>NC_071578.1:36497977-36797977 GCF_024509145.1 Vidua macroura | reverse complement strand
CAAAGGTTTGTTCCTCGGCACCTCCTCTGAGCAATGCTCCAGGTATCCAAGTGCGTATCCAGGTGATTCCGCAGACCCTGTCCGAAGCTGTCACCGTCCCTGCAAGGACAGCCCCAGGAGCCGCCCATAAACTCCTCTTCTCCAGCAGCTCCCTGTAAAATCAGCTGAGGCAAAGCCCCTAAAACAGCCGCCGGCAGGAGCCGGCCCCTCCTTATCCTCACAGTTCAGACCTGGGGCTGCTCTAGCTTTCTTTCCAAATGAATTTAGAGACAAATTCCTATTTTTACCAATACCTATAAAAACGAAGCACTTGACAGGATGTAGTATTCTACACACCCCCCTCCCTGTGCATTTTGGGGCAGCTTTGGGTCCCTCGGGGGGACGGCACCCGGCAGGACCCCCCCTCATTCACCACCCACCTGCTCCTCCGCCGCAGCGTGCGTCCCTCTCCTAGGGACCTTAGGGTGCCCCAAATGACACCAGAGCCCCGAGTCTTCAGCCCTTTTTCCTGGCCCCCAAAGAAGGCACAGAACGAGTCTTAACAGCCCTGGCTGGCCACTTTTCTTTCCCAGGGAAAAAGGACGGGTCTTTGTCTCCAGGGGGCTGTGGCATTGAGTGGCCCGACACCTCCAAAAATCCAAACGATCGAAGATGTGTCGCAGACCCAAGCTGCCCCCAGCTCAAACCTGTGCTGCCCTGACAGTCCCAAGGGAACCCTACAAACTGACATCAGGAACCTGGGCTGGCCACTTTTCTTTCCCAAGGAAAAAGGCTGATCTTTGCCTCGAGGGGCCTGTGGCCCTGAGTGGCCGGACACCTCCAAAAAATCCCAACAAGCCAGGATGTGCCCTCCACTGGCACCTTTCCAAAGCATTGCACTAGATTCCAGTAATACTCTGCATTTCTAGTGGTTCAGCCTGTCTGACCCTCATCCTGACCCTTAAAATGCACTAAGGAATTCTAAAACAGCCCTTAGCAAGGTGTAACAATGCCCTAAAAGACACCAGACAAGTCCTAAGAAGCCTTCCAAAATCCCCTAAATATTCCTAATAGTCCTGCAAAAACACTCAAGGAAACCTGCTCAGCCTCCAAACCCTTCCTGGTGCTCTCTAGCCCACAGATGTCATCCCTACCTTTCTCCAGGGGGTCCTGTTGTCCTCTGAGGGTTCTGTCGTTGTCCTGGTGTGAGGGTCACTGCCTTGTCCCAGCGGGAGCGTTCCGGTGTGCTCTCGCTGTTAGGGTTGCTGTGTGGTGCTGCTGCTGGCAGGGCTGAAAAGGGAAAAGGCTCTTGTTAGGGGGGCTGCTTAGGCTGAGGTTAGGGCTGGGGGGAGAGGTGGTGCTCCTGTACCCTAACTTGCCTCCTAAGCTGTACCCTGTAGCCCTGATCTCCACTGCACTGTCCAGCCCTCAAGCCCTCGCCCTTTACCCCTCAACCTCTCCCTCTGCCCCCCAGCCCTCAGGCTCTGTGTGTCACCCTCGAGCCCCCCCTTTGCCCCTCAAGCCCCCTCTCAGCTGCCCCTCAGCTCCTGTGCGTCACCCTTAATCCCTCTCCTTTGCCCCTCAGCCCCCAGCTTCTCTGTGTCATGCTCCAGCTGCCCCTGCCCCCCTCAGCATCTCTCTGTCACCCACTGTCCCCTTTCCCCGTGCCTCCCTCAGCTCCCAGCCTCTGTCACCCTCAAGCCCCCACAGTGCCCCTCAGCCTCTAGGTGCTGTGCCATGAAAAAACATAAAATTTCCCTAAAAACCCCTCATCTTCAAAATGTTCTAAAAGCCCCACAAAAACATAACAATAGCCTCAGAATACCCTTAAAATACAAGAAAAATACCCTCCTTTTAAAAAAACCCTAAAACACACCTAAATATCCCTAAAAAACCTTTAAGAAATCCCTCAATATTCCTAAAAGAGCTCTAAAAATACCCCAAAATACTTAAAATGCCCTGATAAGACCCTAAAAAAACCTAAAAGTTCCCTCAAAAGACCTAAAAATACCCTAGTCCTAAGAGTCCTCCACATACCCTCAATAGACCTAAAAAAAGCTCCAAGAACACCCCAAAAAAACCCCATAAAAATTCTAATTAGTAGTAAGAAAGCCATGAAAATACCCTAAAAAAAATCTTTTAAAAGCCCTAAAAAAGCCCTAAAAGTATCCTAAATAGTCACAGAAAATTCCTAAAAAGCTCCTGTGAAAAAAACCCTAAAATATCTTTTTAAAGCCCTAAAAAACCCCTAAAAAAGTGCTCAGTCCCCAACCTCTACCAGTCACTCTCTAGCCAGCAAACATCATCCCTACCTTTTCATTAGGGTCACTGCCTGCAGCTGCTGGGAGGGTTCTGGGGCTGTCCCAGCAGTAGGGTTGCTGCCTGCAGCTGCTGTTGAGGAAAACTGGTGTTCTAGGGGTGTGTTTAGGGTAAGCTTAGGGTTGGGGTGAGGGCTGCTGCTGAACCCTAACCCTTCCTGGTACCCCGTGCCCTGTCCTTTGTACCCCTAACCCTCAGGGTCAGCTCTCCACCTGTCAAGTCCCCCCCTTTTTGCCCCTCAGCCCGCAATGTCTGTGTGTCACCCCAAGCCCCCCGACACTGTCCTGTGGCCCCCTAACCTCCACCGTGCACTTTCCACCCTTGTAGGGGTGGTTTTAAGGGTGGGGTTAAGGGTGCTGTGAGGGCTGGTTCACCTGTCACCCTCAGGCACCCCCCCCACTTTGTCCCTCAGGCACCCCCTGCCTCTCAGCCTCCTTGTGTCACCCTCAGGTTCCCACCGCAGCCTCTCAGCGTCTCTGTGCCACCCTGGAGCCCCCCTTTTTAACTCCTAAAGACCCCTTCTGCCTCTCAGCTGCCCCCATCTTCTGTGTCACCCTCCAGCCCCCTCCCCTCAGCCCCAGGTGCCTTTGTGACACCGCGCGGCCCACAGACGCCGTCCCTGCCTGTTTTCTTTGGGTGTTGTCCTGCTGCGAGGGCCGCACTATCCCCACGAGTCCGGGCTCCCATGTCCTGCTGCAGGGAGTCACACCTGGGGCATGGGAGGAGTGAGGGATGGGGCAGGGGCGGGATGGGGAGGGGTGAAGGGTGGAGAGAGACTGGGGAAGGGGTGGGCTGGAAGGACAAGTAGGGGTGAGGGGTGGAGACGGGGACAGAGCAGAACAGGGCAGAGGGAAGAGGGACATTTGGAGGGGGCAGTCCACATATCCCAGACCAAAGCTGCAGCAAAATACAATTTTAGTGGACAGGGCAAAGCCAAACACCACCTGCAAACTGACATCAGGAACCAGGGCTGGCCACTTTTCTTTCCCAGGGAAAAGGGCATGTCAGGGCCACAGACCCCTGGAGGCAAAGATCAGCCTTTTTCCTTGGGAAAGAAAAGTGGCCAGCCCAGGTTCCTGATGTCAGTTTGTAGGGTTCCCTTGGGACTGTCAGGGCAGCACAGGTGTGAGGTCACGGCAGCTTGGGTCTGCAACACATCTTCGATCGTTTGGATTTTTGGACGTAGCCGGCCACTGAGGATCACAGGCCCATGGAAACAAAGATCAGCTTTTTTCCTTTGGAAAGAAAAGTGGTCAGCCCAGGTTCTTAATGTCAGTTTGTAGGGTTCCCTTGGGACTGTCAGGGCAGCACAGGTTTGAGCTCGGGGCAGCTTGGGTCTGCGACACATCTTCGATCCTTTGGATTTTTGGAGGTGTCCGGCTACTTCAGGGCCACAGGCCCCAGGAGGCAAAGGTCAGCCATTTTCCTTGGGAAAGAAAAGTGGCCAGCCCAGGTTCCTGATGTCAGTTTGTAGGGTTCCCTTGGGACTGTCAGGGCAGCACAGGTTTGAGGTGGGGGCAGCTTGGGTCTGCGACACATCTTCAATCGTTTGGATTTTGGGACGCAGCCGGCCACTGAGGGCCTAACCCTAAACCCTAAACCCAAACCCTAACCCCTAACCCTACAAGATGGTGGCACCCCTGTGGTCACATGATGGGGAGTAAAATGGCAGCACCTGTGTGGTCATGTGACAGGGAGCAAGATGGTGGCGCCCATAGGGTCACGTGATGGGGAGCAAGGTGGCGGTGTCTACATGGTGGGGGTGATGTGGGTAGTGGGTATTGTAATGTGCCAGGTGGAGCACTAGTTAGGGGTTGTATAGGTATATATAAAAAAGAAGAAAAACTATATGTCCGGTGCAGCAGTAGAAAGTTTCAGGCTCTCGGGGAGTAAATTCTTTTTTTTTTTTTAATAATTATTTAAAGTTTGTTTTTTATTTTACTCCCAGGGAGCCTGAAAGTTTCTACTGCTGCTTTTTGAAAGCTAGAAAGGGAAACAAAGTTAGAAATGAAAAGATGGATAGAAAGAAAAAGACAGACTTAAGAGAGCACTTAAGAGAGGACTTAAGAGAGCACTTAAGAGAGGACTTAAGAGAGGACTTAAGAGAGGACTTAAGAGAGCACTTAAGAGAGGACTTAAGAGAGGACTTAAGAGAGCACTTAAGAGAGCACTTAAGAGAGGACTTAAGAGACGAAAAGAAATAGGAAAAGAATGGCAAAGAGTAAAAAAATGAGAAGGGTTACAGTGAAAAAGAAAGAGGGTGAGAGTGAAAAAGAGGACAAAAGAATAGAGAAAAAAAAGAAGAGAAGCTGGAGAGAAAAAGAAATAAAGATTAAAAGCATCAACTAGAGAGACAAATAAATAGTTAGAAATAGTGAAACAGAGAAACAGAAGAAAAGACATACAGGGAAATAGAGAAGCAGAGAGAGAGAGAGTTAGAAACAGTGAGAAACAGAAACAAAGTTAGGGACGGACAGAAATGACGTGACAGAAAGAAAACTAAGAGAAGAAGCAAAGGAAGAAATACAGTGGGGAAAAAAAAATTACGAAACCACACCAAAAAAAACACAGAAGCCAAAGGGGGAAGGGGAGGGAGCGGGGGGCATCATTATTAGGGTTGATTCAAATTTATTGAATATTTTTTTTCATTTACACTCCAGCAAAACACATGGAAACGATGTATAAAAATGGGAACCCTACAAACTGACATCAGGAACCTGGGCTGGCCACTTTTCTTTCCCAAGTAAAAAGGACGGGCCTTTGTCTCCAGGGGCCTGTGGCCCTGAGTGGCCGGACACCTCCAAAAATCCAAATGATCAAAGATGTGTCGCAGACCCAAGCTGCCCCCAGCTCAAACCTGTGCCGCCCTGACAATCCCAAGGGAACCCTACAAACTGACATCAGGAACCTGGGCTGCCTACATTTCTTTCCCAGGGAAAAGGACCGGTCTTTGTCTCCAGGGACCTGTGGCCCTGAGTGGCCGGACACCTCCAAAAATCCAAAGGATCGAAGATGTGTCGCAGACCCAAGCTGCCCCCACCTCAAACCTGTGCTGCCCTGACAGTCCCAAGGGACCCCTACAAAATGACATCAGGAACGTGGGCTGGCCACTTTTCTTTCCCAGGGAAAAGGACCGGTCTGTGTCTCCAGGGGCCTGTGGCCCTGAGTGGCCGGACACCTCCAAAAATCCAAACGATCGAGGATGTGTCGCAGACCCAAGCTGCCCCCACCTCAAACCTGTGCTGCCCTGACAGTCCCAAGGGAACCCTACAAACTGACATCAGGAACCTGGGCTGGCCACTTTTCTTTCCCAAGGAAAAAGGCTAATCTTTGCCTCCAGGGGCCTGTGGCCCTGAGTGGCCGGACACCTCCAAAAATCCAAACGATCGAAGATGTGTCGCAGACCCAAGCTGCCCCCACCTCAAACCTGTGCTGCCCTGACAGTCCCAAGGGAACCCTACAAACTGACATCAGGAACCTGGGCTGGCCACTTTTCTTTCCCAGGGAAAAGGACCGGTCTGTGTCTCCAGGGGCCTGTGGCCCTGAAGTGGCCGGACACCTCCAAAAATCCAAACGATCAAGGATGTGTCGCAGACCCAAGCTGCCCCCACCTCAAACCTGTGCTGCCCCGACAGTCCCAAGGGAACCCTACAAACTGACATCAGGAACCTGGGCTGGACACTTTTCTTTCCCAGGGAAAAGGACCAGTCTTTGTCTCCAGGGGCCTGTGGCCCTGAGTGGCTGGACACCTCCAAAAATGCAAACGATCGAAGATGTGTCGCAGACCCAAGCTGCCCCCACCTCAAACCTGTGCTGCCCTGACAGTCCCAAGGGAACCCTACAAACTGACATCAGGAACCTGGGCTGGCCACTTTTCTTTCCCAAGGAAAAAGGCTGATCTTTGCCTCCAGGGGCCTGTGGCCCTGAGTGGCCGGACACCTCCAAAAATCCAAACGATCGAAGATGTGTCGCAGACCCAAGCTGCCCCCACCTCAAACCTGTGCTGCCCTGACAGTCCCAAGGGAACCCTACAAACTGACATCAGGAACCTGGGCTGGCCACTTTTCTTTCCCAAGGAAAAAGGCTAATCTTTGCCTCCAGGGGCCTGTGGCCCTGAGTGGCTGGACACCTCCAAAAATCCAAACGATCGAAGATGTGTCGCAGACCCAAGCTGCCCCCACCTCAAACCTGTGCTGCCCTGACAGTCCCAAAGGAACCCTACAAACTGACATCAGGAACCTGGGCTGGCCACTTTTCTTTCCCAGGGAAAAGGACCGGTCTGTGTCTCCAGGGGCCTGTGGCCCTGAAGTGGCCGGACTCCTCCAAAAATCCAAACGATCGAGGATGTGTCGCAGACCCAAGCTGCCCCCACCTCAAACCTGTGCTGCCCTGACAGTCCCAAGGGAACCCTACAAACTGACATCACGAACCTGGGCTGGCCACTTTTCTTTCCCAGGGAAAAGGACAGGTCTTTGCCTCCAGGGACCTGTGGCCCTGTGTGGCCGGACACCTGCAAAAATCCAAATGATCGAAAATGTGTCGCAGACCCAAGCTGCCCCCACCTCAATCCTCTGCTGCCCTGACAGTCCCAAGGGAACCCTACAAACTGACATTAAGAACCTGGGCTGGCCACTTTTCTTTCCCAGGGAAAAGGACCGGTCTTTGTCTCCAGGGGCCTGTGGCCCTGAAGTGGCCGGACACCTCCAAAAATCCAAACGATCGAAGATGTGTCGCAGACCCAAGCTGCCCCCACCTCAAACCTGTGCTGCCCTGACAGTCCCAAGGGAACCCTACAAACTGACACCTGGAACCTGGGCTGGACACTTTTCTTTTCCAAGGAAAAAGGCTGATCTTTGCCTCCAGGGGCCTGTGGCCCTGAGTGGCCGGACACCTCCAAAAAATCCCAAGAAGCCAGGATGTGCCCTCCACTGGCACCTTTCCAAAGCATTGCACAAGATTCCAGTAGTACTCTGCATTTCCAGTGGTTCAGCCTGTCTGACCCTCATCCTGACCCTTAAAATGCACTAAGGAATTCTAAAACAGCCCTTAGGAAGGTGTAACAATGCCCTAAAAGACACCAGACAAGTCCTAAGAAGCCTTCCAAAATCCCCTAAATATTCCTAATAGTCCTGCAAAAACACTCAAGGAAACCTGCTCAGCCTCCAAACCCTTCCTGGTGCTCTCTAGCCCACAGATGTCATCCCTACCTTTCTCCAGGGGGTCCTGTTGTCCTCTGAGGGTTCTGTCGTTGTCCTGGTGTGAGGGTCACTGCCTTGTCCTAGCGGGAGCGTTCCGGTGTGCTCTCGCTGTTAGGGTTGCTGTGTGGTGCTGCTGCTGGCAGGGCTGAAAAGGGAAAAGGCTCTTGTTAGGGGGGCTGCTTAGGCTGAGGTTAGGGCTGGGGGGAGAGGTGGTGCTCCTGTACCCTAACTTGCCTCCTAAGCTGTACCCTGTAGCCCTGATCTCCACTGCACTGTCCAGCCCTCAAGCCCTCGCCCTTTACCCCTCAACCTCTCCCTCTGCCCCCCAGCCCTCAGGCTCTGTGTGTCACCCTCGAGCCCCCCCTTTGCCCCTCAAGCCCCCTCTCAGCTGCCCCTCAGCTCCTGTGCGTCACCCTTAATCCCTCTCCTTTGCCCCTCAGCCCCCAGCTTCTCTGTGTCATGCTCCAGCTGCCCCTGCCCCCCTCAGCATCTCTCTGTCACCCACTGTCCCCTTTCCCCGTGCCTCCCTCAGCTCCCAGCCTCTGTCACCCTCAAGCCCCCACAGTGCCCCTCAGCCTCTAGGTGCTGTGCCATGAAAAAACATAAAATTTCCCTAAAAACCCCTCATCTTCAAAATGTTCTAAAAGCCCCACAAAAACATAAAAATAGCCTCAGAATACCCTTAAAATACAAGAAAAATACCCTACTTTTAAAAAAACCCTAAAACACACCTAAATATCCCTAAAAAACCTTTAAGAAATCCCTCAATATTCCTAAAAGAGCTCTAAAAATACCCCAAAATACTTAAAATGCCCTGATAAGACCCTAAAAAAACCTAAAAGTTCCCCCAAAAGACCTAAAAATACCCTAGTCCTAAGAGTCCTCCACATACCCTCAATAGACCTAAAAAAAGCTCCAAGAACACCCCAAAAAAACCCCATAAAAATTCTAATTAGTAGTAAGAAAGCCATGAAAATACCCTAAAAAAAATCTTTTAAAAGCCCTAAAAAAGCCCTAAAAGTATCCTAAATAGTCACAGAAAATTCCTAAAAAGCTCCTGTGAAAAAAACCCTAAAATATCTTTTTAAAGCCCTAAAAAACCCCTAAAAAAGTGCTCAGTCCCCAACCTCTACCAGTCACTCTCTAGCCAGCAAACATCATCCCTACCTTTTCATTAGGGTCACTGCCTGCAGCTGCTGGGAGGGTTCTGGGGCTGTCCCAGCAGTAGGGTTGCTGCCTGCAGCTGCTGTTGAGGAAAACTGGTGTTCTAGGGGTGTTTAGGGTAAGCTTAGGGTTGGGGTGAGGGCTGCTGCTGTACCCTAACCCTTCCTGGTACCCCGTGCCCTGTCCTTTGTACCCCTAACCCTCAGGGTCAGCTCTCCACCTGTCAAGTCCCCCCCTTTTTGCCCCTCAGCCCGCAATGTCTGTGTGTCACCCCAAGCCCCCCGACACTGTCCTGTGGCCCCCTAACCTCCACCGTGCACTTTCCACCCTTGTAGGGGTGGTTTTAAGGGTGGGGTTAAGGGTGCTGTGAGGGCTGGTTCACCTGTCACCCTCAGGCACCCCCCCACTTTGTCCCTCAGGCACCCCCTGCCTCTCAGCCTCCTTGTGTCACCCTCAGGTTCCCACCGCAGCCTCTCAGCGTCTCTGTGCCACCCTGGAGCCCCCCTTTTTAACTCCTAAAGACCCCTTCTGCCTCTCAGCTGCCCCCATCTTCTGTGTCACCCTCCAGCCCCCTCCCCTCAGCCCCAGGTGCCTTTGTGACACCGCGCGGCCCACAGACGTCGTCCCTGCCTGTTTTCTTTGGGTGTTGTCCTGCTGCGAGGGCCGCACTATCCCCACGAGTCCGGGCTCCCATGTCCTGCTGCAGGGAGTCACACCTGGGGCATGGGAGGAGTGAGGGATGGGGCAGGGGCGGGATGGGGAGGGGTGAAGGGTGGAGAGAGACTGGGGAAGGGGTGGGCTGGAAGGACAAGTAGGGGTGAGGGGTGGAGACGGGGACAGAGCAGAACAGGGCAGAGGGAAGAGGGACATTTGGAGGGGGCAGTCCACATATCCCAGACCAAAGCTGCAGCAAAATACAATTTTAGTGGACAGGGCAAAGCCAAACACCACCTGCAAACTGACATCAGGAACCAGGGCTGGCCACTTTTCTTTCCCAGGGAAAAGGGCATGTCAGGGCCACAGACCCCTGGAGGCAAAGATCAGCCTTTTTCCTTGGGAAAGAAAAGTGGCCAGCCCAGGTTCCTGATGTCAGTTTGTAGGGTTCCCTTGGGACTGTCAGGGCAGCACAGGTGTGAGGTGGGGGCAGCTTGGGTCTGCGACACATCCTCGATCGTTTGGATTTTTGGAGGTGTCCGGCCACTTCAGGGCCACAGGCCCCTGGAGACAACGACCAGTCCTTTTTCCTTGGGAAAGAAAAGTGGCCAGCCCAGGTTCCTGATGTCAGTTTGTAGGGTTCCCTTGGGACTGTCAGGGCAGCACAGGTTTGAGGTGGGGGCAGCTTAGGTCTGCGACACATCCTCGATCGTTCGGATTTTGGGACGCAGCCGGCCACTGAGGGCCTAACCCTAAACCCTAAACCCAAACCCTAACCCCTAACCCTACAAGATGGTGGCACCCCTGTGGTCACATGATGGGGAGTAAAATGGCAGCACCTGTGTGGTCATGTGACAGGGAGCAAGATGGTGGCGCCCATAGGGTCACGTGATGGGGAGCAAGGTGGCGGTGTCTACATGGTGGGGGTGATGTGGGTAGTGGGTATTGTAATGTGCCAGGTGGAGCACTAGTTAGGGGTTGTATAGGTATATATAAAAAAGAAGAAAAACTATATGTCCGGTGCAGCAGTAGAAAGTTTCAGGCTCCCGGGGAGTAAATTCTTTTTTTTTGTTAATAATTATTTAAAGTTTGTTTTTTATTTTACTCCCAGGGAGCCTGAAAGTTTCTACTGCTGCTTTTTGAAAGCTAGAAAGGGAAACAAAGTTAGAAATGAAAAGATGGAAAGAAAGAAAAAGACAGACTTAAGAGAGGACTTAAGAGAGCACTTAAGAGAGGACTTAAGAGAGCACTTAAGAGAGGACTTAAGAGACGACTTAAGAGACGAAAAGAAATAGGAAAAGAATGGCAAAGAGTAAAAAAATGAGAAGGGTTACAGTGAAAGAGAAAGAGGGTGAGAGTGAAAAAGAGGACAAAAGAATAGAGAAAAAAAGAAGAGAAGCTGGAGAGAAAAAGAAATAAAGAGTAAAAGTATCAACTAGAGAGACAAATAAATAGTTAGAAATAGTGAAACAGAGAAACAGAAGAAAAGACATACAGGGAAATAGAGAAGCAGAGAGAGAGAGAGTTAGAAACAGTGAGAAACAGAAACAAAGTTAGGGACGGACAGAAATGACGTGACAGAAAGAAAACTAAGAGAAGAAGCAAAGGAAGAAATACAGTGGGGAAAAAAAAAATTACTAAACCACACCAAAAAAACACAGGAGCCAAAGGGGGAAGGGGAGGGAGCGGGGGGCATCATTATTAGGGTTGATTCAAATTTATTGAATATTTTTTTTTATTTACACTCCAGCAAAACACATGGAAACGATGTATAAAAATGGGAACCCTACAAACTGACATCAGGAACCTGGGCTGGCCACTTTTCTTTCCCAAGGAAAAAGGCTGATCTTTGCCTCCAGGGGCCTGTGGCGCTGAGTGGCCGGACACCTCCAAAAATCCAAACGATCGAAGATGTGTCGCAGACCCAAGCTGCCCCCACCTCAAACCTGTGCTGCCCTGACAGTCCCAAGGGAACCCTACAAACTGACATCAGGAACCTGGGCTGGCCACTTTTCTTTCCCAGGGAAAAGGAACGGTCTGTGTCTCCAGGGACCTGTGGCCCTGAGTGGCCGGACACCTCCAAAAATCCAAACGATCGAAGATGTGTCGCAGACCCAAGCTGCCCCCACCTCAAACCTCTGCTGCCCTGACAGTCCCAAAGGAACCCTACAAACTGACATCAGGAACCTGGGCTGGCCACTTTTCTTTCCCTGGGAAAAAGGCTGATCTTTGCCTCCAGGGGCCTGTGGCCCTGAAGTGGCCGGACACCTCCAAAAATCCAAACGATCGAAGATGTGTCGCAGACCCAAGCTGCCCCCACCTCAAACCTGTGCTGCCCTGACTGTCCCAAGGGAACCCTACAAACTGACATCAGGAACCTGGGCTGGCCACTTTTCTTTCCCAGGGAAGAGGACTGGTCTGTGTCTCCAGGGGCCTGTGGCCCTGAAGTAGCCGGACACCTCCAAAAATCCAAACGATCGAGGATGTGTCGCAGACCCAAGCTGCCCCCACTTCAAACCTGTGCCGCCCTGACAGTCCCAAGGGAACCCTACAAACTGACATCAGGAACCTGGGCTGGCCACTTTTCTTTCCCAAGGAAAAAGGCTGATCTTTGCCTCCAGGGACCTGTGGCCCTGTGTGGCCGGACAGCTGCAAAAATCCAAATGATCGAAGATGTGTCGCAGACCCAAGCTGCCCCCACCTCAATCCTCTGCTGCCCTGACAGTCCCAAGGGAACCCTACAAACTGACATCAGGAACCTGGGCTGGCCACTTTTCTTTCCCAGGGAAAAAGGCTGATCTTTGCCTCCAGGGGCCTGTGGCCCTGAGTGGCCGGACACCTCCAAAAAATCCCAAGAAGCCAGGATGTGCCCTCCACTGGCACCTTTCCAAAGCATTGCACTAGATTCCAGTAGTACTCTGCATTTCCAGTGGTTCAGCCTGTCTGACCCTCATCCTGACCCTTAAAATGCACTAAGGAATTCTAAAACAGCCCTTAGGAAGGTGTAACAATGCCCTAAAAGACACCAGACAAGTCCTAAGAAGCCTTCCAAAATCCCCTAAATATTCCTAATAGTCCTGCAAAAACACTCAAGGAAACCTGCTCAGCCTCCAAACCCTTCCTGGTGCTCTCTAGCCCACAGATGTCATCCCTACCTTTCTCCAGGGGGTCCTGTTGTCCTCTGAGGGTTCTGTCGTTGTCCTGGTGTGAGGGTCACTGCCTTGTCCTAGCGGGAGCGTTCCGGTGTGCTCTCGCTGTTAGGGTTGCTGTGTGGTGCTGCTGCTGGCAGGGCTGAAAAGGGAAAAGGCTCTTGTTAGGGGGGCTGCTTAGGCTGAGGTTAGGGCTGGGGGGAGAGGTGGTGCTCCTGTACCCTAACTTGCCTCCTAAGCTGTACCCTGTAGCCCTGATCTCCACTGCACTGTCCAGCCCTCAAGCCCTCGCCCTTTACCCCTCAACCTCTCTCTCTGCCCCCCAGCCCTCAGGCTCTGTGTGTCACCCTCGAGCCCCCCCTTTGCCCCTCAAGCCCCCTCTCAGCTGCCCCTCAGCTCCTGTGCGTCACCCTTAATCCCTCTCCTTTGCCCCTCAGCCCCCAGCTTCTCTGTGTCATGCTCCAGCTGCCCCTGCCCCCCTCAGCATCTCTCTGTCACCCACTGTCCCCTTTCCCCGTGCCTCCCTCAGCTCCCAGCCTCTGTCACCCTCAAGCCCCCACAGTGCCCCTCAGCCTCTAGGTGCTGTGCCATGAAAAAACATAAAATTTCCCTAAAAACCCCTCATCTTCAAAATGTTCTAAAAGCCCCACAAAAACATAAAAATAGCCTCAGAATACCCTTAAAATACAAGAAAAATACCCTACTTTTAAAAAAAACCCTAAAACACACCTAAATATCCCTAAAAAAACCTTTAAGAAATCCCTCAATATTCCTAAAAGAGCTCTAAAAATACCCCAAAATACTTAAAATGCCCTGATAAGACCCTAAAAAAACCTAAAAGTTCCCTCAAAAGACCTAAAAATACCCTAGTCCTAAGAGTCCTCCACATACCCTCAATAGACCTAAAAAAAGCTCCAAGAACACCCCAAAAAAACCCCATAAACATTCTAATTAGTAGTAAGAAAGCCATGAAAATACCCTAAAAAAAATCTTTTAAAAGCCCTAAAAAAGCCCTAAAAGTATCCTAAATAGTCACAGAAAATTCCTAAAAAGCTCCTGTGAAAAAACCCCTAAAATATCTTTTTAAAGCCCTAAAAAACCCCTAAAAAAGTGCTCAGTCCCCAACCTCTACCAGTCACTCTCTAGCCAGCAAACATCATCCCTACCTTTTCATTAGGGTCACTGCCTGCAGCTGCTGGGAGGGTTCTGGGGCTGTCCCAGCAGTAGGGTTGCTGCCTGCAGCTGCTGTTGAGGAACACTGGTGTTCTAGGGGTGTGTTTAGGGTAAGCTTAGGGTTGGGGTGAGGGCTGCTGCTGAACCCTAACCCTTCCTGGTACCCCGTGCCCTGTCCTTTGTACCCCTAACCCTCAGGGTCAGCTCTCCACCTGTCAAGTCCCCCCCTTTTTGCCCCTCAGCCCGCAATGTCTGTGTGTCACCCCAAGCCCCCCGACACTGTCCTGTG
The DNA here is from genome assembly GCF_024509145.1 of Vidua macroura. NCBI lineage: Eukaryota > Metazoa > Chordata > Aves > Passeriformes > Viduidae > Vidua > Vidua macroura. The sequence goes on along the minus strand of NC_071578.1, from coordinate 36,784,052 downwards.
GCCCCCTAACCTCCACCGTGCACTTTCCACCCTTGTAGGGGTGGTTTTAAGGGTGGGGTTAAGGGTGCTGTGAGGGCTGGTTCACCTGTCACCCTCAGGCACCCCCCCACTTTGTCCCTCAGGCACCCCCTGCCTCTCAGCCTCCTTGTGTCACCCTCAGGTTCCCACCGCAGCCTCTCAGCGTCTCTGTGCCACCCTGGAGCCCCCCTTTTTAACTCCTAAAGACCCCTTCTGCCTCTCAGCTGCCCCCATCTTCTGTGTCACCCTCCAGCCCCCTCCCCTCAGCCCCAGGTGCCTTTGTGACACCGCGCGGCCCACAGACGCCGTCCCTGCCTGTTTTCTTTGGGTGTTGTCCTGCTGCGAGGGCCGCACTATCCCCACGAGTCCGGGCTCCCATGTCCTGCTGCAGGGAGTCACACCTGGGGCATGGGAGGAGTGAGGGATGGGGCAGGGGCGGGATGGGGAGGGGTGAAGGGTGGAGAGAGACTGGGGAAGGGGTGGGCTGGAAGGACAAGTAGGGGTGAGGGGTGGAGACGGGGACAGAGCAGAACAGGGCAGAGGGAAGAGGGACATTTGGAGGGGGCAGTCCACATATCCCATACCAAAGCTGCAGCAAAATACAATTTTAGTGGACAGGGCAAAGCCAAACACCACCTGCAAACTGACATCAGGAACCAGGGCTGGCCACTTTTCTTTCCCAGGGAAAAGGGCATGTCAGGGCCACAGACCCCTGGAGGCAAAGATCAGCCTTTTTCCTTGGGAAAGAAAAGTGGCCAGCCCAGGTTCCTGATGTCAGTTTGTAGGGTTCCCTTGGGACTGTCAGGGCAGCACAGGTGTGAGGTGGGGGCAGCTTGGGTCTGCGACACATCCTCGATCGTTTGGATTTTTGGAGGTGTCCGGCCACTTCAGGGCCACAGGCCCCTGGAGACAACGACCAGTCCTTTTTCCTTGGGAAAGAAAAGTGGCCAGCCCAGGTTCCTGATGTCAGTTTGTAGGGTTCCCTTGGGACTGTCAGGGCAGCACAGGTTTGAGGTGGGGGCAGCTTAGGTCTGCGACACATCCTCGATCGTTCGGATTTTGGGACGCAGCCGGCCACTGAGGGCCTAACCCTAAACCCTAAACCCAAACCCTAACCCCTAACCCTACAAGATGGTGGCACCCCTGTGGTCACATGATGGGGAGTAAAATGGCAGCACCTGTGTGGTCATGTGACAGGGAGCAAGATGGTGGCGCCCATAGGGTCACGTGATGGGGAGCAAGGTGGCGGTGTCTACATGGTGGGGGTGATGTGGGTAGTGGGTATTGTAATGTGCCAGGTGGAGCACTAGTTAGGGGTTGTATAGGTATATATAAAAAAGAAGAAAAACTATATGTCCGGTGCAGCAGTAGAAAGTTTCAGGCTCCCGGGGAGTAAATTCTTTTTTTTTGTTAATAATTATTTAAAGTTTGTTTTTTATTTTACTCCCAGGGAGCCTGAAAGTTTCTACTGCTGCTTTTTGAAAGCTAGAAAGGGAAACAAAGTTAGAAATGAAAAGATGGAAAGAAAGAAAAAGACAGACTTAAGAGAGGACTTAAGAGAGCACTTAAGAGAGGACTTAAGAGAGCACTTAAGAGAGGACTTAAGAGACGACTTAAGAGACGAAAAGAAATAGGAAAAGAATGGCAAAGAGTAAAAAAATGAGAAGGGTTACAGTGAAAGAGAAAGAGGGTGAGAGTGAAAAAGAGGACAAAAGAATAGAGAAAAAAAGAAGAGAAGCTGGAGAGAAAAAGAAATAAAGAGTAAAAGTATCAACTAGAGAGACAAATAAATAGTTAGAAATAGTGAAACAGAGAAACAGAAGAAAAGACATACAGGGAAATAGAGAAGCAGAGAGAGAGAGAGTTAGAAACAGTGAGAAACAGAAACAAAGTTAGGGACGGACAGAAATGACGTGACAGAAAGAAAACTAAGAGAAGAAGCAAAGGAAGAAATACAGTGGGGAAAAAAAAAATTACTAAACCACACCAAAAAAACACAGGAGCCAAAGGGGGAAGGGGAGGGAGCGGGGGGCATCATTATTAGGGTTGATTCAAATTTATTGAATATTTTTTTTTATTTACACTCCAGCAAAACACATGGAAACGATGTATAAAAATGGGAACCCTACAAACTGACATCAGGAACCTGGGCTGGCCACTTTTCTTTCCCAAGGAAAAAGGCTGATCTTTGCCTCCAGGGGCCTGTGGCGCTGAGTGGCCGGACACCTCCAAAAATCCAAACGATCGAAGATGTGTCGCAGACCCAAGCTGCCCCCACCTCAAACCTGTGCTGCCCTGACAGTCCCAAGGGAACCCTACAAACTGACATCAGGAACCTGGGCTGGCCACTTTTCTTTCCCAGGGAAAAAGGACCGGTCTTTGTCCCCAGGGGCCTGTGGCCCTGAAGTGGCCGGACACCTCCAAAAATCCAAACGATCGAGGATGTGTCGCAGACCCAAGCTGCCCCCACCTCAAACCTCTGCTGCCCTGACAGTCCCAAGGGAACCCTACAAACTGGCATCAGGAACCTGGGCTGGCCACTTTTCTTTCCCAAGGCAAAAGGCTGATCTTTGTCTCCAGGGGCCTGTGGCCCTGAAGTGGCCGGACACCTCCAAAAATCCAAACGATCGAAGATGTGTCGCAGACCCAAGCTGCCCCCACCTCAAACCTGTGCTGCCCTGACAGTCCCAAGGGAACCCTACAAACTGACATCAGGAACCTGGGCTGGCCACTTTTCTTTCCCAGGGAAAAGGACCGGTCTGTGTCTCCAGGGGCCTGTGGCCCTGAGTGTCCGGACACCTCCAAAAATCCAAACGATCGAAGATGTGTCACAGACCCAAGCTGCCCCCACCTCAAACCTGTGCTGCCCTGACAGTCCCAAGGGAACCCTACAAACTGACATCAGGAACCTGGGCTGGCCACTTTTCTTTCCCAAGGAAAATATCTGATCTTTCCCTCCAGGGGCCTGTGGCCCTGAGTGGCCGGACACCTCCAAAAATCCAAACGATCGAAGATGTGTCGCAGACCCAAGCTGCCCCCACCTCAAACCTGTGCTGCCCTGACAGTCCCAAGGGAACCCTACAAACTGACATCAGGAACCTGGGCTGGCCACTTTTCTTTCCCAAGGAAAATATCTGATCTTTCCCTCCAGGGGCCTGTGGCCCTGAGTGGCTGGACACCTCCAAAAATCCAAACGATCGAAGATGTGTCACAGACCCAAGCTGCCCCCACCTCAAACCTGTGCTGCCCTGACAGTCCCAAGGGAACCCTACAAACTGACATCACGAACCTGGGCTGGCCACTTTTCTTTCCCAAGGAAAAAGGCTGATCTTTGCCTCCAGGGGCCTGTGGCCCTGAGTGGCCGGACACCTCCAAAAATCCAAACAATCGAAGATGTGTCGCAGACCCAAGCTGCCCCCACCTCAAACCTGTGCTGCCCTGACAGTCCCAAGGGAACCCTACAAACTGACATCAGGAACCTGGGCTGGCCACTTTTCTTTCCCAGGGAAAAGGAACGGTCTGTGTCTCCAGGGACCTGTGGCCCTGAGTGGCCGGACACCTCCAAAAATCCAAACGATCGAAGATGTGTCGCAGACCCAAGCTGCCCCCACCTCAAACCTCTGCTGCCCTGACAGTCCCAAAGGAACCCTACAAACTGACATCAGGAACCTGGGCTGGCCACTTTTCTTTCCCTGGGAAAAAGGCTGATCTTTGCCTCCAGGGGCCTGTGGCCCTGAAGTGGCCGGACACCTCCAAAAATCCAAACGATCGAAGATGTGTCGCAGACCCAAGCTGCCCCCACCTCAAACCTGTGCTGCCCTGACTGTCCCAAGGGAACCCTACAAACTGACATCAGGAACCTGGGCTGGCCACTTTTCTTTCCCAGGGAAGAGGACTGGTCTGTGTCTCCAGGGGCCTGTGGCCCTGAAGTAGCCGGACACCTCCAAAAATCCAAACGATCGAGGATGTGTCGCAGACCCAAGCTGCCCCCACTTCAAACCTGTGCCGCCCTGACAGTCCCAAGGGAACCCTACAAACTGACATCAGGAACCTGGGCTGGCCACTTTTCTTTCCCAAGGAAAAAGGCTGATCTTTGCCTCCAGGGACCTGTGGCCCTGTGTGGCCGGACAGCTGCAAAAATCCAAATGATCGAAGATGTGTCGCAGACCCAAGCTGCCCCCACCTCAATCCTCTGCTGCCCTGACAGTCCCAAGGGAACCCTACAAACTGACATCAGGAACCTGGGCTGGCCACTTTTCTTTCCCAGGGAAAAAGGCTGATCTTTGCCTCCAGGGGCCTGTGGCCCTGAGTGGCCGGACACCTCCAAAAAATCCCAAGAAGCCAGGATGTGCCCTCCACTGGCACCTTTCCAAAGCATTGCACTAGATTCCAGTAGTACTCTGCATTTCCAGTGGTTCAGCCTGTCTGACCCTCATCCTGACCCTTAAAATGCACTAAGGAATTCTAAAACAGCCCTTAGGAAGGTGTAACAATGCCCTAAAAGACACCAGACAAGTCCTAAGAAGCCTTCCAAAATCCCCTAAATATTCCTAATAGTCCTGCAAAAACACTCAAGGAAACCTGCTCAGCCTCCAAACCCTTCCTGGTGCTCTCTAGCCCACAGATGTCATCCCTACCTTTCTCCAGGGGGTCCTGTTGTCCTCTGAGGGTTCTGTCGTTGTCCTGGTGTGAGGGTCACTGCCTTGTCCTAGCGGGAGCGTTCCGGTGTGCTCTCGCTGTTAGGGTTGCTGTGTGGTGCTGCTGCTGGCAGGGCTGAAAAGGGAAAAGGCTCTTGTTAGGGGGGCTGCTTAGGCTGAGGTTAGGGCTGGGGGGAGAGGTGGTGCTCCTGTACCCTAACTTGCCTCCTAAGCTGTACCCTGTAGCCCTGATCTCCACTGCACTGTCCAGCCCTCAAGCCCTCGCCCTTTACCCCTCAACCTCTCTCTCTGCCCCCCAGCCCTCAGGCTCTGTGTGTCACCCTCGAGCCCCCCCTTTGCCCCTCAAGCCCCCTCTCAGCTGCCCCTCAGCTCCTGTGCGTCACCCTTAATCCCTCTCCTTTGCCCCTCAGCCCCCAGCTTCTCTGTGTCATGCTCCAGCTGCCCCTGCCCCCCTCAGCATCTCTCTGTCACCCACTGTCCCCTTTCCCCGTGCCTCCCTCAGCTCCCAGCCTCTGTCACCCTCAAGCCCCCACAGTGCCCCTCAGCCTCTAGGTGCTGTGCCATGAAAAAACATAAAATTTCCCTAAAAACCCCTCATCTTCAAAATGTTCTAAAAGCCCCACAAAAACATAAAAATAGCCTCAGAATACCCTTAAAATACAAGAAAAATACCCTACTTTTAAAAAAACCCTAAAACACACCTAAATATCCCTAAAAAACCTTTAAGAAATCCCTCAATATTCCTAAAAGAGCTCTAAAAATACCCCAAAATACTTAAAATGCCCTGATAAGACCCTAAAAAAACCTAAAAGTTCCCTCAAAAGACCTAAAAATACCCTAGTCCTAAGAGTCCTCCACATACCCTCAATAGACCTAAAAAAAGCTCCAAGAACACCCCAAAAAAACCCCATAAACATTCTAATTAGTAGTAAGAAAGCCATGAAAATACCCTAAAAAAAATCTTTTAAAAGCCCTAAAAAAGCCCTAAAAGTATCCTAAATAGTCACAGAAAATTCCTAAAAAGCTCCTGTGAAAAAACCCCTAAAATATCTTTTTAAAGCCCTAAAAAACCCCTAAAAAAGTGCTCAGTCCCCAACCTCTACCAGTCACTCTCTAGCCAGCAAACATCATCCCTACCTTTTCATTAGGGTCACTGCCTGCAGCTGCTGGGAGGGTTCTGGGGCTGTCCCAGCAGTAGGGTTGCTGCCTGCAGCTGCTGTTGAGGAACACTGGTGTTCTAGGGGTGTGTTTAGGGTAAGCTTAGGGTTGGGGTGAGGGCTGCTGCTGAACCCTAACCCTTCCTGGTACCCCGTGCCCTGTCCTTTGTACCCCTAACCCTCAGGGTCAGCTCTCCACCTGTCAAGTCCCCCCCTTTTTGCCCCTCAGCCCGCAATGTCTGTGTGTCACCCCAAGCCCCCCGACACTGTCCTGTGGCCCCCTAACCTCCACCGTGCACTTTCCACCCTTGTAGGGGTGGTTTTAAGGGTGGGGTTAAGGGTGCTGTGAGGGCTGGTTCACCTGTCACCCTCAGGCACCCCCCCACTTTGTCCCTCAGGCACCCCCTGCCTCTCAGCCTCCTTGTGTCACCCTCAGGTTCCCACCGCAGCCTCTCAGCGTCTCTGTGCCACCCTGGAGCCCCCCTTTTTAACTCCTAAAGACCCCTTCTGCCTCTCAGCTGCCCCCATCTTCTGTGTCACCCTCCAGCCCCCTCCCCTCAGCCCCAGGTGCCTTTGTGACACCGCGCGGCCCACAGACGCCGTCCCTGCCTGTTTTCTTTGGGTGTTGTCCTGCTGCGAGGGCCGCACTATCCCCACGAGTCCGGGCTCCCATGTCCTGCTGCAGGGAGTCACACCTGGGGCATGGGAGGAGTGAGGGATGGGGCAGGGGCGGGATGGGGAGGGGTGAAGGGTGGAGAGAGACTGGGGAAGGGGTGGGCTGGAAGGACAAGTAGGGGTGAGGGGTGGAGACGGGGACAGAGCAGAACAGGGCAGAGGGAAGAGGGACATTTGGAGGGGGCAGTCCACATATCCCAGAACAAAGCTGCAGCAAAATACAATTTTAGTGGACAGGGCAAAGCCAAACACCACCTGCAAACTGACATCAGGAACCAGGGCTGGCCACTTTTCTTTCCCAGGGAAAAGGGCATGTCAGGGCCACAGACCCCTGGAGGCAAAGATCAGCCTTTTTCCTTGGGAAAGAAAAGTGGCCAGCCCAGGTTCCTGATGTCAGTTTGTAGGGTTCCCTTGGGACTGTCAGGGCAGCACAGGTGTGAGGTCACAGCAGCTTGGGTCTGCAACACATCTTCGATCGTTTGGATTTTTGGACGTAGCCGGCCACTGAGGACCACAGGCCCATGGAAACAAAGATCAGCTTTTTTCCTTTGGAAAGAAAAGTGGTCAGCCCAGGTTCTTAATGTCAGTTTGTAGGGTTCCCTTGGGACTGTCAGGGCAGCACAGGTTTGAGCTCGGGGCAGCTTGGGTCTGCGACACATCTTCGATCGTTTGGATTTTTGGAGGTGTCCGGCTACTTCAGGGCCACAGGCCCCAGGAGGCAAAGGTCAGCCATTTTCCTTGGGAAAGAAAAGTGGCCAGTCCAGGTTCCTGATGTCAGTTTGTAGGGTTCCCTTGGAACTGTCAGGGCAGCACAGGTTTGAGCTGGGGGCAGCTTGGGTCTGCGACACATCTTCAATCGTTTGGATTTTGGGACGCAGCCGGCCACTGAGGGCCTAACCCTAAACCCTAAACCCAAACCCTAACCCCTAACCCTACAAGATGGTGGCACCCCTGTGGTCACATGATGGGGAGTAAAATGGCAGCACCTGTGTGGTCATGTGACAGGGAGCAAGATGGTGGCGCCCATAGGGTCACGTGATGGGGAGCAAGGTGGCGGTGTCTACATGGTGGGGGTGATGTGGGTAGTGGGTATTGTAATGTGCCAGGTGGAGCACTAGTTAGGGGTTGTATAGGTATATATAAAAAAGAAGAAAAACTATATGTCCGGTGCAGCAGTAGAAAGTTTCAGGCTCTCGGGGAGTAAATTCTTTTTTTTTTTTTAATAATTATTTAAAGTTTGTTTTTTATTTTACTCCCAGGGAGCCTGAAAGTTTCTACTGCTGCTTTTTGAAAGCTAGAAAGGGAAACAAAGTTAGAAATGAAAAGATGGATAGAAAGAAAAAGACAGACTTAAGAGAGCACTTAAGAGAGGACTTAAGAGAGCACTTAAGAGAGCACTTAAGAGAGGACTTAAGAGAGGACTTAAGAGAGGACTTAAGAGAGCACTTAAGAGAGCACTTAAGAGAGCACTTAAGAGACGAAAAGAAATAGGAAAAGAATGGCAAAGAGTAAAAAAATGAGAAGGGTTACAGTGAAAAAGAAAGAGGGTGAGAGTGAAAAAGAGGACAAAAGAATAGAGAAAAAAAAGAAGAGAAGCTGGAGAGAAAAAGAAATAAAGAGTAAAAGCATCAACTAGAGAGACAAATAAATAGTTAGAAATAGTGAAACAGAGAAACAGAAGAAAAGACATACAGGGAAATAGAGAAGCAGAGAGAGAGAGAGTTAGAAACAGTGAGAAACAGAAACAAAGTTAGGGACGGACAGAAATGACGTGACAGAAAGAAAACTAAGAGAAGAAGCAAAGGAAGAAATACAGTGGGGAAAAAAAAAATTACTAAACCACACCAAAAAAACACAGAAGCCAAAGGGGGAAGGGGAGGGAGCGGGGGGCATCATTATTAGGGTTGATTCAAATTTATTGAATATTTTTTTTTATTTACACTCCAGCAAAACACATGGAAACGATGTATAAAAATGGGAACCCTACAAACTGACATCAGGAACCTGGGCTGGCCACTTTTCTTTCCCAGGGAAAAGGATCGGTCTGTGTCTCCAGGGGCCTGTGGCCCTGAAGTGGCCGGACACCTCCAAAAATCCAAACGATCGAAGATGTGTCGCAGACCCAAGCTGCCCCCAGCTCAAACCTGTGCTGCCATGACAGTCCCAAGGGAACCCTACAAACTGACATCAGGAACCTGGGCTGGCCACTTTTCTTTCCCAGGGAAAAAGGCTGATCTTTGCCTCCAGGGGCTGTGGCCCTGAGTGGCCGGACACCTCCAAAAATCCAAACGATGGAAGATGTGTCGCAGACCCAAGCTGCCCCCACCTCAAACCTGTGCTGCCCTGACAGTCCCAAAGGAACCCTACAAACTGACATCAGGAACCTGGGCTGGCCACTTTTCATTCCCAGGGAAAAAGGCTGATCTTTGCTCCAGGGGCCTGTGACCCTGACTGGCCGGACACCTCCAAAAATCCAAATGATCGAAGATGTGTCGCAGACCCAAGCTGCCCCCACCTCAAACCTGTGCTGCCCTGACAGTCCCAAGGGAACCCTACAAACTGACATCAGGAACCTGGGCTGGCCACTTTTCTTTCCCAAGGAAAATATCTGATCTTTGCCTCCAGGGGCCTGTGGCCCTGAAGTGGCCGGACACCTCCAAAAATCCAAACGATCGAAGATGTGTCGCAGACCCAAGCTGCCCCCACCTCAAACCTGTGCTGCCCTGACAGTCCCAAGGGAACCCTACAAACTGACATCAGGAACCTGGGCTGGCCACTTTTCTTTCCCAAGGAAAATATCTGATCTTTTCCTCCAGGGGCCTGTGGCCCTGAGTGTCCGGACACCTCCAAAAATCCAAACGATCGAAGATGTGTCGCAGACCCAAGCTGCCCCCACCTCAAACCTGTGCTGCCCTGACAGTCCCAAGGGAACCCTACAAACTGACATCACGAACCTGGGCTGGCCACTTTTCTTTCCCAAGGAAAAAGGCTGATCTTTGCCTCCAGGGGCCTGTGGCCCTGAGTGGCCGGACACCTCCAAAAATCCAAACAATCGAAGATGTGTCGCAGACCCAAGCTGCCCCCACCTCAAACCTGTGCTGCCCTGACAGTCCCAAGGGAACCCTACAAACTGACATCAGGAACCTGGGCTGGCCACTTTTCTTTCCCAGGGAAAAAGGCTGATCTTTGCCTCCAGGGGCCTGTGGCCCTGAGTGGCCGGACACCTCCAAAAATCCAAATGATCTAAGATGCGTCGCAGACCCAAGCTGCCCCCACCTCAAACCTGTGCTGCCCTGACAGTCCCAAGGGAACCCTACAAACTGACATCAGGAACCTGGGCTGGCCACTTTTCTTTCCCAAGGAAAAAGGCTGATCTTTGCCTCCAGGGGCCTGTGGCCCTGAGTGGCTGGACACCTCCAAAAATCCAAACGATCAAAGATGTGTCGCCGACCCAAGCTGCCCCCACCTCAAACCTGTGCTGCCCTGACAGTCCCAAGGGAACCCTACAAACTGACATCAGGAACCTGGGCTGGCCACTTTTCTTTCCCAGGGAAAAGGACCAGTCTTTGTCTCCAGGGGCCTGTGGCCCTGAAGTGGCCGGACTCCTCCAAAAATCCAAACGATCGAGGATGTGTCACAGACCCAAGCTGCCCCCACCTCAAACCTGTGCTGCCCTGACAGTCCCAAGGGAACCCTACAAACTGACATCAGGAACCTGGGCTGGCCACTTTTCTTTCCCTGGGAAAAAGGCTGATCTTTGCCTCCAGGGGCCTGTGGCCCTGAAGTGGCCGGACACCTCCAAAAATCCAAACGATCAAAGATGTGTCGCAGACCCAAGCTGCCCCCACCTCAAACCTGTGCTGCCCTGACAGTCCCAAGGGAACCCTACAAACTGACATCAGGAACCTGGGCTGGCCACTTTTCTTTCCCAGGGAAAAGGACCGGTCTGTGTCTCCAGGGGCCTGTGGCCCTGAGTGGCTGGACACCTCCAAAAATCCAAACGATCGAAGATGTGTCGCAGACCCAAGCTGCCCCCACCTCAAACCTGTGATGCCCTGACAGTCCCAAGGGAACCCTACAAACTGACATCAGGAACCTGGGCTGGCCACTTTTCTTTCCCAAGGAAAAAGGCTGATCTTTGTCTCCAGGGACCTGTGGCCCGGAAGCGGCCGGACACCTCCAAAAATCCAAACGATCGAAGATGTGTCGCAGACCCAAGCTGCCCCCACCTCAAACCTGTGCTGCCCTGACAGTCCCAAGGGAACTCTACAAACTGACATCAGGAACCTGGGCTGGCCACTTTTCTTTCCCAGGGAAAAAGGCTGATCTTTGCCTCCAGGGGCCTGTGGCCCTGAGTGGCCGGACACCTCCAAAAATCCAAACGATCGAGGATGTGTCGCAGACCCAAGCTGCCCCCACCTCAAACCTGTGCTGCCCTGACAGTCCCAAGGGAACCCTACAAACTGACATCAGGAACCTGGGCTGGCCACTTTTCTTTCCCAGGGAAAAAGGCTGATCTTTGCCTCCAGGGGCCTGTGGCCCTGAGTGGCCGGACACCTCCAAAAAATCCCAAGAAGCCAGGATGTGCCCTCCACTGGCACCTTTCCAAAGCATTGCACTAGATTCCAGTAGTACTCTGCATTTCCAGTGGTTCAGCCTGTCTGACCCTCATCCTGACCCTTAAAATGCACTAAGGAATTCTAAAACAGCCCTTAGGAAGGTGTAACAATGCCCTAAAAGACACCAGACAAGTCCTAAGAAGCCTTCCAAAATCCCCTAAATATTCCTAATAGTCCTGCAAAAACACTCAAGGAAACCTGCTCAGCCTCCAAAGCCTTCCTGGTGCTCTCTAGCCCACAGATGTCATCCCTACCTTTCTCCAGGGGGTCCTGTTGTCCTCTGAGGGTTCTGTCGTTGTCCTGGTTTGAGGGTCACTGCCTTGTCCTAGCGGGAGCGTTCCGGTGTGCTCTCGCTGTTAGGGTTGCTGTGTGGTGCTGCTGCTGGCAGGGCTGAAAAGGGAAAAGGCTCTTGTTAGGGGGGCTGCTTAGGCTGAGGTTAGGGCTGGGGGGAGAGGTGGTGCTCCTGTACCCTAACTTGCCTCCTAAGCTGTACCCTGTAGCCCTGATCTCCACTGCACTGTCCAGCCCTCAAGCCCTCGCCCTTTACCCCTCAACCTCTCCCTCTGCCCCCCAGCCCTCAGGCTCTGTGTGTCACCCTCGAGCCCCCCCTTTGCCCCTCAAGCCCCCTCTCAGCTGCCCCTCAGCTCCTGTGCGTCACCCTTAATCCCTCTCCTTTGCCCCTCAGCCCCCAGCTTCTCTGTGTCATGCTCCAGCTGCCCCTGCCCCCCTCAGCATCTCTCTGTCACCCACTGTCCCCTTTCCCCGTGCCTCCCTCAGCTCCCAGCCTCTGTCACCCTCAAGCCCCCACAGTGCCCCTCAGCCTCTAGGTGCTGTGCCATGAAAAAACATAAAATTTCCCTAAAAACCCCTCATCTTCAAAATGTTCTAAAAGCCCCACAAAAACATAAAAATAGCCTCAGAATACCCTTAAAATACAAGAAAAATACCCTACTTTTAAAAAAACCCTAAAACACACCTAAATATCCCTAAAAAACCTTTAAGAAATCCCTCAATATTCCTAAAAGAGCTCTAAAAATACCCCAAAATACTTAAAATGCCCTGATAAGACCCTAAAAAAACCTAAAAGTTCCCTCAAAAGACCTAAAAATACCCTAGTCCTAAGAGTCCTCCACATACCCTCAATAGACCTAAAAAAAGCTCCAAGAACACCCCAAAAAAACCCCATAAAAATTCTAATTAGTAGTAAGAAAGCCATGAAAATACCCTAAAAAAAATCTTTTAAAAGCCCTAAAAAAGCCCTAAAAGTATCCTAAATAGTCACAGAAAATTCCTAAAAAGCTCCTGTGAAAAAAACCCTAAAATATCTTTTTAAAGCCCTAAAAAACCCCTAAAAAAGTGCTCAGTCCCCAACCTCTACCAGTCACTCTCTAGCCAGCAAACATCATCCCTACCTTTTCATTAGGGTCACTGCCTGCAGCTGCTGGGAGGGTTCTGGGGCTGTCCCAGCAGTAGGGTTGCTGCCTGCAGCTGCTGTTGAGGAAAACTGGTGTTCTAGGGGTGTGTTTAGGGTAAGCTTAGGGTTGGGGTGAGGGCTGCTGCTGAACCCTAACCCTTCCTGGTACCCCGTGCCCTGTCCTTTGTACCCCTAACCCTCAGGGTCAGCTCTCCACCTGTCAAGTCCCCCCCTTTTTGCCCCTCAGCCCGCAATGTCTGTGTGTCACCCCAAGCCCCCCGACACTGTCCTGTGGCCCCCTAACCTCCACCGTGCACTTTCCACCCTTGTAGGGGTGGTTTTAAGGGTGGGGTTAAGGGTGCTGTGAGGGCTGGTTCACCTGTCACCCTCAGGCACCCCCCCACTTTGTCCCTCAGGCACCCCCTGCCTCTCAGCCTCCTTGTGTCACCCTCAGGTTCCCACCGCAGCCTCTCAGCGTCTCTGTGCCACCCTGGAGCCCCCCTTTTTAACTCCTAAAGACCCCTTCTGCCTCTCAGCTGCCCCCATCTTCTGTGTCACCCTCCAGCCCCCTCCCCTCAGCCCCAGGTGCCTTTGTGACACCGCGCGGCCCACAGACGCCGTCCCTGCCTGTTTTCTTTGGGTGTTGTCCTGCTGCGAGGGCCGCACTATCCCCACGAGTCCGGGCTCCCATGTCCTGCTGCAGGGAGTCACACCTGGGGCATGGGAGGAGTGAGGGATGGGGCAGGGGCGGGATGGGGAGGGGTGAAGGGTGGAGAGAGACTGGGGAAGGGGTGGGCTGGAAGGACAAGTAGGGGTGAGGGGTGGAGACGGGGACAGAGCAGAACAGGGCAGAGGGAAGAGGGACATTTGGAGGGGGCAGTCCACATATCCCAGAACAAAGCTGCAGCAAAATACAATTTTAGTGGACAGGGCAAAGCCAAACACCACCTGCAAACTGACATCAGGAACCAGGGCTGGCCACTTTTCTTTCCCAGGGAAAAGGGCATGTCAGGGCCACAGACCCCTGGAGGCAAAGATCAGCCTTTTTCCTTGGGAAAGAAAAGTGGCCAGCCCAGGTTCCTGATGTCAGTTTGTAGGGTTCCCTTGGGACTGTCAGGGCAGCACAGGTGTGAGGTCACAGCAGCTTGGGTCTGCAACACATCTTCGATCGTTTGGATTTTTGGACGTAGCCGGCCACTGAGGACCACAGGCCCATGGAAACAAAGATCAGCTTTTTTCCTTTGGAAAGAAAAGTGGTCAGCCCAGGTTCTTAATGTCAGTTTGTAGGGTTCCCTTGGGACTGTCAGGGCAGCACAGGTTTGAGCTCGGGGCAGCTTGGGTCTGCGACACATCTTCGATCGTTTGGATTTTTGGAGGTGTCCGGCTACTTCAGGGCCACAGGCCCCAGGAGGCAAAGGTCAGCCATTTTCCTTGGGAAAGAAAAGTGGCCAGTCCAGGTTCCTGATGTCAGTTTGTAGGGTTCCCTTGGAACTGTCAGGGCAGCACAGGTTTGAGGTGGGGGCAGCTTGGGTCTGCGACACATCTTCAATCGTTTGGATTTTGGGACGCAGCCGGCCACTGAGGGCCTAACCCTAAACCCTAAACCCAAACCCTAACCCCTAACCCTACAAGATGGTGGCACCCCTGTGGTCACATGATGGGGAGTAAAATGGCAGCACCTGTGTGGTCATGTGACAGGGAGCAAGATGGTGGCGCCCATAGGGTCACGTGATGGGGAGCAAGGTGGCGGTGTCTACATGGTGGGGGTGATGTGGGTAGTGGGTATTGTAATGTGCCAGGTGGAGCACTAGTTAGGGGTTGTATAGGTATATATAAAAAAGAAGAAAAACTATATGTCCGGTGCAGCAGTAGAAAGTTTCAGGCTCTCGGGGAGTAAATTCTTTTTTTTTTTTTAATAATTATTTAAAGTTTGTTTTTTATTTTACTCCCAGGGAGCCTGAAAGTTTCTACTGCTGCTTTTTGAAAGCTAGAAAGGGAAACAAAGTTAGAAATGAAAAGATGGATAGAAAGAAAAAGACAGACTTAAGAGAGCACTTAAGAGAGGACTTAAGAGAGCACTTAAGAGAGCACTTAAGAGACGAAAAGAAATAGGAAAAGAATGGCAAAGAGTAAAAAAATGAGAAGGGTTACAGTGAAAAAGAAAGAGGGTGAGAGTGAAAAAGAGGACAAAAGAATAGAGAAAAAAAAGAAGAGAAGCTGGAGAGAAAAAGAAATAAAGAGTAAAAGCATCAACTAGAGAGACAAATAAATAGTTAGAAATAGTGAAACAGAGAAACAGAAGAAAAGACATACAGGGAAATAGAGAAGCAGAGAGAGAGAGAGTTAGAAACAGTGAGAAACAGAAACAAAGTTAGGGACGGACAGAAATGACGTGACAGAAAGAAAACTAAGAGAAGAAGCAAAGGAAGAAATACAGTGGGGAAAAAAAAAATTACTAAACCACACCAAAAAAACACAGAAGCCAAAGGGGGAAGGGGAGGGAGCGGGGGGCATCATTATTAGGGTTGATTCAAATTTATTGAATATTTTTTTTTATTTACACTCCAGCAAAACACATGGAAACGATGTATAAAAATGGGAACCCTACAAACTGACATCAGGAACCTGGGCTGGCCACTTTTCTTTCCCAAGTAAAAAGGACGGGCCTTTGTCTCACGGGGCCTGTGGCCCTGAGTGGCCGGACACCTCCAAAAATCCAAACGATCGAAGATGTGTCGCAGACCCAAGCTGCCCCCACCTCAAACCTGTGCTGCCCTGACAATCCCAAGGGAACCCTACAAACTGACATCAGGAACCTGGGCTGGCCACTTTTCTTTCCCAGGGAAAAGGACCGGTCTGTGTCTCCAGGGGCCTGTGGCCCTGAAGTGGCCGGACACCTCCAAAAATCCAAAGGATCGAAGATGTGTCGCAGACACAAGCTGCCCCCAGCTCAAACCTGTGCTGCCCTGACAGTCCCAAGGGAACCCTACAAACTGACATCAGGAACCTGGGCTGGCCACTTTTCTTTCCCAGGGAAAAAGGCTGATCTTTGCCTCCAGGGGCTGTGGCCCTGAGTGGCCGGACACCTCCAAAAATCCAAACGATGGAAGATGTGTCGCAGACCCAAGCTGCCCCCAGCTCAAACCTGTGCTGCCCTGACAGTCCCAAAGGAACCCTACAAACTGACATCAGGAACCTGGGCTGGCCACTTTTCTTTCCCAGGGAAAAGGACCGGTCTGTGTCTCCAGGGGCCTGTGGCCCTGAAGTGGCCGGACACCTCCAAAACTCCAAACGATAGAAGATGTGTCGCAGACCCAAGCTGCCCCCACCTCAAACCTGTGCTGCCCTGACAGTCCCAAGGGAACCCTACAAACTGACATCAGGAACCTGGGCTGGCCACTTTTCTTTCCCAAGGAAAAAGTCTGATCTTTTCCTCCAGGGACCTGTGGCCCTGAAGTGGCCGGACACCTCCAAAAATCCAAACGATCGAAGATGTGTCGCAGACCCAAGCTGCCCCCACCTCAAACCTGTGCTGCCCTGACAGTCCCAAGGGAACCCTACAAACTGACATCACGAACCTGGGCTGGCCACTTTTCTTTCCCAAGGAAAAAGGCTGATCTTTGCCTCCAGGGGCCTGTGGCCCTGAGTGGCCGGACACCTCCAAAAATCCAAACAATCGAAGATGTGTCGCAGACCCAAGCTGCCCCCACCTCAAACCTGTGCTGCCCTGACAGTCCCAAGGGAACCCTACAAACTGACATCAGGAACCTGGGCTGGCCACTTTTCTTTCCCAGGGAAAAAGGCTGATCTTTGCCTCCAGGGGCCTGTGGCCCTGAGTGGCCGGACACCTCCAAAAATCCAAATGATCTAAGATGCGTCGCAGACCCAAGCTGCCCCCACCTCAAACCTGTGCTGCCCTGACAGTCCCAAGGGAACCCTACAAACTGACATCAGGAACCTGGGCTGGCCACTTTTCTTTCCCAAGGAAAAAGGCTGATCTTTGCCTCCAGGGGCCTGTGGCCCTGAGTGGCTGGACACCTCCAAAAATCCAAACGATCAAAGATGTGTCGCCGACCCAAGCTGCCCCCACCTCAAACCTGTGCTGCCCTGACAGTCCCAAGGGAACCCTACAAACTGACATCAGGAACCTGGGCTGGCCACTTTTCTTTCCCAGGGAAAAGGACCGGTCTGTGTCTCCAGGGGCCTGTGGCCCTGAAGTGGCCGGACACCTCCAAAAATCCAAACGATCGAAGATGTGTCGCAGACCCAAGCTGCCCCCAGCTCAAACCTGTGCTGCCCTGACAGTCCCAAGGGAACCCTACAAAATGACATCAGGAACCTGGGCTGGCCACTTTTCTTTCCCAAGGAAAAAGGCTGATCTTTGCCTCCAGGGGCCTGTGGCCCTGAGTGGCCGGACACCTCCAAAAATCCAAAGGATCGAAGATGTGTCGCAGACCCAAGCTGCCCCCAGCTCAAACCTGTGCTGCCCTGACAGTCCCAAGGGAACCCTACAAACTGACATCAGGAACCTGGGCTGGCCACTTTTCTTTCCCAGGGAAAAAGGCTGATCTTTGCCTCCAGGGGCCTGTGACCCTGACTGGCCGGACACCTCCAAAAATCCAAAGGATCGAAGATGTGTCGCAGACCCAAGCTGCCCCCACCTCAAACCTGTGCTGCCCTGACAGTCCCAAAGGAACCCTACAAACTGACATCAGGAACCTGGGCTGGCCACTTTTCTTTCCTAGGGTAAAAGGACGGGTCTTTGTCTCTAGGGGGCTGTGGCATTGAGTGGCCCGACACCTCCAAAAATGCAAACGATCGAAGATGTGTTGCAGACCCAAGCTGCCCTCAGCTCAAACCTGTGCTGTCCTGACAATCCCAAGGGAACCCTACAAAATGACATCAGGAACCTGGGCTGGCCACTTTTCTTTCCCAGGGAAAAGGACCGGTCTTTGCCTCCAGGGGCCTGTGGCCCTGAGTGGCCAGACACGTCCAAATATCCAAACGATCGAAGATGTGTCGCAGACCCAAGCTGCCCCCACCTCAAACCTGTGATGCCCTGACAGTCCCAAGGGAACCCTACAAACTGACATCAGGAACCTGGGCTGGCCACTTTTCTTTCCCAAGGAAAAAGGCTGATCTTTGTCTCCAGGGACCTGTGGCCCGGAAGCGGCCGGACACCTCCAAAAATCCAAACGATCGAAGATGTGTCGCAGACCCAAGCTGCCCCCACCTCAAACCTGTGCTGCCCTGACAGTCCCAAGGGAACTCTACAAACTGACATCAGGAACCTGGGCTGGCCACTTTTCTTTCCCAGGGAAAAGGACCAGTCTTTGTCTCCAGGGGCCTGTGGCCCTGAGTGGCCGGACACCTCCAAAAATCCAAACGATCGAGGATGTGTCGGAGACCCAAGCTGCCCCCAGCTCAAACCTGTGCTGCCCTGACAGTCCCAAGGGAACCCTAAAAACTGACATCAGGAACCTGGGCTGGCCACTTTTCTTTCCCAAGGAAAAAGGACCAGCCTTTGTCTCCAGGAGCCTGTGGCCCTGAGTGGCCGGACACCTCCAAAAATCCAAACGATGGAAGATGTGTCGCAGACCCAAGCTGCCCCCACCTCAAACCTGTGCTGCCCTGACTGTCCCAAGGGAACCCTACAAACTGACATCAGGAACCTGGGCTGGACACTTTTCTTTCCCAGGGAAAAAGGCTGATCTTTGCATCCAGGAGCCTGTGGCCCTGAGTGGCCGGACACCTCCAAAAATCCAAATGATCGAAGATGTGTCGCAGACCCAAGCTGCCCCCACCTCAAACCTCTGCTGCCCTGACAGTCCCAAGGGAACCCTACAAACTGACATCAGGAACCTGGGCTGGCCACTTTTCTTTCCCAGGGAAAAGGACCGGTCTGTGTCTCCAGGGGCCTGTGGCCCTGAAGTGGCCGGACACCTCCAAAAATCCAAACGATCAAGGATGTGTCGCAGACCCAAGCTGCCCCCACCTCAAACCTGTGCTGCCCTGACAGTCCCAAGGGAACCCTACAAACTGACATCAGGAACCTGGGCTGGCCACTTTTCTTTCCCAGGGAAAAGGACCAGTCTTTGTCTCCAGGGGCCTGTGGCCCTGAAGTGGCCGGACACCTCCAAAAATGCAAACGATCGAAGATGTGTCGCAGACCCAAGCTGCCCCCACCTCAAACCTGTGCTGCCCTGACAGTCCCAAGGGAACCCTACAAACTGACATCAGGAACCTGGGCTGGCCACTTTTCTTTCCCAGGGAAAAGGACCGGTCTTTGTCTCCAGGGGCCTGTGGCCCTGAAGTGGCCGGACACCTCCAAAAATCCAAACGATCGAGGATGTGTCGCAGACCCAAGCTGCCCCTACCTCAAACCTGTGCTGCCCTGACAGTCCCAAGGGAACCCTAAAAACTGACATCAGGAACCTGGGCTGGCCACTTCTATTTTTCAAGGAAAAGGACCGGTCTGTGTCTCCAGGGGCCTGTGGCCCGGAAGCGGCCGGACACCTCCAAAAATCCAAAGGATCGAAGATGTGTCGCAGACCCAAGCTGCCCCCACCTCAAACCTGTGCTGCCCTGACAGTCCCAAGGGAACCCTACAAACTGACATCAGGAACCTGGGCTGGCCACTTTTCTTTCCCAAGGAAAAAGGCTGATCTTTGCCTCCAGGGGCCTGTGGCCCTGAAGTGGCCGGACACCTCCAAAAATCCAAACGATCAAGGATGTGTCGCAGACCCAAGCTGCCCCCACCTCAAACCTGTGCTGCCCTGACAGTCCCAAAGGAACCCTACAAACTGACATCAGGAACCTGGGCTGGCCACTTTTCTTTCCCAGGGAAAAAGGCTGATCTTTGCCTCCAGGGGCCTGTGGCCCTGAGAGGCCGGACACCTCCAAAAATCCAAATGATCGAAGATGTGTCGCAGACCCAAGCTGCCCCCACCTCAAACCTGTGCTGCCCTGACAGTCCCAAGGGAACCCTACAAACTGACATCAGGAACCTGGGCTGGCCACTTTTCTTTCCCAGGGAAAAGGACCGGTCTTTGTCTCCAGGGGCCTGTGGCCCTGAGTGGCCGGACACCTCCAAAAATCCAAACGATCGAAGATGTGTCGCAGACCCAAGCTGCCCCCACCTCAAACCTGTGCTGCCCTGACAGTCCCAAGGGAACCCTACAAACTGACATCAGGAACCTGGGCTGGCCACTTTTCTTTCCCAGGGAAAAGGACCAGTCTTTGTCTCCAGGGGCCTGTGGCCCTGAGTGGCCGGACACCTCCAAAAATCCAAACGATCGAGGATGTGTCGCAGACCCAAGCTGCCCCCACCTCAAACCTGTGCTGCCCTGACAGTCCCAAGGGAACCCTACAAACTGACATCAGGAACCTGGGCTGGCCACTTTTCTTTTCCAAGGAAAAAGGCTGGTCTGTGTCTCCAGGGGCCTGTAGCCCTGAAGTGGCCGGACACCTCCAAAAATCCAAACGATCGAAGATGTGTCGCAGACCCAAGCTGCCCCCACCTCAAACCTGTGCTGCCCTGACAGTCCCAAGGGAACCCTACAAACTGACATCAGGAACCTGGGCTGGCCACTTTTCTTTCCCAGGGAAAAGGACCGGTCTGTGTCTCCAGGGGCCTGTGGCCCTGGGTGGCCGGACACCTCCAAAAAATCCCAACAAGCCAGGATGTGCCCTCCACTGGCACCTTTCCAAAGCATTGCACTAGATTCCAGTAGTACTCTGCATTTCCAGTGGTTCAGCCTGTCTGACCCTCATCCTGACCCTTAAAATGCACTAAGGAATTCTAAAACAGCCCTTAGGAAGGTGTAACAATGCCCTAAAAGACACCAGACAAGTCCTAAGAAGCCTTCCAAAATCCCCTAAATATTCCTAATAGTCCTGCAAAAACACTCAAGGAAACCTGCTCAGCCTCCAAAGCCTTCCTGGTGCTCTCTAGCCCACAGATGTCATCCCTACCTTTCTCCAGGGGGTCCTGTTGTCCTCTGAGGGTTCTGTCGTTGTCCTGGTGTGAGGGTCACTGCCTTGTCCTAGCGGGAGCGTTCCGGTGTGCTCTCGCTGTTAGGGTTGCTGTGTGGTGCTGCTGCTGGCAGGGCTGAAAAGGGAAAAGGCTCTTGTTAGGGGGGCTGCTTAGGCTGAGGTTAGGGCTGGGGGGAGAGGTGGTGCTCCTGTACCCTAACTTGCCTCCTAAGCTGTACCCTGTAGCCCTGATCTCCACTGCACTGTCCAGCCCTCAAGCCCTCGCCCTTTACCCCTCAACCTCTCCCTCTGCCCCCCAGCCCTCAGGCTCTGTGTGTCACCCTCGAGCCCCCCCTTTGCCCCTCAAGCCCCCTCTCAGCTGCCCCTCAGCTCCTGTGCGTCACCCTTAATCCCTCTCCTTTGCCCCTCAGCCCCCAGCTTCTCTGTGTCATGCTCCAGCTGCCCCTGCCCCCCTCAGCATCTCTCTGTCACCCACTGTCCCCTTTCCCCGTGCCTCCCTCAGCTCCCAGCCTCTGTCACCCTCAAGCCCCCACAGTGCCCCTCAGCCTCTAGGTGCTGTGCCATGAAAAAACATAAAATTTCCCTAAAAACCCCTCATCTTCAAAATGTTCTAAAAGCCCCACAAAAACATAAAAATAGCCTCAGAATACCCTTAAAATACAAGAAAAATACCCTACTTTTAAAAAAACCCTAAAACACACCTAAATATCCCTAAAAAACCTTTAAGAAATCCCTCAATATTCCTAAAAGAGCTCTAAAAATACCCCAAAATACTTAAAATGCCCTGATAAGACCCTAAAAAAACCTAAAAGTTCCCTCAAAAGACCTAAAAATACCCTAGTCCTAAGAGTCCTCCACATACCCTCAATAGACCTAAAAAAAGCTCCAAGAACACCCCAAAAAAACCCCATAAAAATTCTAATTAGTAGTAAGAAAGCCATGAAAATACCCTAAAAAAAATCTTTTAAAAGCCCTAAAAAAGCCCTAAAAGTATCCTAAATAGTCACAGAAAATTCCTAAAAAGCTCCTGTGAAAAAACCCCTAAAATATCTTTTTAAAGCCCTAAAAAACCCCTAAAAAAGTGCTCAGTCCCCAACCTCTACCAGTCACTCTCTAGCCAGCAAACATCATCCCTACCTTTTCATTAGGGTCACTGCCTGCAGCTGCTGGGAGGGTTCTGGGGCTGTCCCAGCAGTAGGGTTGCTGCCTGCAGCTGCTGTTGAGGAACACTGGTGTTCTAGGGGTGTGTTTAGGGTGAGCTTAGGGTTGGGGTGAGGGCTGCTGCTGTACCCTAACCCTTCCTGGTACCCCGTGCCCTGTCCTTTGTACCCCTAACCCTCAGGGTCAGCTCTCCACCTGTCAAGTCCCCCCCTTTTTGCCCCTCAGCCCGCAATGTCTGTGTGTCACCCCAAGCCCCCCGACACTGTCCTGTGGCCCCCTAACCTCCACCGTGCACTTTCCACCCTTGTAGGGGTGGTTTTAAGGGTGGGGTTAAGGGTGCTGTGAGGGCTGGTTCACCTGTCACCCTCAGGCACCCCCCCACTTTGTCCCTCAGGCACCCCCTGCCTCTCAGCCTCCTTGTGTCACCCTCAGGTTCCCACCGCAGCCTCTCAGCGTCTCTGTGCCACCCTGGAGCCCCCCTTTTTAACTCCTAAAGACCCCTTCTGCCTCTCAGCTGCCCCCATCTTCTGTGTCACCCTCCAGCCCCCTCCCCTCAGCCCCAGGTGCCTTTGTGACACCGCGCGGCCCACAGACGCCGTCCCTGCCTGTTTTCTTTGGGTGTTGTCCTGCTGCGAGGGCCGCACTATCCCCACGAGTCCGGGCTCCCATGTCCTGCTGCAGGGAGTCACACCTGGGCGGTGGGAGGAGTGAGGGATGGGGCAGGGGCGGGATGGGGAGGGGTGAAGGGTGGAGAGAGACTGGGGAAGGGGTGGGCTGGAAGGACAAGTAGGGGTGAGGGGTGGAGACGGGGACAGAGCAGAACAGGGCAGAGGGAAGAGGGACATTTGGAGGGGGCAGTCCACATATCCCAGACCAAAGCTGCAGCAAAATACAATTTTAGTGGACAGGGCAAAGCCAAACACCACCTGCAAACTGACATCAGGAACCAGGGCTGGCCACTTTTCTTTCCCAGGGAAAAGGGCATGTCAGGGCCACAGACCCCTGGAGGCTAAGATCAGCCTTTTTCCATGGGAAAGAAAAGTGGCCAGCCCAGGTTCCTGATGTCAGTTTGTAGGGTTCCCTTGGGACTGTCAGGGCAGCACAGGTGTGAGGTCACAGCAGCTTGGGTCTGCAACACATCTTCGATCGTTTGGATTTTTGGACGTAGCCGGCCACTGAGGACCACAGGCCCATGGAAACAAAGATCAGCTTTTTTCCTTTGGAAAGAAAAGTGGTCAGCCCAGGTTCTTAATGTCAGTTTGTAGGGTTCCCTTGGGACTGTCAGGGCAGCACAGGTTTGAGCTCGGGGCAGCTTGGGTCTGCGACACATCTTCGATCGTTTGGATTTTTGGAGGTGTCCGGCTACTTCAGGGCCACAGGCCCCAGGAGGCAAAGGTCAGCCATTTTCCTTGGGAAAGAAAAGTGGCCAGTCCAGGTTCCTGATGTCAGTTTGTAGGGTTCCCTTGGAACTGTCAGGGCAGCACAGGTTTGAGGTGGGGGCAGCTTGGGTCTGCGACACATCCTCGATCGTTTGAATTTTGGGACGCAGCGGGCCACTGAGGGCCTAACCCTAAACCCTAAACCCAAACCCTAACCCCTAACCCTACAAGATGGTGGCACCCCTGTGGTCACATGATGGGGAGTAAAATGGCAGCACCTGTGTGGTCATGTGACAGGGAGCAAGATGGTGGCGCCCATAGGGTCACGTGATGGGGAGCAAGGTGGCGGTGTCTACATGGTGGGGGTGATGTGGGTAGTGGGTATTGTAATGTGCCAGGTGGAGCACTAGTTAGGGGTTGTATAGGTATATATAAAAAAGAAGAAAAACTATATGTCCGGTGCAGCAGTAGAAAGTTTCAGGCTCTCGGGGAGTAAATTCTTTTTTTTTTTTTAATAATTATTTAAAGTTTGTTTTTTATTTTACTCCCAGGGAGCCTGAAAGTTTCTACTGCTGCTTTTTGAAAGCTAGAAAGGGAAACAAAGTTAGAAATGAAAAGATGGATAGAAAGAAAAAGACAGACTTAAGAGAGCACTTAAGAGAGGACTTAAGAGAGCACTTAAGAGAGCACTTAAGAGAGGACTTAAGAGAGGACTTAAGAGAGGACTTAAGAGAGCACTTAAGAGAGCACTTAAGAGAGCACTTAAGAGACGAAAAGAAATAGGAAAAGAATGGCAAAGAGTAAAAAAATGAGAAGGGTTACAGTGAAAAAGAAAGAGGGTGAGAGTGAAAAAGAGGACAAAAGAATAGAGAAAAAAAAGAAGAGAAGCTGGAGAGAAAAAGAAATAAAGAGTAAAAGCATCAACTAGAGAGACAAATAAATAGTTAGAAATAGTGAAACAGAGAAACAGAAGAAAAGACATACAGGGAAATAGAGAAGCAGAGAGAGAGAGAGTTAGAAACAGTGAGAAACAGAAACAAAGTTAGGGACGGACAGAAATGACGTGACAGAAAGAAAACTAAGAGAAGAAGCAAAGGAAGAAATACAGTGGGGAAAAAAAAAATTACTAAACCACACCAAAAAAACACAGAAGCCAAAGGGGGAAGGGGAGGGAGCGGGGGGCATCATTATTAGGGTTGATTCAAATTTATTGAATATTTTTTTTTATTTACACTCCAGCAAAACACATGGAAACGATGTATAAAAATGGGAACCCTACAAACTGACATCAGGAACCTGGGCTGGCCACTTTTCTTTCCCAAGTAAAAAGGACGGGCCTTTGTCTCACGGGGCCTGTGGCCCTGAGTGGCCGGACACCTCCAAAAATCCAAACGATCGAAGATGTGTCGCAGACCCAAGCTGCCCCCACCTCAAACCTGTGCTGCCCTGACAATCCCAAGGGAACCCTACAAACTGACATCAGGAACCTGGGCTGCCTACAATTCTTTCCCAGGGAAAAGGACCGGTCTTTGTCTCCAGGGGCCTGTGGCCCTGAAGTGGCCGGACACCTCCAAAAATCCAAACGATCGAGGATGTGTCGCAGACCCAAGCTGCCCCCACCTCAAACCTGTGCTGCCCTGACAGTCCCAAGGGAACCCTACAAACTGACATCAGGAACCTGGGCTGGCCACTTCTATTTTTCAAGGAAAAGGACCGGTCTGTGTCTCCAGGGGCCTGTGGCCCGGAAGCGGCCGGACACCTCCAAAAATCCAAACGATCGAAGATGTGTCGCAGACCCAAGCTGCCCCCAGCTCAAACATGTGCTGCCCTGACAGTCCCAAGGGACCCCTACAAAATGACATCAGGAACCTGGGCTGGCCACTTTTCTTTCCCAGGGAAAAGGACCGGTCTGTGTCTCCAGGGGCCTGTGGCCCTGAAGTGGCCGGACACCTCCAAAAATCCAAAGGATCGAAGATGTGTCGCAGACACAAGCTGCCCCCAGCTCAAACCTGTGCTGCCCTGACAGTCCCAAGGGAACCCTACAAACTGACATCAGGAACCTGGGCTGGCCACTTTTCTTTCCCAGGGAAAAAGGCTGATCTTTGCCTCCAGGGGCTGTGGCCCTGAGTGGCCGGACACCTCCAAAAATCCAAACGATGGAAGATGTGTCGCAGACCCAAGCTGCCCCCACCTCAAACCTGTGCTGCCCTGACAGTCCCAAAGGAACCCTACAAACTGACATCAGGAACCTGGGCTGGCCACTTTTCTTTCCCAGGGAAAAGGACCGGTCTGTGTCTCCAGGGGCCTGTGGCCCTGAAGTGGCCGGACACCTCCAAAACTCCAAACGATAGAAGATGTGTCGCAGACCCAAGCTGCCCCTACCTCAAACTTGTGCTGCCCTGACAGTCCCAAGGGAACCCTACAAACTGACATCAGGAACCTGGGCTGGCCACTTTTCTTTCCCAAGGAAAAAGTCTGATCTTTTCCTCCAGGGACCTGTGGCCCTGAAGTGGCCGGACACCTCCAAAAATCCAAACGATCGAAGATGTGTCGCAGACCCAAGCTGCCCCCACCTCAAACCTGTGCTGCCCTGACAGTCCCAAGGGAACCCTACAAACTGACATCAGGAACCTGGGCTGGCCACTTTTCTTTCCCAAGGAAAAAGTCTGATCTTTTCCTCCAGGGACCTGTGGCCCTGAAGTGGCCGGACACCTCCAAAAATCCAAACGATCGAAGATGTGTCGCAGACCCAAGCTGCCCCCACCTCAAACCTGTGCTGCCCTGACAGTCCCAAGGGAACCCTACAAACTGACATCAGGAACCTGGGCTGGCCACTTTTCTTTCCCAGGGAAAAGGACCGGTCTGTGTCTCCAGGGGCCTGTGGCCCTGAAGTGGCCGGACACCTCCAAAAATCCAAACGATCGAAGATGTGTCGCAGACCCAAGCTGCCCCCAGCTCAAACCTGTGCTGCCCTGACAGTCCCAAGGGAACCCTACAAAATGACATCAGGAACCTGGGCTGGCCACTTTTCTTTCCCAAGGAAAAAGGCTGATCTTTGCCTCCAGGGGCCTGTGGCCCTGAGTGGCCGGACACCTCCAAAAATCCAAAGGATCGAAGATGTGTCGCAGACCCAAGCTGCCGCCACCTCAAACCTGTGCTGCCCTGACAGTCCCAAAGGAACCCTACAAACTGACATCAGGAACCTGGGCTGGCCACTTTTCTTTCCTAGGGTAAAAGGACGGGTCTTTGTCTCTAGGGGGCTGTGGCATTGAGTGGCCCGACACCTCCAAAAATGCAAACGATCGAAGATGTGTTGCAGACCCAAGCTGCCCTCAGCTCAAACCTGTGCTGTCCTGACAATCCCAAGGGAACCCTACAAAATGACATCAGGAACCTGGGCTGGCCACTTTTCTTTCCCAGGGAAAAGGACCGGTCTTTGCCTCCAGGGGCCTGTGGCCCTGAGTGGCCAGACACGTCCAAATATCCAAACGATCGAAGATGTGTCGCAGACCCAAGCTGCCCCCACCTCAAACCTGTGATGCCCTGACAGTCCCAAGGGAACCCTACAAACTGACATCAGGAACCTGGGCTGGCCACTTTTCTTTCCCAAGGAAAAAGGCTGATCTTTGTCTCCAGGGACCTGTGGCCCGGAAGCGGCCGGACACCTCCAAAAATCCAAACGATCGAAGATGTGTCGCAGACCCAAGCTGCCCCCACCTCAAACCTGTGCTGCCCTGACAGTCCCAAGGGAACTCTACAAACTGACATCAGGAACCTGGGCTGGCCACTTTTCTTTCCCAGGGAAAAGGACCAGTCTTTGTCTCCAGGGGCCTGTGGCCCTGAGTGGCCGGACACCTCCAAAAATCCAAACGATCGAGGATGTGTCGGAGACCCAAGCTGCCCCCAGCTCAAACCTGTGCTGCCCTGACAGTCCCAAGGGAACCCTAAAAACTGACATCAGGAACCTGGGCTGGCCACTTTTCTTTCCCAAGGAAAAAGGACCAGCCTTTGTCTCCAGGAGCCTGTGGCCCTGAGTGGCCGGACAC
The DNA here is from genome assembly GCF_024509145.1 of Vidua macroura. Lineage (NCBI taxonomy): Eukaryota > Metazoa > Chordata > Aves > Passeriformes > Viduidae > Vidua > Vidua macroura. The sequence continues at coordinate 36,756,930 of NC_071578.1, read as the reverse complement.
CTCCAAAAATCCAAACGATCGAAGATGTGTCGCAGACCCAAGCTGCCCCCACCTCAAACCTGTGCTGCCCTGACTGTCCCAAGGGAACCCTACAAACTGACATCAGGAACCTGGGCTGGACACTTTTCTTTCCCAGGGAAAAAGGCTGATCTTTGCATCCAGGAGCCTGTGGCCCTGAGTGGCCGGACACCTCCAAAAATCCAAATGATCGAAGATGTGTCGCAGACCCAAGCTGCCCCCACCTCAAACCTCTGCTGCCCTGACAGTCCCAAGGGAACCCTACAAACTGACATCAGGAACCTGGGCTGGCCACTTTTCTTTCCCAGGGAAAAGGACCGGTCTGTGTCTCCAGGGGCCTGTGGCCCTGAAGTGGCCGGACACCTCCAAAAATCCAAACGATCAAGGATGTGTCGCAGACCCAAGCTGCCCCCACCTCAAACCTGTGCTGCCCTGACAGTCCCAAGGGAACCCTACAAACTGACATCAGGAACCTGGGCTGGCCACTTTTCTTTCCCAGGGAAAAGGACCAGTCTTTGTCTCCAGGGGCCTGTGGCCCTGAAGTGGCCGGACACCTCCAAAAATGCAAACGATCGAAGATGTGTCGCAGACCCAAGCTGCCCCCACCTCAAACCTGTGCTGCCCTGACAGTCCCAAGGGAACCCTACAAACTGACATCAGGAACCTGGGCTGGCCACTTTTCTTTCCCAGGGAAAAGGACCGGTCTTTGTCTCCAGGGGCCTGTGGCCCTGAAGTGGCCGGACACCTCCAAAAATCCAAACGATCGAGGATGTGTCGCAGACCCAAGCTGCCCCCACCTCAAACCTGTGCTGCCCTGACAGTCCCAAGGGAACCCTAAAAACTGACATCAGGAACCTGGGCTGGCCACTTCTATTTTTCAAGGAAAAGGACCGGTCTGTGTCTCCAGGGGCCTGTGGCCCGGAAGCGGCCGGACACCTCCAAAAATCCAAAGGATCGAAGATGTGTCGCAGACCCAAGCTGCCCCCACCTCAAACCTGTGCTGCCCTGACAGTCCCAAGGGAACCCTACAAACTGACATCAGGAACCTGGGCTGGCCACTTTTCTTTCCCAGGGAAAAGGACCGGTCTTTGTCTCCAGGGGCCTGTGGCCCTGAGTGGCCGGACACCTCCAAAAATCCAAACGATCGAAGATGTGTCGCAGACCCAAGCTGCCCCCACCTCAAACCTGTGCTGCCCTGACAGTCCCAAGGGAACCCTACAAACTGACATCAGGAACCTGGGCTGGCCACTTTTCTTTCCCAGGGAAAAGGACCAGTCTTTGTCTCCAGGGGCCTGTGGCCCTGAGTGGCCGGACACCTCCAAAAATCCAAACGATCGAGGATGTGTCGCAGACCCAAGCTGCCCCCACCTCAAACCTGTGCTGCCCTGACAGTCCCAAGGGAACCCTACAAACTGACAACAGGAACCTGGGCTGGCCACTTTTCTTTCCCAGGGAAAAGGAACGGTCTGTGTCTCCCGGGGCCTGTGGCCCTGAAGTGGCCGGACACCTCAAAAAATCCAAACGATCGAGGATGTGTCGCAGACCCAAGCTGCCCCCAGCTCAAACCTGTGCTGCCCTGACAGTCCCAAGGGAACCCTACAAACTGACATCAGGAACCTGGGCTGGCCACTTTTCTTTCCCAGGGAAAAGGACCAGTCTTTGTCTCCAGGGGCCTGTGGCCCTGAAGTGGCCGGACTCCTCCAAAAATCCAAACGATCGAGGATGTGTCGCAGACCCAAGCTGCCCCCACCTCAAACCTGTGCTGCCCTGACAGTCCCAAGGGAACCCTACAAACTGACATCAGGAACCTGGGCTGGCCACTTTTCTTTTCCAAGGAAAAAGGCTGGTCTGTGTCTCCAGGGGCCTGTAGCCCTGAAGTGGCCGGACACCTCCAAAAATCCAAACGATCGAAGATGTGTCGCAGACCCAAGCTGCCCCCACCTCAAACCTGTGCTGCCCTGACAGTCCCAAGGGAACCCTACAAACTGACATCAGGAACCTGGGCTGGCCACTTTTCTTTCCCAGGGAAAAAGGCTGATCTTTGCCTCCAGGGGCCTGTGGCCCTGAGTGGCCGGACACCTCCAAAAAATCCCAAGAAGCCAGGATGTGCCCTCCACTGGCACCTTTCCAAAGCATTGCACTAGATTCCAGTAGTACTCTGCATTTCCAGTGGTTCAGCCTGTCTGACCCTCATCCTGACCCTTAAAATGCACTAAGGAATTCTAAAACAGCCCTTAGGAAGGTGTAACAATGCCCTAAAAGACACCAGACAAGTCCTAAGAAGCCTTCCAAAATCCCCTAAATATTCCTAATAGTCCTGCAAAAACACTCAAGGAAACCTGCTCAGCCTCCAAACCCTTCCTGGTGCTCTCTAGCCCACAGATGTCATCCCTACCTTTCTCCAGGGGGTCCTGTTGTCCTCTGAGGGTTCTGTCGTTGTCCTGGTGTGAGGGTCACTGCCTTGTCCTAGCGGGAGCGTTCCGGTGTGCTCTCGCTGTTAGGGTTGCTGTGTGGTGCTGCTGCTGGCAGGGCTGAAAAGGGAAAAGGCTCTTGTTAGGGGGGCTGCTTAGGCTGAGGTTAGGGCTGGGGGGAGAGGTGGTGCTCCTGTACCCTAACTTGCCTCCTAAGCTGTACCCTGTAGCCCTGATCTCCACTGCACTGTCCAGCCCTCAAGCCCTCGCCCTTTACCCCTCAACCTCTCCCTCTGCCCCCCAGCCCTCAGGCTCTGTGTGTCACCCTCGAGCCCCCCCTTTGCCCCTCAAGCCCCCTCTCAGCTGCCCCTCAGCTCCTGTGCGTCACCCTTAATCCCTCTCCTTTGCCCCTCAGCCCCCAGCTTCTCTGTGTCACGCTCCAGCTGCCCCTGCCCCCCTCAGCATCTCTCTGTCACCCACTGTCCCCTTTCCCCGTGCCTCCCTCAGCTCCCAGCCTCTGTCACCCTCAAGCCCCCACAGTGCCCCTCAGCCTCTAGGTGCTGTGCCATGAAAAAACATAAAATTTCCCTAAAAACCCCTCATCTTCAAAATGTTCTAAAAGCCCCACAAAAACATAACAATAGCCTCAGAATACCCTTAAAATACAAGAAAAATACCCTCCTTTTAAAAAAACCCTAAAACACACCTAAATATCCCTAAAAAACCTTTAAGAAATCCCTCAATATTCCTAAAAGAGCTCTAAAAATACCCCAAAATACTTAAAATGCCCTGATAAGACCCTAAAAAAACCTAAAAGTTCCCTCAAAAGACCTAAAAATACCCTAGTCCTAAGAGTCCTCCACATACCCTCAATAGACCTAAAAAAAGCCCCAAGAACACCCCCAAAAAAACCCCATAAAAATTCTAATTAGTAGTAAGAAAGCCATGAAAATACCCTAAAAAAAATCTTTTAAAAGCCCTAAAAAAGCCCTAAAAGCATCCTAAATAGTCACAGAAAATTCCTAAAAAGCTCCTGTGAAAAAAACCCTAAAATATCTTTTTAAAGCCCTAAAAAACCCCTAAAAAAGTGCTCAGTCCCCAACCTCTACCAGTCACTCTCTAGCCAGCAAACATCATCCCTACCTTTTCATTAGGGTCACTGCCTGCAGCTGCTGGGAGGGTTCTGGGGCTGTCCCAGCAGTAGGGTTGCTGCCTGCAGCTGCTGTTGAGGAAAACTGGTGTTCTAGGGGTGTGTTTAGGGTGAGCTTAGGGTTGGGGTGAGGGCTGCTGCTGTACCCTAACCCTTCCTGGTACCCCGTGCCCTGTCCTTTGTACCCCTAACCCTCAGGGTCAGCTCTCCACCTGTCAAGTCCCCCCCTTTTTGCCCCTCAGCCCGCAATGTCTGTGTGTCACCCCAAGCCCCCCGACACTGTCCTGTGGCCCCCTAACCTCCACCGTGCACTTTCCACCCTTGTAGGGGTGGTTTTAAGGGTGGGGTTAAGGGTGCTGTGAGGGCTGGTTCACCTGTCACCCTCAGGCACCCCCCCACTTTGTCCCTCAGGCACCCCCTGCCTCTCAGCCTCCTTGTGTCACCCTCAGGTTCCCACCGCAGCCTCTCAGCGTCTCTGTGCCACCCTGGAGCCCCCCTTTTTAACTCCTAAAGACCCCTTCTGCCTCTCAGCTGCCCCCATCTTCTGTGTCACCCTCCAGCCCCCTCCCCTCAGCCCCAGGTGCCTTTGTGACACCGCGCGGCCCACAGACGCCGTCCCTGCCTGTTTTCTTTGGGTGTTGTCCTGCTGCGAGGGCCGCACTATCCCCACGAGTCCGGGCTCCCATGTCCTGCTGCAGGGAGTCACACCTGGGGCATGGGAGGAGTGAGGGATGGGGCAGGGGCGGGATGGGGAGGGGTGAAGGGTGGAGAGAGACTGGGGAAGGGGTGGGCTGGAAGGACAAGTAGGGGTGAGGGGTGGAGACGGGGACAGAGCAGAACAGGGCAGAGGGAAGAGGGACATTTGGAGGGGGCAGTCCACATATCCCAGACCAAAGCTGCAGCAAAATACAATTTTAGTGGACAGGGCAAAGCCAAACACCACCTGCAAACTGACATCAGGAACCAGGGCTGGCCACTTTTCTTTCCCAGGGAAAAGGGCATGTCAGGGCCACAGACCCCTGGAGGCAAAGATCAGCCTTTTTCCATGGGAAAGAAAAGTGGCCAGCCCAGGTTCCTGATGTCAGTTTGTAGGGTTCCCTTGGGACTGTCAGGGCAGCACAGGTGTGAGGTCACGGCAGCTTGGGTCTGCAACACATCTTCGATCGTTTGGATTTTTGGACGTAGCCGGCCACTGAGGACCACAGGCCCATGGAAACAAAGATCAGCTTTTTTCCTTTGGAAAGAAAAGTGGTCAGCCCAGGTTCTTAATGTCAGTTTGTAGGGTTCCCTTGGGACTGTCAGGGCAGCACAGGTTTGAGCTCGGGGCAGCTTGGGTCTGCGACACATCTTCGATCGTTTGGATTTTTGGAGGTGTCCGGCTACTTCAGGGCCACAGGCCCCAGGAGGCAAAGGTCAGCCATTTTCCTTGGGAAAGAAAAGTGGCCAGTCCAGGTTCCTGATGTCAGTTTGTAGGGTTCCCTTGGAACTGTCAGGGCAGCACAGGTTTGAGGTGGGGGCAGCTTGGGTCTGCGACACATCCTCGATCGTTTGAATTTTGGGACGCAGCGGGCCACTGAGGGCCTAACCCTAAACCCTAAACCCAAACCCTAACCCCTAACCCTACAAGATGGTGGCACCCCTGTGGTCACATGATGGGGAGTAAAATGGCAGCACCTGTGTGGTCATGTGACAGGGAGCAAGATGGTGGCGCCCATAGGGTCACGTGATGGGGAGCAAGGTGGCGGTGTCTACATGGTGGGGGTGATGTGGGTAGTGGGTATTGTAATGTGCCAGGTGGAGCACTAGTTAGGGGTTGTATAGGTATATATAAAAAAGAAGAAAAACTATATGTCCGGTGCAGCAGTAGAAAGTTTCAGGCTCTCGGGGAGTAAATTCTTTTTTTTTTTTTAATAATTATTTAAAGTTTGTTTTTTATTTTACTCCCAGGGAGCCTGAAAGTTTCTACTGCTGCTTTTTGAAAGCTAGAAAGGGAAACAAAGTTAGAAATGAAAAGATGGATAGAAAGAAAAAGACAGACTTAAGAGAGCACTTAAGAGAGGACTTAAGAGAGCACTTAAGAGAGCACTTAAGAGAGGACTTAAGAGAGGACTTAAGAGAGGACTTAAGAGAGCACTTAAGAGAGCACTTAAGAGAGCACTTAAGAGACGAAAAGAAATAGGAAAAGAATGGCAAAGAGTAAAAAAATGAGAAGGGTTACAGTGAAAAAGAAAGAGGGTGAGAGTGAAAAAGAGGACAAAAGAATAGAGAAAAAAAAGAAGAGAAGCTGGAGAGAAAAAGAAATAAAGAGTAAAAGCATCAACTAGAGAGACAAATAAATAGTTAGAAATAGTGAAACAGAGAAACAGAAGAAAAGACATACAGGGAAATAGAGAAGCAGAGAGAGAGAGAGTTAGAAACAGTGAGAAACAGAAACAAAGTTAGGGACGGACAGAAATGACGTGACAGAAAGAAAACTAAGAGAAGAAGCAAAGGAAGAAATACAGTGGGGAAAAAAAAAATTACTAAAGCACATCAAAAAAAAACAGGAGCCAAAGGGGGAAGGGGAGGCAGCGGGGGGCATCATTATTAGGGTTGATTCAAATTTATTGAATATTTCTTTTTATTTACACTCCAGCAAAACACATGGAAACGATGTATAAAAATGGGAACCCTACAAACTGACATCAGGAACCTGGGCTGGCCACTTCTCTTTCCCAGGGAAAAGGACCGGTCTGTGTCTCCAGGGGCCTGTGGCCCTGAGGCTGGACACCTCCAAAAATCCAAACGATCAAATATGTGTCGCAGACCCAAGCTGCCGCCACCTCAAACCTGTGCTGCCCTGACAGTCCCAAGGGAACCCTACAAACTGACATCAGGAACCTGGGCTGGCCACTTTTCTTTCCCAAGGAAAAAGGCTGATCTTTGCCTCCAGGGGCCTGTGGCCCTGAAGTGGCCGGACACCTCCAAAAATGCAAACGATCGAAGATGTGTCGCAGACCCAAGCTGCCCCCAGCTCAAACCTGTGCTGCCCTGACAGTCCCAAGGGAACCCTACAAACTGACATCAGGAACCTGGGCTGGCCACTTTTCTTTCCCAAGGAAAAAGGCTGATCTTTGCCTCCAGGGGCCTGTGGCCCTGAAGTGGCCGGACACCTCCAAAAATCCAAACGATCGAGGATGTGTCGCAGACCCAAGCTGCCCCCACCTCAAACCTGTGCTGCCCTGACTGTCCCAAGGGAACCCTACAAACTGACATCAGGAACCTGGGCTGGCCACTTTTCTTTCCCAAGGAAAAAGGCTGATCTTTGCCTCCAGGGGCCTGTGGCCCTAATAGGCCGGACACCTCCAAAAATCCAAACGATCGAGGATGTGTCGCAGACCCAAGCTGCCCCCACCTCAAACCTGTGCTGCCCTGACTGTCCCAAGGGAACCCTACAAACTGACATCAGGAACCTGGGCTGGCCACTTTTCTTTCCCAAGTAAAATAGCTGATCTTTGCCTCCAGGGGCCTGTGGCCCTGAGTGGCCGGACACCTCCAAAAATCCAAACGATCGAAGATGTGTCGCAGACCCAAGCTGCCCCCAGCTCAAACATGTGCTGCCCTGACAGTCCCAAGGGACCCCTACAAAATGACATCAGGAACCTGGGCTGGCCACTTTTCTTTCCCAGGGAAAAGGACCGGTCTGTGTCTCCAGGGGCCTGTGGCCCTGAAGTGGCCGGACACCTCCAAAAATCCAAAGGATCGAAGATGTGTCGCAGACACAAGCTGCCCCCAGCTCAAACCTGTGCTGCCCTGACAGTCCCAAGGGAACCCTACAAACTGACATCAGGAACCTGGGCTGGCCACTTTTCTTTCCCAGGGAAAAAGGCTGATCTTTGCCTCCAGGGGCTGTGGCCCTGAGTGGCCGGACACCTCCAAAAATCCAAACGATGGAAGATGTGTCGCAGACCCAAGCTGCCCCCACCTCAAACCTGTGCTGCCCTGACAGTCCCAAAGGAACCCTACAAACTGACATCAGGAACCTGGGCTGGCCACTTTTCTTTCCCAGGGAAAAGGACCGGTCTGTGTCTCCAGGGGCCTGTGGCCCTGAAGTGGCCGGACACCTCCAAAACTCCAAACGATAGAAGATGTGTCGCAGACCCAAGCTGCCCCTACCTCAAACTTGTGCTGCCCTGACAGTCCCAAGGGAACCCTACAAACTGACATCAGGAACCTGGGCTGGCCACTTTTCTTTCCCAAGGAAAAAGTCTGATCTTTTCCTCCAGGGACCTGTGGCCCTGAAGTGGCCGGACACCTCCAAAAATCCAAACGATCGAAGATGTGTCGCAGACCCAAGCTGCCCCCACCTCAAACCTGTGCTGCCCTGACAGTCCCAAGGGAACCCTACAAACTGACATCAGGAACCTGGGCTGGCCACTTTTCTTTCCCAGGGAAAAAGGCTGATCTTTGCCTCCAGGGGCCTGTGACCCTGACTGGCCGGACACCTCCAAAAATCCAAAGGATCGAAGATGTGTCGCAGACCCAAGCTGCCCCCAGCTCAAACCTGTGCTGCCCTGACAGTCCCAAAGGAACCCTACAAACTGACATCAGGAACCTGGGCTGGCCACTTTTCTTTCCTAGGGTAAAAGGACGGGTCTTTGTCTCTAGGGGGCTGTGGCATTGAGTGGCCCGACACCTCCAAAAATGCAAACGATCGAAGATGTGTTGCAGACCCAAGCTGCCCTCAGCTCAAACCTGTGCTGTCCTGACAATCCCAAGGGAACCCTACAAAATGACATCAGGAACCTGGGCTGGCCACTTTTCTTTCCCAGGGAAAAGGACCGGTCTTTGCCTCCAGGGGCCTGTGGCCCTGAGTGGCCAGACACGTCCAAATATCCAAACGATCGAAGATGTGTCGCAGACCCAAGCTGCCCCCACCTCAAACCTGTGATGCCCTGACAGTCCCAAGGGAACCCTACAAACTGACATCAGGAACCTGGGCTGGCCACTTTTCTTTCCCAGGGAAAAGGACCAGTCTTTGTCTCCAGGGGCCTGTGGCCCTGAGTGGCCGGACACCTCCAAAAATCCAAACGATCGAGGATGTGTCGGAGACCCAAGCTGCCCCCACCTCAAACCTGTGCTGCCCTGACAGTCCCAAGGGAACCCTAAAAACTGACATCAGGAACCTGGGCTGGCCACTTTTCTTTCCCAAGGAAAAAGGACCAGCCTTTGTCTCCAGGAGCCTGTGGCCCTGAGTGGCCGGACACCTCCAAAAATCCAAACGATCGAAGATGTGTCGCAGACCCAAGCTGCCCCCACCTCAAACCTGTGCTGCCCTGACTGTCCCAAGGGAACCCTACAAACTGACATCAGGAACCTGGGCTGGCCACTTTTCTTTCCCAGGGAAAAAGGCTGATCTTTGCATCCAGGAGCCTGTGGCCCTGAGTGGCCGGACACCTCCAAAAATCCAAATGATCGAAGATGTGTCGCAGACCCAAGCTGCCCCCACCTCAAACCTCTGCTGCCCTGACAGTCCCAAGGGAACCCTACAAACTGACATCAGGAACCTGGGCTGGCCACTTTTCTTTCCCAGGGAAAAGGACCAGTCTGTGTCTCCAGGGGCCTGTGGCCCTGAAGTGGCCGGACACCTCCAAAAATCCAAACGATCAAGGATGTGTCGCAGACCCAAGCTGCCCCCACCTCAAACCTGTGCTGCCCTGACAGTCCCAAGGGAACCCTACAAACTGACATCAGGAACCTGGGCTGGCCACTTTTCTTTCCCAGGGAAAAGGACCAGTCTTTGTCTCCAGGGGCCTGTGGCCCTGAAGTGGCCGGACACCTCCAAAAATGCAAACGATCGAAGATGTGTCGCAGACCCAAGCTGCCCCCACCTCAAACCTGTGCTGCCCTGACAGTCCCAAGGGAACCCTACAAACTGACATCAGGAACCTGGGCTGGCCACTTTTCTTTCCCAGGGAAAAGGACCGGTCTTTGTCTCCAGGGGCCTGTGGCCCTGAAGTGGCCGGACACCTCCAAAAATCCAAACGATCGAGGATGTGTCGCAGACCCAAGCTGCCCCCACCTCAAACCTGTGCTGCCCTGACAGTCCCAAGGGAACCCTAAAAACTGACATCAGGAACCTGGGCTGGCCACTTCTATTTTTCAAGGAAAAGGACCGGTCTGTGTCTCCAGGGGCCTGTGGCCCGGAAGCGGCCGGACACCTCCAAAAATCCAAAGGATCGAAGATGTGTCGCAGACCCAAGCTGCCCCCACCTCAAACCTGTGCTGCCCTGACAGTCCCAAGGGAACCCTACAAACTGACATCAGGAACCTGGGCTGGCCACTTTTCTTTCCCAAGGAAAAAGGCTGATCTTTGCCTCCAGGGGCCTGTGGCCCTGAAGTGGCCGGACACCTCCAAAAATCCAAACGATCAAGGATGTGTCGCAGACCCAAGCTGCCCCCACCTCAAACCTGTGCTGCCCTGACAGTCCCAAAGGAACCCTACAAACTGACATCAGGAACCTGGGCTGGCCACTTTTCTTTCCCAGGGAAAAAGGCTGATCTTTGCCTCCAGGGGCCTGTGGCCCTGAGAGGCCGGACACCTCCAAAAATCCAAATGATCGAAGATGTGTCGCAGACCCAAGCTGCCCCCACCTCAAACCTGTGCTGCCCTGACAGTCCCAAGGGAACCCTACAAACTGACATCAGGAACCTGGGCTGGCCACTTTTCTTTCCCAGGGAAAAGGACCGGTCTTTGTCTCCAGGGGCCTGTGGCCCTGAGTGGCCGGACACCTCCAAAAATCCAAACGATCGAAGATGTGTCGCAGACCCAAGCTGCCCCCACCTCAAACCTGTGCTGCCCTGACAGTCCCAAGGGAACCCTACAAACTGACATCAGGAACCTGGGCTGGCCACTTTTCTTTCCCAGGGAAAAGGACCAGTCTTTGTCTCCAGGGGCCTGTGGCCCTGAGTGGCCGGACACCTCCAAAAATCCAAACGATCGAGGATGTGTCGCAGACCCAAGCTGCCCCCACCTCAAACCTGTGCTGCCCTGACAGTCCCAAGGGAACCCTACAAACTGACATCAGGAACCTGGGCTGGCCACTTTTCTTTTCCAAGGAAAAAGGCTGGTCTGTGTCTCCAGGGGCCTGTAGCCCTGAAGTGGCCGGACACCTCCAAAAATCCAAACGATCGAAGATGTGTCGCAGACCCAAGCTGCCCCCACCTCAAACCTGTGCTGCCCTGACAGTCCCAAGGGAACCCTACAAACTGACATCAGGAACCTGGGCTGGCCACTTTTCTTTCCCAGGGAAAAGGACCGGTCTGTGTCTCCAGGGGCCTGTGGCCCTGGGTGGCCGGACACCTCCAAAAAATCCCAACAAGCCAGGATGTGCCCTCCACTGGCACCTTTCCAAAGCATTGCACTAGATTCCAGTAGTACTCTGCATTTCCAGTGGTTCAGCCTGTCTGACCCTCATCCTGACCCTTAAAATGCACTAAGGAATTCTAAAACAGCCCTTAGGAAGGTGTAACAATGCCCTAAAAGACACCAGACAAGTCCTAAGAAGCCTTCCAAAATCCCCTAAATATTCCTAATAGTCCTGCAAAAACACTCAAGGAAACCTGCTCAGCCTCCAAACCCTTCCTGGTGCTCTCTAGCCCACAGATGTCATCCCTACCTTTCTCCAGGGGGTCCTGTTGTCCTCTGAGGGTTCTGTCGTTGTCCTGGTGTGAGGGTCACTGCCTTGTCCTAGCGGGAGCGTTCCGGTGTGCTCTCGCTGTTAGGGTTGCTGTGTGGTGCTGCTGCTGGCAGGGCTGAAAAGGGAAAAGGCTCTTGTTAGGGGGGCTGCTTAGGCTGAGGTTAGGGCTGGGGGGAGAGGTGGTGCTCCTGTACCCTAACTTGCCTCCTAAGCTGTACCCTGTAGCCCTGATCTCCACTGCACTGTCCAGCCCTCAAGCCCTCGCCCTTTACCCCTCAACCTCTCCCTCTGCCCCCCAGCCCTCAGGCTCTGTGTGTCACCCTCGAGCCCCCCCTTTGCCCCTCAAGCCCCCTCTCAGCTGCCCCTCAGCTCCTGTGCGTCACCCTTAATCCCTCTCCTTTGCCCCTCAGCCCCCAGCTTCTCTGTGTCATGCTCCAGCTGCCCCTGCCCCCCTCAGCATCTCTCTGTCACCCACTGTCCCCTTTCCCCGTGCCTCCCTCAGCTCCCAGCCTCTGTCACCCTCAAGCCCCCACAGTGCCCCTCAGCCTCTAGGTGCTGTGCCATGAAAAAACATAAAATTTCCCTAAAAACCCCTCATCTTCAAAATGTTCTAAAAGCCCCACAAAAACATAACAATAGCCTCAGAATACCCTTAAAATACAAGAAAAATACCCTCCTTTTAAAAAAACCCTAAAACACACCTAAATATCCCTAAAAAACCTTTAAGAAATCCCTCAATATTCCTAAAAGAGCTCTAAAAATACCCCAAAATACTTAAAATGCCCTGATAAGACCCTAAAAAAACCTAAAAGTTCCCTCAAAAGACCTAAAAATACCCTAGTCCTAAGAGTCCTCCACATACCCTCAATAGACCTAAAAAAAGCCCCAAGAACACCCCCAAAAAAACCCCATAAAAATTCTAATTAGTAGTAAGAAAGCCATGAAAATACCCTAAAAAAAATCTTTTAAAAGCCCTAAAAAAGCCCTAAAAGCATCCTAAATAGTCACAGAAAATTCCTAAAAAGCTCCTGTGAAAAAAAACCCTAAAATATCTTTTTAAAGCCCTAAAAAACCCCTAAAAAAGTGCTCAGTCCCCAACCTCTACCAGTCACTCTCTAGCCAGCAAACATCATCCCTACCTTTTCATTAGGGTCACTGCCTGCAGCTGCTGGGAGGGTTCTGGGGCTGTCCCAGCAGTAGGGTTGCTGCCTGCAGCTGCTGTTGAGGAAAACTGGTGTTCTAGGGGTGTGTTTAGGGTGAGCTTAGGGTTGGGGTGAGGGCTGCTGCTGTACCCTAACCCTTCCTGGTACCCCGTGCCCTGTCCTTTGTACCCCTAACCCTCAGGGTCAGCTCTCCACCTGTCAAGTCCCCCCCTTTTTGCCCCTCAGCCCGCAATGTCTGTGTGTCACCCCAAGCCCCCCGACACTGTCCTGTGGCCCCCTAACCTCCACCGTGCACTTTCCACCCTTGTAGGGGTGGTTTTAAGGGTGGGGTTAAGGGTGCTGTGAGGGCTGGTTCACCTGTCACCCTCAGGCACCCCCCCACTTTGTCCCTCAGGCACCCCCTGCCTCTCAGCCTCCTTGTGTCACCCTCAGGTTCCCACCGCAGCCTCTCAGCGTCTCTGTGCCACCCTGGAGCCCCCCTTTTTAACTCCTAAAGACCCCTTCTGCCTCTCAGCTGCCCCCATCTTCTGTGTCACCCTCCAGCCCCCTCCCCTCAGCCCCAGCTGCCTTTGTGACACCGCGTGGCCCACAGACGCCGTCCCTGCCTGTTTTCTTTGGGTGTTGTCCTGCTGCGAGGGCCGCACTATCCCCACGAGTCCGGGCTCCCATGTCCTGCTGCAGGGAGTCACACCTGGGGCATGGGAGGAGTGAGGGATGGGGCAGGGGCGGGATGGGGAGGGGTGAAGGGTGGAGAGAGACTGGGGAAGGGGTGGGCTGGAAGGACAAGTAGGGGTGAGGGGTGGAGACGGGGACGGAGCAGAACAGGGCAGAGGGAAGAGGGACATTTGGAGGGGGCAGTCCACATATCCCAGACCAAAGCTGCAGCAAAATACAATTTTAGTGGACAGGGCAAAGCCAAACACCACCTGCAAACTGACATCAGGAACCAGGGCTGGCCACTTTTCTTTCCCAGGGAAAAGGGCATGTCAGGGCCACAGACCCCTGGAGGCAAAGATCAGCCTTTTTCCTTGGGAAAGAAAAGTGGCCAGCCCAGGTTCCTGATGTCAGTTTGTAGGGTTCCCTTGGGACTGTCAGGGCAGCACAGGTGTGAGGTGGGGGCAGCTTGGGTCTGCAACACATCTTCGATCGTTTGGATTTTTGGACGTAGCCGGCCACTGAGGACCACAGGCCCATGGAAACAAAGATCAGCTTTTTTCCTTTGGAAAGAAAAGTGGTCAGCCCAGGTTCTTAATGTCAGTTTGTAGGGTTCCCTTGGGACTGTCAGGGCAGCACAGGTTTGAGCTCGGGGCAGCTTGGGTCTGCGACACATCTTCGATCGTTTGGATTTTTGGAGGTGTCCGGCTACTTCAGGGCCACAGGCCCCAGGAGGCAAAGGTCAGCCATTTTCCTTGGGAAAGAAAAGTGGCCAGTCCAGGTTCCTGATGTCAGTTTGTAGGGTTCCCTTGGAACTGTCAGGGCAGCACAGGTTTGAGGTGGGGGCAGCTTGGGTCTGCGACACATCCTCGATCGTTTGAATTTTGGGACGCAGCGGGCCACTGAGGGCCTAACCCTAAACCCTAAACCCAAACCCTAACCCCTAACCCTACAAGATGGTGGCACCCCTGTGGTCACATGATGGGGAGTAAAATGGCAGCACCTGTGTGGTCATGTGACAGGGAGCAAGATGGTGGCGCCCATAGGGTCACGTGATGGGGAGCAAGGTGGCGGTGTCTACATGGTGGGGGTGATGTGGGTAGTGGGTATTGTAATGTGCCAGGTGGAGCACTAGTTAGGGGTTGTATAGGTATATATAAAAAAGAAGAAAAACTATATGTCCGGTGCAGCAGTAGAAAGTTTCAGGCTCTCGGGGAGTAAATTCTTTTTTTTTTTTTAATAATTATTTAAAGTTTGTTTTTTATTTTACTCCCAGGGAGCCTGAAAGTTTCTACTGCTGCTTTTTGAAAGCTAGAAAGGGAAACAAAGTTAGAAATGAAAAGATGGATAGAAAGAAAAAGACAGACTTAAGAGAGCACTTAAGAGAGGACTTAAGAGAGCACTTAAGAGAGGACTTAAGAGAGGACTTAAGAGAGGACTTAAGAGAGCACTTAAGAGAGGACTTAAGAGAGCACTTAAGAGAGGACTTAAGAGAGGACTTAAGAGAGGACTTAAGAGAGCACTTAAGAGAGGACTTAAGAGAGGACTTAAGAGAGCACTTAAGAGAGCACTTAAGAGAGCACTTAAGAGAGCACTTAAGAGAGGACTTAAGAGACGAAAAGAAATAGGAAAAGAATGGCAAAGAGTAAAAAAATGAGAAGGGTTACAGTGAAAAAGAAAGAGGGTGAGAGTGAAAAAGAGGACAAAAGAATAGAGAAAAAAAAGAAGAGAAGCTGGAGAGAAAAAGAAATAAAGAGTAAAAGCATCAACTAGAGAGACAAATAAATAGTTAGAAATAGTGAAACAGAGAAACAGAAGAAAAGACATACAGGGAAATAGAGAAGCAGAGAGAGAGAGAGTTAGAAACAGTGAGAAACAGAAACAAAGTTAGGGACGGACAGAAATGACGTGACAGAAAGAAAACTAAGAGAAGAAGCAAAGGAAGAAATACAGTGGGGAAAAAAAAAATTACTAAAGCACATCAAAAAAAAACAGGAGCCAAAGGGGGAAGGGGAGGCAGCGGGGGGCATCATTATTAGGGTTGATTCAAATTTATTGAATATTTCTTTTTATTTACACTCCAGCAAAACACATGGAAACGATGTATAAAAATGGGAACCCTACAAACTGACATCAGGAACCTGGGCTGGCCACTTCTCTTTCCCAGGGAAAAGGACCGGTCTGTGTCTCCAGGGGCCTGTGGCCCTGAGGCTGGACACCTCCAAAAATCCAAACGATCAAATATGTGTCGCAGACCCAAGCTGCCGCCACCTCAAACCTGTGCTGCCCTGACAGTCCCAAGGGAACCCTACAAACTGACATCAGGAACCTGGGCTGGCCACTTTTCTTTCCCAAGGAAAAAGGCTGATCTTTGCCTCCAGGGGCCTGTGGCCCTGAAGTGGCCGGACACCTCCAAAAATGCAAACGATCGAAGATGTGTCGCAGACCCAAGCTGCCCCCAGCTCAAACCTGTGCTGCCCTGACAGTCCCAAGGGAACCCTACAAACTGACATCAGGAACCTGGGCTGGCCACTTTTCTTTCCCAAGGAAAAAGGCTGATCTTTGCCTCCAGGGGCCTGTGGCCCTGAAGTGGCCGGACACCTCCAAAAATCCAAACGATCGAGGATGTGTCGCAGACCCAAGCTGCCCCCACCTCAAACCTGTGCTGCCCTGACTGTCCCAAGGGAACCCTACAAACTGACATCAGGAACCTGGGCTGGCCACTTTTCTTTCCCAAGGAAAAAGGCTGATCTTTGCCTCCAGGGGCCTGTGGCCCTAATAGGCCGGACACCTCCAAAAATCCAAACGATCGAGGATGTGTCGCAGACCCAAGCTGCCCCCACCTCAAACCTGTGCTGCCCTGACTGTCCCAAGGGAACCCTACAAACTGACATCAGGAACCTGGGCTGGCCACTTTTCTTTCCCAAGTAAAATAGCTGATCTTTGCCTCCAGGGGCCTGTGGCCCTGAGTGGCCGGACACCTCCAAAAATCCAAACGATCGAAGATGTGTGGCAGACCCAAGCTGCCCCCACCTCAAACCTGTGCTGCCCTGACTGTCCCAAGGGAACCCTATAAACTGACATCAGGAACCTGGGCTGGCCACTTTTCTTTCCCAAGGAAAAAGGCTGATCTTTGCCTCCAGGGGCCTGTGGCCCTGAAGTGGCCGGACACCTCCAAAAATCCAAACGATCGAGGATGTGTCGCAGACCCAAGCTGCCCCCACCTCAAACCTGTGCTGCCCTGACAGTCCCAAGGGAACCCTACAAACTGACATCAGGAACCTGGGCTGGCCACTTTTCTTTCCCAGGGAAAAGGACCGGTCTTTGTCTGCAGGGACCTGTGGCCCTGAGTGGCCGGACACCTCCAAAAATCCAAACGATCGAGGATGTGTCGCAGACCCAAGCTGCCCCCAGCTCAAACCTGTGCTGCCCTGACAGTCCCAAGGGCACCCTACAAACTGACATCAGGAACCTGGGCTGGCCACTTTTCTTTCCCAGGGAAAAGGACCGGTCTTTGTCTCCAGGGGCCTGTGGCCCTGAGGCTGGACACCTCCAAAAATCCAAACGATCGAGGATGTGTCGCAGACCCAAGCTGCCCCCACCTCAAACCTGTGCTGTCCCGACAGTCCCAAGGGAACCCTACAAACTGACATCAGGAACCTGGGCTGGCCACTTTTCTTTCCCAAGGAAAAAGGCTGATCTTTGCCTCCAGGGGCCTGTGGCCCTGAAGTGGCCGGACACCTCCAAAAATCCAAACGATCGAAGATGTGTCGCAGACCCAAGCTGCCCCCAGCTCAAACCTGTGCTGCCCTGACAGTCCCAAGGGAACCCTACAAACTGACATCAGGAACCTGGGCTGGCCACTTTTCTTTCCCAAGGAAAAAGGCTGATCTTTGCCTCCAGGGGCCTGTGGCCCTGAGTGGCCGGACACCTCCAAAAATCCAAAGGATCGAAGATGTGTCGCAGACCCAAGCTGCCGCCACCTCAAACCTGTGCTGCCCTGACAGTCCCAAGGGAACCCTACAAACTGACATCAGGAACCTGGGCTGGCCACTTTTCTTTCCCAGGGAAAAGGACCGGTCTGTGTCTCCAGGGGCCTGTGGCCCGGAAGTGGCCGGACACCTCCAAAAATCGAAATGATCGAGGATGTGTCGCAGACCCAAGCTGCCCCCACCTCAAACCTGTGCTGTCCCGACAGTCCCAAGGGAGCCCTACAAACTGACATCAGGAACCTGGGCTGGCCACTTTTCTTTCCCAAGGAAAAAGGCTGATCTTTGCCTCCAGGGGCCTGTGGCCCTGAAGTGGCCGGACACCTCCAAAAATCCAAACGATCGAAGATGTGTGGCAGACCCAAGCTGCCCCCACCTCAAACCTGTGCTGCCCTGACTGTCCCAAGGGAACCCTATAAACTGACATCAGGAACCTGGGCTGGCCACTTTTCTTTCCCAAGGAAAAAGGCTGATCTTTGCCTCCAGGGGCCTGTGGCCCTGAAGTGGCCGGACACCTCCAAAAATCCAAACGATCGAGGATGTGTCGCAGACCCAAGCTGCCCCCACCTCAAACCTGTGCTGCCCTGACAGTCCCAAGGGAACCCTACAAACTGACATCAGGAACCTGGGCGGGCCACTTTTCTTTCCCAAGGAAAAAGGCTGATCTTTGCCTCCAGGGGCCTGTGGCCCTGAGTGGCCGGACACCTCCAAAAATCCAAACGATCGAAGATGTGTCGCAGACCCAAGCTGCCCCCAGCTCAAACCTGTGCTGCCCTGACAGTCCCAAGGGAACCCTACAAACTGACATCAGGAACCTGGGCTGGCCACTTTTCTTTCCCAAGGAAAAAGGCTGATCTTTGCCTCCAGGGGCCTGTGGCCCTGAGTGGCCGGACACCTCCAAAAATCCAAAGGATCGAAGATGTGTCGCAGACCCAAGCTGCCGCCACCTCAAACCTGTGCTGCCCTGACAGTCCCAAGGGAACCCTACAAACTGACATCAGGAACCTGGGCTGGCCACTTTTCTTTCCCAGGGAAAAGGACCGGTCTGTGTCTCCAGGGGCCTGTGGCCCGGAAGTGGCCGGACACCTCCAAAAATCGAAATGATCGAGGATGTGTCGCAGACCCAAGCTGCCCCCACCTCAAACCTGTGCTGTCCCGACAGTCCCAAGGGAGCCCTACAAACTGACATCAGGAACCTGGGCTGGCCACTTTTCTTTCCCAAGGAAAAAGGCTGATCTTTGCCTCCAGGGGCCTGTGGCCCTGAAGTGGCCGGACACCTCCAAAAATCCAAACGATCGAGGATGTGTCGCAGACCCAAGCTGCCCCCACCTCAAACCTGTGCTGCCCTGACTGTCCCAAGGGAACCCTACAAACTGACATCAGGAACCTGGGCTGGCCACTTTTCTTTCCCAAGGAAAAAGGCTGATCTTTGCCTCCAGGGGCCTGTGGCCCTAATAGGCCGGACACCTCCAAAAATCCAAACGATCGAGGATGTGTCTCAGACCCAAGCTGCCCCCAGCTCAAACCTGTGCTGCACTGACAGTCCCAAGGGAACCCTACAAACTGACATCAGGAACCTGGGCTGGCCACTTTTCTTTCCCAGGGAAAAGGACCGGTCTGTGTCTCCAGGGGCCTGTGGCCCTAAGAGGCCGGACACCTCCAAAAATCCAAACGATCGAGGATGTGTCGCAGACCCAAGCTGCCCCCAGCTCAAACCTGTGCTGCCCTGACAGTCCCAAGGGAACCCTACAAACTGACATCAGGAACCTGGGCTGGCCACTTTTCTTTCCCTGGGAAAAGGACCGGTCTGTGTCTCCAGGGGCCTGTGGCCCTGAGGCTGGACACCTCCAAAAATCCAAACGATCGAGGATGTGTCGCAGACCCAAGCTGCCCCCACCTCAAACCTGTGCTGCCCTGACAGTCCCAAGGGAACCCTACAAACTGACATCAGGAACCTGGGCTGGCCACTTTTCTTTCCCAAGGAAAAAGGCTGATCTTTGCCTCCAGGGGCCTGTGGCCCTGAAGTGGCCGGACACCTCCAAAAATCCAAACGATCGAAGATGTGTCGCAGACCCAAGCTGCCCCCAGCTCAAACCTGTGCTGCCCTGACAGTCCCAAGGGAACCCTAAAAACTGACATCAGGAACCTGGGCTGGCCACTTTTCTTTCCCAAGGAAAAAGGCTGATCTTTGCCTCCAGGGGCCTGTGGCCCTGAGTGGCCGGACACCTCCAAAAATCCAAAGGATCGAAGATGTGTCGCAGACCCAAGCTGCCGCCACCTCAAACCTGTGCTGCCCTGACAGTCCCAAGGGAACCCTACAAACTGACATCAGGAACCTGGGCTAGCCACTTTTCTTTCCCAGGGAAAAGGACCGGTCTGTGTCTCCAGGGGCCTGTGGCCCGGAAGTGGCCGGACACCTCCAAAAATCGAAATGATCGAGGATGTGTCGCAGACCCAAGCTGCCCCCACCTCAAACCTGTGCTGTCCCGACAGTCCCAAGGGAGCCCTACAAACTGACATCAGGAACCTGGGCTGGCCACTTTTCTTTCCCTGGGAAAAGGACCGGTCTGTGTCTCCAGGGGCCTGTGGCCCTGAGTGGCCGGACACCTCCAAAAATCCAAACGATCGAAGATGTGTCGCAGACCCAAGCTGCCCCCACCTCAAACCTGTGCTGCCCTGACAGTCCCAAGGGAACCCTACAAACTGACATCAGGAACCTGGGCTGGCCACTTTTCTTTCCCAAGGAAAAAGGCTGATCTTTGCCTCCAGGGGCCTGTGGCCCTGAGTGGCCGGACACCTCCAAAAAATCCCAACAAGCCAGGATGTGCCCTCCACTGGCACCTTTCCAAAGCATTGCACTAGATTCCAGTAGTACTCTGCATTTGCAGTGGTTCAGCCTGTCTGACCCTCATCCTGACCCTTTAAAATGCACTAAGGAATTCTAAAACAGCCCTTAGGAAGGTGTAACAATGCCCTAAAAGACACCAGACAAGTCCTAAGAAGCCTTCCAAAATCCCCTAAATATTCCTAATAGTCCTGCAAAAACACTCAAGGAAACCTGCTCAGCCTCCAAAGCCTTCCTGGTGCTCTCTAGCCCACAGATGTCATCCCTACCTTTCTCCAGGGGGTCCTGTTGTCCTCTGAGGGTTCTGTCGTTGTCCTGGTGTGAGGGTCACTGCCTTGTCCTAGCAGGAGCGTTCCGGTGTGCTCTCGCTGTTAGGGTTGCTGTGTGGTGCTGCTGCTGGCAGGGCTGAAAAGGGAAAAGGCTCTTGTTAGGGGGGCTGCTTAGGCTGAGGTTAGGGCTGGGGGGAGAGGTGGTGCTCCTGTACCCTAACTTGCCTCCTAAGCTGTACCCTGTAGCCCTGATCTCCACTGCACTGTCCAGCCCTCAAGCCCTCGCCCTTTACCCCTCAACCTCTCCCTCTGCCCCCCAGCCCTCAGGCTCTGTGTGTCACCCTCGAGCCCCCCCTTTGCCCCTCAAGCCCCCTCTCAGCTGCCCCTCAGCTCCTGTGCGTCACCCTTAATCCCTCTCCTTTGCCCCTCAGCCCCCAGCTTCTCTGTGTCATGCTCCAGCTGCCCCTGCCCCCCTCAGCATCTCTCTGTCACCCACTGTCCCCTTTCCCCGTGCCTCCCTCAGCTCCCAGCCTCTGTCACCCTCAAGCCCCCACAGTGCCCCTCAGCCTCTATGTGCTGTGCCATGAAAAAACATAAAATTTCCCTAAAAACCCCTCATCTTCAAAATGTTCTAAAAGCCCCACAAAAACATAACAATAGCCTCAGAATACCCTTAAAATACAAGAAAAATACCCTACTTTTAAAAAAACCCTAAAACACACCTAAATATCCCTAAAAAACCTTTAAGAAATCCCTCAATATTCCTAAAAGAGCTCTAAAAATACCCCAAAATACTTAAAATGCCCTGATAAGACCCTAAAAAAACCTAAAAGTTCCCTCAAAAGACCTAAAAATACCCTAGTCCTAAGAGTCCTCCACATACCCTCAATAGACCTAAAAAAAGCCCCAAGAACACCCCCAAAAAACCCCATAAAAATTCTAATTAGTAGTAAGAAAGCCATGAAAATACCCTAAAAAAAATCTTTTAAAAGCCCTAAAAAAGCCCTAAAAGCATCCTAAATAGTCACAGAAAATTCCTAAAAAGCTCCTGTGAAAAAAACCCTAAAATATCTTTTTAAAGCCCTAAAAAACCCCTAAAAAAGTGCTCAGTCCCCAACCTCTACCAGTCACTCTCTAGCCAGCAAACATCATCCCTACCTTTTCATTAGGGTCACTGCCTGCAGCTGCTGGGAGGGTTCTGGGGCTGTCCCAGCAGTAGGGTCACTGCCTGCAGCTGCTGTTGAGGAAAACTGGTGTTCTAGGGGTGTGTTTAGGGTGAGCTTAGGGTTGGGGTGAGGGCTGCTGCTGTACCCTAACCCTTCCTGGTACCCCGTGCCCTGTCCTTTGTACCCCTAACCCTCAGGGTCAGCTCTCCACCTGTCAAGTCCCCCCCTTTTTGCCCCTCAGCCCGCAATGTCTGTGTGTCACCCCAAGCCCCCCGACACTGTCCTGTGGCCCCCTAACCTCCACCGTGCACTTTCCACCCTTGTAGGGGTGGTTTTAAGGGTGGGGTTAAGGGTGCTGTGAGGGCTGGTTCACCTGTCACCCTCAGGCACCCCCCCACTTTGTCCCTCAGGCACCCCCTGCCTCTCAGCCTCCTTGTGTCACCCTCAGGTTCCCACCGCAGCCTCTCAGCGTCTCTGTGCCACCCTGGAGCCCCCCTTTTTAACTCCTAAAGACCCCTTCTGCCTCTCAGCTGCCCCCATCTTCTGTGTCACCCTCCAGCCCCCTCCCCTCAGCCCCAGGTGCCTTTGTGACACCGCGCGGCCCACAGACGCCGTCCCTGCCTGTTTTCTTTGGGTGTTGTCCTGCTGCGAGGGCCGCACTATCCCCACGAGTCCGGGCTCCCATGTCCTGCTGCAGGGAGTCACACCTGGGGCATGGGAGGAGTGAGGGATGGGGCAGGGGCGGGATGGGGAGGGGTGAAGGGTGGAGAGAGACTGGGGAAGGGGTGGGCTGGAAGGACAAGTAGGGGTGAGGGGTGGAGACGGGCACAGAGCAGAACAGGGCAGAGGGAAGAGGGACATTTGGAGGGGGCAGTCCACATATCCCAGACCAAAGCTGCAGCAAAATACAAGTTTAGTGGACAGGGCAAAGCCAAACACCACCTGCAAACTGACATCAGGAACCAGGGCTGGCCACTTTTCTTTCCCAGGGAAAAGGGCATGTCAGGGCCACAGACCCCTGGAGGCAAAGATCAGCCTTTTTCCTTGGGAAAGAAAAGTGGCCAGCCCAGGTTCCTGATGTCAGTTTGTAGGGTTCCCTTGGGACTGTCAGGGCAGCACAGGTTTGAGGTGGGGGCAGCTTGGGTCTGCGACACACCCTCGATCGTTCGGATTTTGGGACGCAGCCGGCCACTGAGGGCCTAACCCTAAACCCTAAACCCAAACCCTAACCCCTAACCCTACAAGATGGTGGCACCCCTGTGGTCACATGATGGGGAGTAAAATGGCAGCACCTGTGTGGTCATGTGACAGGGAGCAAGATGGTGGCGCCCATAGGGTCACGTGATGGGGAGCAAGGTGGCGGTGTCTACATGGTGGGGGTGATGTGGGTAGTGGGTATTGTAATGTGCCAGGTGGAGCACTAGTTAGGGGTTGTATAGGTATATATAAAAAAGAAGAAAAACTATATGTCCGGTGCAGCAGTAGAAAGTTTCAGGCTCTCGGGGAGTAAATTCTTTTTTTTTGTTAATAATTATTTAAAGTTTGTTTTTTATTTTACTCCCAGGGAGCCTGAAAGTTTCTACTGCTGCTTTTTGAAAGCTAGAAAGGGAAACAAAGTTAGAAATGAAAAGATGGAAAGAAAGAAAAAGACAGACTTAAGAGAGCACTTAAGAGAGCACTTAAGAGAGGACTTAAGAGAGCACTTAAGAGAGGACTTAAGAGAGGACTTAAGAGAGGACTTAAGAGAGGACTTAAGAGAGGACTTAAGAGAGGACTTAAGAGAGCACTTAAGAGAGCACTTAAGAGAGCACTTAAGAGAGGACTTAAGAGAGGACTTAAGAGAGGACTTAAGAGAGCACTTAAGAGAGCACTTAAGAGAGGACTTAAGAGAGGACTTAAGAGACGAAAAGAAATAGGAAAAGAATGGCAAAGAGTAAAAAAATGAGAAGGGTTACAGTGAAAAAGAAAGAGGGTGAGAGTGAAAAAGAGGACAAAAGAATAGAGAAAAAAAAGAAGAGAAGCTGGAGAGAAAAAGAAATAAAGAGTAAAAGCATCAACTAGAGAGACAAATAAATAGTTAGAAATAGTGAAACAGAGAAACAGAAGAAAAGACATACAGGGAAATAGAGAAGCAGAGAGAGAGAGAGTTAGAAACAGTGAGAAACAGAAACAAAGTTAGGGACGGACAGAAATGACGTGACAGAAAGAAAACTAAGAGAAGAAGCAAAGAAGAAATACAGTGGGGAAAAAAAAAATTACTAAACCACACCAAAAAAACACAGGACCCAAAGGGGGAAGGGGACGGAGCGGGGGGCATCATTATTAGGGTTGATTCAAATTTATTGAATTTTTTTTTTTATTTACACTCCAGCAAAACACATGGAAACGATGTATAAAAATGGGAACCCTACAAACTGACATCAGGAACCTGGGCTGGCCACTTTTCATTCCCAAGGAAAATAACTGATCTTTGCCTCCAGGGGCCTGTGGCCCTGAGTGGCCGGACACCTCCAAAAATCCAAATGATCAAAGATGTGTCACAGACCCAAGCTGCCCCCACCTCAAACCTGTGCTGCCCTGACAGTCCCAAGGGAACCCTACAAACTGACATCAGGAACCTGGGCTGGCCACTTTTCTTTCCCAAGGAAAATGGCTGATCTTTGCCTCCAGGGGCCTGTGGCCCTGAAGTGGCCGGACACCTCCAAAAATCCAAACGATCGAGGATGTGTCGCAGACCCAAGCTGCCCCCACCTCAAACCTGTGCTGCCCTGACAGTCCCAAGGGAACCCTACAAACTGACATCAGGAACCTGGGCTGGCCACTTTTCTTTCCCAGGGAAAAGGACCGGTCTGGGTCTCCAGGTGACTGTGGCCCTGACTGGCCGGACACGTCCAAAAATCCAAACGATCGAAGATGTGTCGCAGACCCAAGCTGCCCCCACCTCAAACCTGTGCTGCCCTGACAGTCCCAAGGGAACCCTACAAACTGACATCAGGAACCTGGGCTGGACACTTTTCTTTCCCAGGGAAAAGGACCAGTCTGTGTCTCCAGGGGCCTGTGGCCCTGAAGTGGCCGGACACCTCCAAAAATCCAAACGATCGAAGATGTGTCGCAGACCCAAGCTGCCCCCACCTCAAACCTGTGCTGCCCTGACAGTCCCAAGGGAACCCTACAAACTGACATCAGGAACCTGGGCTGGCCACTTTTCATTCCCAAGGAAAATAACTGATCTTTGCCTCCAGGGGCCTGTGGCCCTGAAGTGGCCGGACACCTCCAAAAATCCAAATGATCAAAGATGTGTCACAGACCCAAGCTGCCCCCACCTCAAACCTGTGCTGCCCTGACAGTCCCAAGGGAACCCTACAAACTGACATCAGGAACCTGGGCTGGCCACTTTTCTTTCCCAAGGAAAATGGCTGATCTTTGCCTCCAGGGGCCTGTGGCCCTGAAGTGGCCGGACACCTCTAAAAATCCAAACGATCGAGGATGTGTCGCAGACCCAAGCTGCCCCCACCTCAAACCTGTGCTGCCCTGACAGTCCCAAGGGAACCCTACAAACTGACATCAGGAACCTGGGCTGGCCACTTCTCTTTTTCAAGGAAAAGGACCGGTCTGTGTCTCCAGGGGCCTCTGGCCCTGAGTGGCCGGACACCTCCAAAAATCCAAACGATCGAGGATGTGTCGCAGACCCAAGCTGCCCCCACCTCAAACCTGTGCTGCCCTGACAGTCCCAAGGGAACCCTACAAACTGACATCAGGAACCTGGGCTGGCCACTTTTCTTTCCCAGGGAAAAGGACCGGTCTGGGTCTCCAGGTGACTGTGGCCCTGACTGGCCGGACACGTCCAAAAATCCAAACGATCGAAGATGTGTCGCAGACCCAAGCTGCCCCCACCTCAAACCTGTGCTGCCCTGACAGTCCCAAGGGAACCCTACAAACTGACATCAGGAACCTGGGCTGGCCACT
This sequence comes from Vidua macroura, assembly GCF_024509145.1. Lineage (NCBI taxonomy): Eukaryota > Metazoa > Chordata > Aves > Passeriformes > Viduidae > Vidua > Vidua macroura. The sequence goes on along the minus strand of NC_071578.1, from coordinate 36,731,620 downwards.
TTTCTTTCCCAAGGAAAATGGCTGATCTTTGCCTCCAGGGGCCTGTGGCCCTGAAGTGGCCGGACACCTCCAAAAATCCAAATGATCGAAGATGTGTCGCAGACCCAAGCTGCCCTCACCTCAAACCTGTGCTGCCCTGACAGTCCCAAGGGAACCCTACAAACTGACATCAGGAACCTGGGCTGGCCACTTTTCTTTCCCAGGGAAAAAGGCTGATCTTTGCCTCCAGGGGCCTGTGGCCCTGAAGTGGCCGGACACCTCCAAAAATCCAAACGATCGAAGATGTGTCGCAGACCCAAGCTGCCCCCACCTCAAACCTCTGCTGCCCTGACAGTCCCAAGGGAACCCTACAAACTGACATCAGGAACCTGGGCTGGCCACTTTTCTTTCCCAGGGAAAAGGACCAGTCTGTGTCTCCAGGGGCCTGTGGCCCTGAGTGGCCGGACACCTCCAAAAATCCAAACGATCGAGGATGTGTCGCAGACCCAAGCTGCCCCCACCTCAAACCTGTGCTGCCCTGACAGTCCCAAGGGAACCCTACAAACTGACATCAGGAACCTGGGCTGGCCACTTTTCTTTCCCAAGGAAAAAGGCTGATCTTTGCCTCCAGGGGCCTGTGGCCCTGAGTGGCCGGACACCTCCAAAAATCCAAACGATCGAAGATGTGTCGCAGACCCAAGCTGCCCCCACCTCAAACCTCTGCTGCCCTGACAGTCCCAAGGGAACCCTACAAACTGACATCAGGAACCTGGGCTGGCCACTTCTCTTTCCCAGGGAAAAGGACCGGTCTGTGTCTCCAGGGGCCTCTGGCCCTGAGTGGCCGGACACCTCCAAAAATCCAAACGATCGAGGATGTGTCGCAGACCCAAGCTGCCCCCACCTCAAACCTGTGCTGCCCTGACAGTCCCAAGGGAACCCTACAAACTGACATCAGGAACCTGGGCTGGCCACTTTTCTTTCCCAGGGAAAAGGACCGGTCTGGGTCTCCAGGTGACTGTGGCCCTGACTGGCCGGACACGTCCAAAAATCCAAACGATCGAAGATGTGTCGCAGACCCAAGCTGCCCCCACCTCAAACCTGTGCTGCCCTGACAGTCCCAAGGGAACCCTACAAACTGACATCAGGAACCTGGGCTGGCCACTTTTCTTTCCCAAGGAAAATGGCTGATCTTTGCCTCCAGGGGCCTGTGGCCCTGACTGGCCGGACACCTCCAAAAATCCAAAGGATCGAAGATGTGTCGCAGACCCAAGCTGCCCCCACCTCAAACCTGTGCTGCCCTGACAGTCCCAAGGGAACCCTACAAACTGACATCAGGAACCTGGGCTGGCCACTTTTCTTTCCCAGGGAAAAAGGCTGATCTTTGCCTCCAGGGGCCTGTGGCCCTGAAGTGGCCGGACACCTCCAAAAATCCAAAGGATCGAAGATGTGTCGCAGACCCAAGCTGCCCCCACCTCAAACCTGTGCTGCCCTGACAGTCCCAAGGGAACCCTACAAACTGACATCAGGAACCTGGGCTGGCCACTTTTCTTTCCCAGGGAAAAGGACCAGTCTGTGTCTCCAGGGGCCTGTGGCCCTGAGTGGCCGGACACCTCCAAAAATCCAAACGATCGAGGATGTGTCGCAGACCCAAGCTGCCCCCACCTCAAACCTGTGCTGCCCTGACAGTCCCAAGGGAACCCTACAAACTGACATCAGGAACCTGGGCTGGCCACTTTTCTTTCCCAAGGAAAAAGGCTGATCTTTGCCTCCAGGGGCCTGTGGCCCTGAGTGGCCGGACACCTCCAAAAATCCAAACGATCGAAGATGTGTCGCAGACCCAAGCTGCCCCCACCTCAAACCTCTGCTGCCCTGACAGTCCCAAGGGAACCCTACAAACTGACATCAGGAACCTGGGCTGGCCACTTCTCTTTCCCAGGGAAAAGGACCGGTCTGTGTCTCCAGGGGCCTCTGGCCCTGAGTGGCCGGACACCTCCAAAAATCCAAACGATCGAAGATGTGTCGCAGACCCAAGCTGCCCCCACCTCAAACCTGTGCTGCCCTGACAGTCCTAAGGGAACCCTACAAACTGACATCAGGAACCTGGGCTGGCCACTTTTCTTTCCCAGGGAAAAGGACCGGTCTTTGTCTCCAGGGGCCTGTGGCCCTGAGTGGCCGGACACCTCCAAAAATCCAAATGATCGAAGATGTGTCGCAGACCCAAGCTGCCCCCACCTCAAACCTGTGCTGCCCTGACAGTCCCAAGGGAACCCTACAAACTGACATCAGGAACCTGGGCTGGCCACTTTTCTTTCCCAAGGAAAACAGCTGATCTTTGCCTCCAGGGGCCTGTGGCCCTGAGTGGCCGGACACCTCCAAAAATCCAAACGATCGAAGATGTGTCGCAGACCCAAGCTGCCCCCACCTCAAACCTGTGCTGCCCTGACAGTCCCAAGGGAACCCTACAAACTGACATCAGGAACCTGGGCTGGCCACTTTTCTTTCCCAGGGAAAAGGACCGGTCTGTGTCTCCAGGGGCCTGTGGCCCTGAGTGGCCGGACACCTCCAAAAATCCAAACGATAGAGGATGTGTCGCAGACCCAAGCTGCCCCCAGCTCAAACCTGTGCTGCCCTGACAGTCCCAAGGCAACCCTACAAACTGACATCAGGAACCTGGGCTGGCCACTTTTCTTTCCCAAGGAAAAAGGCTGATCTTTGCCTCCAGGGGCCTGTGGCCCTGAGTGGCCGGACACCTCCAAAAAATCCCAACAAGCCAGGATGTGCCCTCCACTGGCACCTTTCCAAAGCATTGCACTACATTCCAGTAATACTCTGCATTTCCAGTGGTTCAGCCTGTCTGACCCTCATCCTGACCCTTAAAATGCACTAAGGAATTCTAAAACAGCCCTTAGGAAGGTGTAACAATGCCCTAAAAGACACCAGACAAGTCCTAAGAAGCCTTCCAAAATCCCCTAAATATTCCTAATAGTCCTGCAAAAATACTCAGGGAAACCTGCTCAGCCTCCAAACCCTTCCTGGTGCTCTCTAGCCCACAGATGTCATCCCTACCTTTCTCCAGGGGGTCCTGTTGTCCTCTGAGGGTTCTGTCGTTGTCCTGGTGTGAGGGTCACTGCCTTGTCCTTGCGGGAGCGTTCCGGTGTGCTCTCGCTGTTAGGGTTGCTGTGTGGTGCTGCTGCTGGCAGGGCTGAAAAGGGAAAAGGCTCTTGTTAGGGGGGCTGCTTAGGCTGAGGTTAGGGCTGGGGGGAGAGGTGGTGCTCCTGTACCCTAACTTGCCTCCTAAGCTGTACCCTGTAGCCCTGATCTCCACTGCACTGTCCAGCCCTCAAGCCCTCGCCCTTTACCCCTCAACCTCTCCCTCTGCCCCCCAGCCCTCAGGCTCTGTGTGTCACCCTCGAGCCCCCCCTTTGCCCCTCAAGCCCCCTCTCAGCTGCCCCTCAGCTCCTGTGCGTCACCCTTAATCCCTCTCCTTTGCCCCTCAGCCCCCAGCTTCTCTGTGTCATGCTCCAGCTGCCCCTGCCCCCCTCAGCATCTCTCTGTCACCCACTGTCCCCTTCCCCCGTGCCTCCCTCAGCTCCCAGCCTCTGTCACCCTCAAGCCCCCACAGTGCCCCTCAGCCTCTATGTGCTGTGCCATGAAAAAACATAAAATTTCCCTAAAAACCCCTCATCTTCAAAATGTTCTAAAAGCCCCACAAAAACATAACAATAGCCTCAGAATACCCTTAAAATACAAGAAAAATACCCTCCTTTTAAAAAAACCCTAAAACACACCTAAATATCCCTAAAAAACCTTTAAGAAATCCCTCAATATTCCTAAAAGAGCTCTAAAAATACCCCAAAATACTTAAAATGCCCTGATAAGACCCTAAAAAAACCTAAAAGTTCCCTCAAAAGACCTAAAAATACCCTAGTCCTAAGAGTCCTCCACATACCCTCAATAGACCTAAAAAAAGCCACAAGAACACCCCAAAAAAAACCCATAAAAATTCTAATTAGTAGTAAGAAAGCCATGAAAATACCCTAAAAAAAATCTTTTAAAAGCCCTAAAAAAGCCCTAAAAGTATCCTAAATAGTCACAGAAAATTCCTAAAAAGCTCCTGTGAAAAAAACCCTAAAATATCTTTTTAAAGCCCTAAAAAAACCCTAAAAAAGTGCTCAGTCCCCAACCTCTACCAGTCACTCTCTAGCCAGCAAACATCATCCCTACCTTTTCATTAGGGTCACTGCCTGCAGCTGCTGGGAGGGTTCTGGGGCTGTCCCAGCAGTAGGGTTGCTGCCTGCAGCTGCTGTTGAGGAAAACTGGTGTTCTAGGGGTGTGTTTAGGGTGAGCTTAGGGTTGGGGTGAGGGCTGCTGCTGTACCCTAACCCTTCCTGGTACCCCGTGCCCTGTCCTTTGTACCCCTAACCCTCAGGGTCAGCTCTCCACCTGTCAAGTCCCCCCCTTTTTGCCCCTCAGCCCGCAATGTCTGTGTGTCACCCCAAGCCCCCCGACACTGTCCTGTGGCCCCCTAACCTCCACCGTGCACTTTCCACCCTTGTAGGGGTGGTTTTAAGGGTGGGGTTAAGGGTGCTGTGAGGGCTGGTTCACCTGTCACCCTCAGGCACCCCCCCACTTTGTCCCTCAGGCACCCCCTGCCTCTCAGCCTCCTTGTGTCACCCTCAGGTTCCCACCGCAGCCTCTCAGCGTCTCTGTGCCACCCTGGAGCCCCCCTTTTTAACTCCTAAAGACCCCTTCTGCCTCTCAGCTGCCCCCATCTTCTGTGTCACCCTCCAGCCCCCTCCCCTCAGCCCCAGGTGCCTTTGTGACACCGCGCGGCCCACAGACGCCGTCCCTGCCTGTTTTCTTTGGGTGTTGTCCTGCTGCGAGGGCCGCACTATCCCCACGAGTCCGGGCTCCCATGTCCTGCTGCAGGGAGTCGCACCTGGGCAGTGGGAGGAGTGAGGGATGGGGCAGGGGCGGGATGGGGAGGGGTGAAGGGTGGAGAGAGACTGGGGAAGGGGTGGGCTGGAAGGACAAGTAGGGGTGAGGGGTGGAGACGGGGACAGAGCAGAACAGGGCAGAGGGAAGAGGGACATTTGGAGGGGGCAGTCCACATATCCCAGACCAAAGCTGCAGCAAAATACAATTTTAGTGGACAGGGCAAAGCCAAACACCACCTGCAAACTGACATCAGGAACCAGGGCTGGCCACTTTTCTTTCCCAGGGAAAAGGGCATGTCAGGGCCACAGACCCCTGGAGGCAAAGATCAGCCTTTTTCCTTGGGAAAGAAAAGTGGCCAGCCCAGGTTCCTGATGTCAGTTTGTAGGGTTCCCTTGGGACTGTCAGGGCAGCACAGGTGTGAGGTCACGGCAGCTTGGGTCTGCAACACATCTTCGATCGTTTGGATTTTTGGACGTAGCCGGCCACTGAGGACCACAGGCCCATGGAAACAAAGATCAGCTTTTTTCCTTTGGAAAGAAAAGTGGTCAGCCCAGGTTCTTAATGTCAGTTTGTAGGGTTCCCTTGGGACTGTCAGGGCAGCACAGGTTTGAGGTGGGGGCAGCTTGGGTCTGCGACACATCTTCGATCGTTTGGATTTTTGGAGGTGTCCGGCTACTTCAGGGCCACAGGCCCCAGGAGGCAAAGGTCAGCCATTTTCCTTGGGAAAGAAAAGTGGCCAGTCCAGGTTCCTGATGTCAGTTTGTAGGGTTCCCTTGGAACTGTCAGGGCAGCACAGGTTTGAGGTGGGGGCAGCTTGGGTCTGCGACACATCTTCGATCGTTTGAATTTTGGGACGCAGCCGGCCACTGAGGGCCTAACCCTAAACCCTAAACCCAAACCCTAACCCCTAACCCTACAAGATGATGGCACCCCTGTGGTCACATGATGGGCAGTAAAATGGCAGCACCTGTGTGGTCTTGTGACAGGGAGCAAGATGGTGGCGCCCATAGGGTCACGTGATGGGGAGCAAGGTGGCGGTGTCTACATGGTGGGGGTGATGTGGGTAGTGGGTATTGTAATGTGCCAGGTGGAGCACTAGTTAGGGGTTGTATAGGTATATATAAAAAAGAAGAAAAACTATATGTCTGGTGCAGCAGTAGAAAGTTTCAGGCTCCCGGGGAGTAAATTCTTTTTTTTTTTTTAATAATTATTTAATGTTTGTTTTTTATTTTACTCCCAGGGAGCCTGAAAGTTTCTACTGCTGCTTTTTGAAAGCTAGAAAGGGAAACAAAGTTAGAAATGAAAAGATGGAAAGAAAGAAAAAGACAGACTTAAGAGAGGACTTAAGAGAGCACTTAAGAGAGGACTTAAGAGAGCACTTAAGAGAGGACTTATGAGAGGACTTAAGAGAGGACTTAAGAGAGCACTTAAGAGAGGACTTAAGAGACGAAAAGAAATAGGAAAAGAATGGCAAAGAGTAAAAAAATGAGAAGGGTTACAGTGAAAAAGAAAGAGGGTGAGAGTGAAAAAGAGGACAAAAGAATAGAGAAAAAAAAGAAGAGAAGCTGGAGAGAAAAAGAAATAAAGAGTAAAAGCATCAACTAGAGAGACAAATAAATAGTTAGAAATAGTGAAACAGAGAAACAGAAGAAAAGACATACAGGGAAATAGAGAAGCAGAGAGAGAGAGAGTTAGAAACAGTGAGAAACAGAAACAAAGTTAGGGACGGACAGAAATGACGTGACAGAAAGAAAACTAAGAGAAGAAGCAAAGGAAGAAATACAGTGGGGAAAAAAAAAATTACTAAACCACACCAAAAAAACACAGGAGCCAAAGGGGGAAGGGGAGGGAGCGGGGGGCATCATTATTAGGGTTGATTCAAATTTATTGAATATTTTTTTTTATTTACACTCCAGCAAAACACATGGAAACGATGTATACAAATGGGAACCCTACAAACTGACATCAGGAACCTGGGCTGGCCACTTCTCTTTCCCAGGGAAAAGGACCGGTCTTTGTCTCCAGGGACCTGTGGCCCTGAGTGGCCGGACACCTCCAAAAATCCAAATGATCGAAGATGTGTCGCAGACCCAGCTGCCCCCAGCTCAAACCTGTGCTGCCCTGACAGTCCCAAGGGAACCCTACAAACTGACATCAGGAACCTGGGCTGGCCACTTTTCTTTTTAACACCTAAAATAACTACAACTCACACTTGAACCACATCAAATGAACTTACTTATTAACTAACCAGATGAAACAATAACACTTCTATAACTTTAAATAAATTACTGCCGAGTATAAACATCTTTAAACATACTGCCTTACAAAATAAAACAACTGTTCATTTTTTATTATTCACACACAATCATAAATATAAAACATTTTAAAAAATATATAAATTCATGAAATCACAAGAAATCAATTTAGAAAAATATTACTAAATATTTTTTAAAACATTAATCAATCACACATAAAAATAACTAAATAATATTTTCAAACATTAAAACATCACTGAATAACTTAAATCATTATTAAAAACTGAAATACTCATCTTATTAATAATTATTATTTTTTATCACCCTTACCTACTTAAATTTTTACATAGAACTCTACAAAAATCCTTACCAAGTATATTTATAACTTAAATTTTAAAACATATATAGACAAACATACTTAACAAGAATAATCTTGTTATTCTAATAACCCAAAAACTAAACTAACCAAAAAAACCTGAATAAAATACTAATATATTCATAACACAAAAACCCAAAATCATTAACATAAAAACCCATATAAACACATGAAAATACCTACAGTTAAAAAAGACGTACCTTAATGAACAGTATTCACACCTTAATAATTCATTATAAACTCTTATCAGTTAACGATTAACATTAATTATTTGATACCAATCAAATACAAGAAACTGTTTCTTTAGCCAATAAACAGAATAAACTGTAATAATATACCTAATAACTTAAAATCACACTTTATTAAAAATATAAAACAGTAAAGCAACGTATCATAAAAACTCCCATTATTATCACTACACAGATATACGTATATACATATATCTATATACAGATAGATAGATCATATATCCATCTCAACAGCAGCATCTGGGACCGATTCCTGTTTTCTCTCTTGTCTCCTAAATTTATTAGCCATAGAGGATGGAGTAAGGAAATCATGTTATTTATCACCTGGTTCTCCAGAAACCTGAAAAACAAAATAAAACAGAACAAAAAGAAAAAAAAAAAAAAAAAGAAAACCACATTTGAAAGGCAGATCCTCACCAGCAGCTGGTCCATCTCCTACGGGGGACCATATTCTAGGGCACTTTTGGTGCACTTGCCTGAACCTGTCAGGGCACTCTGTGCTTGCAGAAGAGATTTTTTTTGTCAGGGAGAGGCAAGGGGAGGAGAAATAACGTTCTAGAGACAGCTCAAATCCATTACTGTGCCACTTCCTGTTTGTCTAAGTGGCTGTATTTCCTTTTATTGTTTTGTTTTCCTGTCCTCTTTGATTTTCTGGAGTTAATAATCAGGAAAATTAAATCTGAAAATGTTTTCATTTATTGGTTTCTGGTTTTTTTTTTCTGTTGTCATGTTCCACTGTCTTCTTAAGTCCTATTGCTGTTTGGTGCCAAGGATGTGATAGGTCATACCTAGCAAGAATTATAGTACTGTTTCAGTGTGTTTGAAACTGTTAGCAATTAGGATTTTTTTTTTTTTTTAATCAAGTTAAGTGCTGCTTCTTTTGAAAATCTGCAGTAATATTGTGGCAAAAAAAAATGTACTTTGCATGTCTAATTCACAGACTACCAGTGGAGAACATGGAAGAATAAAGGTAAAAAGAATAAAGAATAAAGTTAAAGTTAAAGAATAAAGTTAAAGTTAAAGAATAAAGTTAAAAAAATTAGCAACCTTATTAGACCAGTCATGTTTAATAATTTGGCAAATTATTATGTTAAATCACACGAACATTTCTGACGTGACAATTTATACATTGAACAATGTTTAATACCTCTCTGGCAGTATAAATTGCAAATACAGGTTCTGCAAGAAAAGTGGTGATGGGTGTTAAATTTAAAGCAAAGCAATAGCACCATCTGGTGCTCTCTGCAAAGCTTTGCCGTGCTCCTGGCATAACTGGCATGTCATGGGATGAGGCATGTACCTTCAAAGGCAGAGGAAGTGGGATAACTATTTTTTCCCGCAGCTGGATGTTTTGCAGAAAAAAATAAGCCTTTAGTCCTACTGCTCTTTATTTAAATCTAATTACTGCTTGAGGCATGAGGTCTGTTAGGCGCATATTTTAATTTAGCTGTTTCATGCAGCAATGACAAATACATCTCAGGCTAGAAATGGAGCAGTGCTGCACATTGGTGAGTGTTTGTGCTTTGGGCTTTTTTCCTTTTTGATGTATCATTAAAATACCTGTGGGGTAAAAGAAGGTTAAAAATGCAACTCATGTTGCATTTTGGACAAAGAATAAGGTTATCTTTGGGAAAAAAATGTAATCATATACCAGTAATATGTATCATATGTATCAATACATGTCACAAAAAATATAATCATATAGCAGTAATACTGCTATAAGAACTTTTTTTTTTTTTTTAAATGAGAAAATGGTTGCAAAATGATGATACCCTTGTATGTGATGAGGGAAATCAGAGTCTGGCCATTGGCCTGCCTAGTATAGCTTTTTTTGCTTATGTCCATAAATTACTAAGCTATTTGTGTGGGTTTCCTCATGCATACCACATCATTCTCTATAACCCAAACTCGGTTGAATTCTGAATTAAAGCTATCATATAAGGTCTTCTAGAAACTGTTTTCATTTTGCACTGGAATTGAAATGACACAATTTGCATTTAGGACTACCTTTTGACCTATTACCCCTCAGCAGAAAAAAAAAGCTAGCAAACTTCTGGGTATGGACAGACTCGAGGGTTGTGGGAAAGATGCTTCCAAAGGAATGGTTCACCCACAGACTGGTGTCTCATCATTCAGGGATTTGTTGACTGGGGAGGTGCTTGGCCTTGTCTTGTGGGGTTTGGGTAAATGTTGCCTCAGTGTGAGGAAGCACCAGTCACTGGCTTCTCATCAGCTCCTTCCATCATCTTATTTCCCTTCACCTGTGCAAAGAGCCATTAGGGAGGAATGTGCAGGTGTGTGATACTGGTAAGCCATGTCTCTGCTTTGCTTGTCTTCTTTAACCCATCACTGTCTTCCTTCCTTGGAGGAGGAGGAGGACGAGAAGGGTGAGCAGGAGCAGCTCAGCTCAGTGGTGAGACTGAGGAGGATGATGAATAAGAGGAAGAAACCAAGAGACATAGAGAGAACAGCCACCTTGAGCTTGTTCTTGCCATCTCACTAATGATGGTGCCAATGTCAGTCTGAAGGGGCTGTTACATACTCTATTTAGGAGTGATACTGAGGTGGAAGATGTTTGCATTTGATCAGGAAATAAGACTCTGAGGACTTTTAAACTTTCTTTACAGAGGATCCTGCTATTCTGAGCCATGCTTTGATTATCTCAGTCTAGATGAGATTCTTTAAAACTGAAAATGGACAGGAGCACAAAATTCAGCAGCCTATGAAGTGACCAGATGAAAATAGTGATTTTCTGTTTGGAGGTAAGCACAGACTTTTCTGCTGTGCAGCCTGAGGCTGCTGCCTGAGACTGCTCCAGCCTGAGCTGCAGGGAGCATTCGGTATCTCTCTGAAGATCCTGTCACATTTTGAAATCATTCCCCATTCAGCACAGGGATGTCCAGTTAAATTGGCCTATATGGCATCTTGGAAAACCTCTTTGTTCAAACTTCTTTGAAGGGTGGTTTTGTGAGGAGTTGAACAGTTGGGATTTTACCTTACCTGTAGTCAGTTCAGGGAAACCTTTGGAGTAATTGCTGGAGGTCTTCAAAACTTTATTTAGATTAAAGACTACTGATAATTTATATTTATAAGTTGACTCTGACAGTGCCGCCACATGTTCATGCATGATACAGCTGTGTACTCTGAAAGTACAAATCCTCCATCCTTTGTTCAAAACAGAAATGCTGGGATGGGTGTCTGCTCCATGTCTTGCAGATCTGGGGGCATTTTGGCTCCATTTGTGCCATCTATGGTAAGATTATTTTTGAGTTTTTTATTTAACTCAGATTCCTTAAATTTCTCTCAAAAGCACTTTGTTGATTTTTGGTACAACATATGCTTATATTCCTTTAAAAAAAGTTGGTTTTATGATAAGTTAAATAATGTTCACTCAATTTCAGATTTAATGAACATGAATTTTAAAAATATATAGTATTTTATTGGTTTTTGAAATAGAAGTCAAATGTTTTGTGTTTTCATTCACGTGTTTGTGAAATGGTTGTCATACAATGCATTTGGTACTGCTAAGGTTTACTCTGTATCTGAATTCTCTTAGACATGTAAAAAAAGTCATATGAAGGTGTTTCTGTGAAATGATATTTTTTGGGTTTCTTTGCTCTAACAGTATATGGGAACTTGCACAAACTGCTGGAGTGAGAAGTTGTAGTATTTTGCTTTTGACTACATTTTGTGTATTTTAAGAGCAGGAAAGAATGCCATGCTTTTACTATGTATTTTGATTTTTAGAAGTCTTAGTCCTTCTGTACCATTTGGAATCTGGACTGTCAGTGGGATTCCTGACTCTCCTTCTGCCAGAAACACTAAATAAGCTGATCACTGACAGCACTGAAGACCTGCAGAGTCACAGAGACCAAGTGCTCAAAAATGAAGAGGCAGAGCATATGCAGGAAGTTTCCAAAGGCATGTTATTCCTGTTTTTAATGGAAATAAAATTTATTGCTTGGCTCTTTAGGACAGAACGGCTAACAGCAATCACCTGTAGACATTAAATTATATACAAATAAATACTGTTCTGTTTCTTTAAGAAAAAGTCTGAAATAATCAAGGAGAATATATCCAGCAACATTCCTGTACTTTTTCAGTAAAACAATTAGGCATATTTTTCATATATTGGATTGTGCCTTTTTGTCATGTTTATAGTAGAACATAATCTACTATTAATATATATTGGAAGAAGTCTTTTATTCTTCATCAGTCTCCTGGGTTTAAGCCATTTAAAGTGTTTTTCTTTGATATGCACTAAATTAAAATTCTGAAGTGGGAAATAAAATTTTGGTTGATTCAACAAATAATAGAATAGAAAATGTAAAGTATATCCTGTAAGCTTGGGAATAGTTTCCCAGAAGAATTCATTTTAAAAGGGAGGAACAGGGAGAGGATTTCTAGAAGTAAGGAATTGTTAGCTTAGAATTAAGCAGGCTTAGTGTAGAAATAAAAGAATATGTGGTTTTCTTATGTTTTTTCTTGATATGCTATCTTGTTAATTAGCTGTTAATTAGTTTAATCATATTAATCAGTTCAATCATATTACACACACTATTCTGCTCTCTTTTTATACCTAATACAGAGTAATGCTGCATTCAGCTGAAATGGAAAAAAAATCCCCGAGCTTCTTCAAATACCATTTCACTTCTAATTTCTTAAAGAATCAATTAATTCTGGTTTTCACATTTAATATTAGGCTATAAAATAGGACAAGAAAAATATGACATGTAAAACGTTTTTCAGTAATTATTTCCCTTCTGTCTGACAGGCAAACGAGTTAGAAGAAAATACTTGAGTATGAGGCGTGTCTGGAAAATGGAGCCTGCATTGAGAAGTTGAAGGGTAGAGTCTTGCCCCAGATATGTGAAATGTTTGAAGACTCATGTATAATGCTGTTTGAAGAATGCTCAACAGTTTTTATGTTGAGACAAATGGAAAAGATGAAATAAGTTGATCAAAGCTTGTGAAAAAAGACCTGATAAATCTGTGCATTAATTCAATGACTTAACAAAAGCATACTTCAGAGGTTTGGACTTCTCTACAGTTTCTTGAAGTGAAGTATTAATTTATTTTACAAAATGTAATTTCTAGCTTCAGATAAAGCTACAATGTTGTAATTGAAGTGATGTGTGTAATTTAAAATTTAGATGCCTTATATATTCTGTGAAGTTGGAATTGTGAAAAGGAAGAGTGTCCCATATATGCTGATTTTCTTTACAGTTTTTTTGACTCAGAATTACAGTATATGCCTCACACTGTGAAGAGGCCAAAGATATGTATGGGTTGTTGACCTTAATATGTCTAGCATAAGAAACCTGAGCGGGAGTTAATAATATTATATTGGAAAAGCTGCCAGGACTTGAAGAGGTGCATTTAAAGGAGACGATTAGTAACCTTTAAGAGAAAGGTTATTAAGTTCTGGATGTACATTTGGAATGAGAAATAATTGAACGTGAATTATATATTTTATACTATATGTAGGGGTGCATAGTATAATATATTTCACATAATCATTTAGAAATTCTTCTTGCGAGGGGAAGAGTGATTGACTAACAGTTAATGTAGTTATGTTGGAGTAGATGCATCGAAAAGGTTACAAGTTTTTTGATGGCCAGCACAATTTTATTTTAAAAAAACCCAACATCTGTGTTATCCTCTTTCCTGGATGTTTACCCAGGTGTTTTTGAAGAATACATGTATTGTTTTGATTGTGGCCCTTTAATGTACTGCTTGAAAAAGGTTACTGCAAGGCATTTGTATTTTGAGACGCTCCATAGTTAAAGAATAGTTCTGCAATTGAAGAAGTACCTGTGGAAGTATGTGTGCGTTTTTATACGCAGCTTGCTCAGCCTGTCTGCCTCACCAGAATCTCTGCTGTGGCCACGCGTGCTCTACCAGGAGCCTGATGAGGACCTCAAGAAGTGATGATCAGTTGGTGATCAGAACAATGTTTAGGTGATGTTGACATACAGGTGGGTGGCACATGTGTAGCATATGAAAATGAGACCCACAAGCTGAGAGCAACATGAATCTGTTTATTGCAGAGTTAAGACAGTACTTAGATACTTAGCGTGAGAATCTCTGTTCAGTCCTTTGCACACAACCCGCTTGCAGGCCTGTAATAAATCTGTTGGCCTGACAGTTTGTTACTTTCCTCAATGTTTCCAGGCTTCGAAGAAACAGGATGCCTTTCCTGTTCTGAGACAGCGTGTAATCTACTTTCTCTCATGCTTCCCAAGAATTTTCTGCAGTGTCAGACTTTCCTGTTTTCCTACACATGTACATTTCCTTAACTTCCAGCAGTACAGCTGGATGACGAACATCCAATAGAATGTACTGCAAAGTTTTATCTTCTGATCATTTCTTGTTTCATGAGGATTAGAACTGAGTTTGGGATATTTCTTTCCTGAATAATATTAACATCTTCTATTGCATTAACATTTATAACCATAGTAACTGTTACACCTCTTCAAAGGTATAATTGGGTCAGCAGGGATATGGTTAAGACCAAGTTTTGTTATTGCACACTTCAATTTTTTTATTACAGGAAATAAAGTTTAATAAGAAATAGAATGATATAAAGTTGTATTCCCAAAGCAGAGACAAGACTCTGTAATACAAGGATCACAAAGGTACCATTATGTAGTAGGAGTGTATTTCTCCCTCCTACACTCCATCAGTGCATTTTCCCTCTTCCTTTAACTCAACAATATATGAAAAATGGGAAACAAATATAATTTGTATTTTGAACATGCTTATTTCTGCTTTATTTGACCTGGAATTAATGAATTCTTTACCTGGGGTGACTTTGTGAATTTGGTGTATTAATGACCAGAAAGCTCTGTGTCCTGAAAGAAGTTAATGATCTTCCCAGCAGCCCTGGCATGACTCATGGTACCTGGAGCTATTTTTATGAGCCTAGGCCAATATGGAAGCTGGTTTGGTACTTCATCTCCAAGATACAAAAAACCAAAACACAGACAGAAACATCGACTTTCATTTTTGCTTCTTAAGATTTCCATTTAAATTAACACCTTATTTAGCATTTTACTTTAGATATCCTTGCTGCACTTTGGTATTGCTGTATAAAATGATGCTATCGGGGGGGGGGGGGGGGGGGGAATTATTTTTCCAGTTTGGAAATAAGGAAATGATTTGCAGCTTTATTAGACATATTTTCAGTTGAAGTAATGTCATCAGTGCATTGAATTTTAAAATGTCCTAAAGTTAAAAAACAACTGTGTGTCATTAATAACTGTCTGTTACAGAAAAACAGAAGATGTAGCATTTTTTGTCAAATAACAGTCTTTTAGAGTATGTATTTTCCCTAAAAGCTTTAACTTTGTAGAATTGGAAATTCATGTAGAGCCCTGGGTTTAATGAAGACAAAGCACAGGGCTGGGCGGGAGGGGGAATGCCCTAATAAATTCTTCACTCACTGTAGGACCGTTACCTATTGCTTTCATTTTCTCTGTAAAAAGAACAAAAGAAGCTGAATTGATTCACATGGCTTAATTATACACATTAGGTCATAGTCTTCATCCTTAAGTATCACTTCTTGCTTTTTTTCCCATGCTTTGTGTGCAGAAATTTGATTGTAATGTTGCATCTGCCCTCTTCATCTCTTTCTGTGTTAGAACAATGTCTTCAGTGTTTTGGAGCTTGGTTGTGAAATTGCCTTTCTTTCCTAATCTGTTTTAAAACTGATTTGAGGTCTTTATTTCAGCATTTGAAAAAATTCTGCTGCTTTCTGGATTTTATGTTTCAGCTGCAAATCTAAAGTTATTAAAAAAAAAAAAAAGGTCTGGCTGTACTTATATACATCTATGGTGTTCACACATTGTCTAGAAATGAAATAAGGACTGATTCCAGCTTTTTCACTTTGTGTTTCATCTCTACTATTGCTGTCCTGTTCCCTTAGGTGTGCTGGGTTTTTTTTTTTTTTCTGACTTGGGTGCCGAGCAGAGGTGAAGCTTCAACATTCCTTTATGCCACCTACTTTTTAATGCAATTTGCCTGTCATTAGGCAATATTTATTTTTTAACTCTTGTTTAGGTTTGCTTAAGCCCCAGTTTCCATTGCTCCTGCAGTTCACGGCATATTTTGTTTTGTCTGTCATTCCACAGCCCTTCTGGTGACTGACTCAGCATGGAGAAGCAACAGGAGTTCAGCTGAATCTAGCTGGTCCCAGCTGGCAAATATCCTCTGCTTTCTTTTGTTATCAGCCAGTGATACACACCCCAACACCTTGGTAAAAAGCAGCTCAGGTATAAAGGCAGGGCTTGAGTTCCTTTTTCTGGAAAGCAAACATTGCCCAATATTCATGTCAATCTCATCTCAGTGATCTTCTTCATTATACCATTTGATGTTTCATCAGAGCTGTTTCTTCCTTTGTTGGAGCACTTGGTTATTGCTGTGGATTCATATTTAGCCTTTATTATTTTAAATCTGAGTGAAGTACAAATAATCCTTTGCTCGGTTGACTAATGCTCTTGGAGCTAAGCAGTATAGAAAGGAGGAGGCAAACTATTCACACCATCTGTAGTGTCTACCAGCTAGTTCTATGTCTACCAGCTACTTCTGCCATTCAGTTTTTAATTTGCTTGGTGCAAATAACTATCATGTATTACAGCACGCAAGAGGTCTAATTTTTTTCATGCAGTTAGTTACCAGCAGTTCACTGGAAAGGTTACCTTTTGTTGTATGTACTAGCTAACAGGAGATGTAAAATTTCCTAGACATAGTTTTGGGAGATGCAATCCTTTCATTAGCATTAAATCTGTGAAAATAGTGGGCAGATGTACTGCTACAGGCCGACTATATGTAAATCTGGGATGATCTTGTAGTAGCACTCCTGCTTTGCACCAAGACTAGTAGATCACAGTAGCTGCAGATGTTTGTGAGAGAAAAAGAATGTGGTTGAAGAGTAGCAGAGGAGATCTGGGAATCAAGCTGTTTCCAGCTCCTGCATACTTGTGTTATGATCCTGAATTATGCCAGGCTCTTTTTAAATCTTGATACTGAACAATGACAGTCCTTTCTATACTTGGTATACCCTGAGTAGTCTCCTGGTTTAGGAAACCGGGTGGTATTGGGATGAATAAACCAGAAGACAAAGATGTTGCAGCAATTTTGATAGCTTTAGGAAGCATAGTATGGCTCTGCCTGTTCCAGTTTGACAGGGTGGGTTCCTACAGTGTCCAAAGACTCTTGAAATTGTGTAGCTTATGGTTTTTCATCTTGGAGTATGTGAAACAATGCTTAGGTATGGAATAGCAACCCTGTCATGCTAATAACAGGAAGGCTGAGTAGACTGGCTGACTCCAAGTAACTTTTTCAGCAACTATAGTCACTCGGGCTGAAAATTGCTCTACCATTGTTTGTCTGCCAGGAAGCAGTACTGCCAATATTATGTTGAAAAGCTCTGGGAAAAACTGGTGAGTATGCAGGTTTTTTAAAACTCAAAGGGATTCTGCATTTGCAACAGCTCATGTCTTTGTCACAGCCTCCCTCACCTAATTTTCTACCCCTCTGCACTTTATTTCACTACTATCCCATCCATAGTGATGTAGGGCCTGATTGAATTCTAATTCCTGCATACCAATGTGTGAAGGAAAAGAAAGGGACTGCAGTTTCTATTTCTAGCTCACCTAAGGAAACTAGAATCTGTGTACACAAAGTGAAGCTGCTCCATATATATCCAGGTTGAAAGAAATTGCTCTCTCTTTTTACCATTATGTATCTTGTGACTGGTCAGGTTTGTAAGTGCTGGTGCAAATATTCAGTGAGAGCTAGCCCTGAATGTTACTGCAAGGAGCCCAGCAGCAGTGATGTTACACTTAGCTCCCTCTCCCAGCCTTCTGCTGCAGCTCCAGAGTTGCATCACCGGTTTCAAACCATATTTTAAAAGCCTTACAACAGTATTGTTTGTACAGATGCCTAGTCCTTTTTTAAGGCTGTCTGATCCCATGATTTCAAGGCTGGTGCGACAGTTCAGCAGTCTGTAATTGCACTGTGTTCATTTCCTTTTTATCCTTTTAGATTGGTTACCTCTTGGTTCCACAGCAGATGTCAAGATGGGGAATAACGACAATGTATATGAGTGCTTGACCTACAGATACACCCTGCAGTTAATGCTATGTGTTTTTTATTGGCTGGTTTATAATGTTCTGAAAATGTACCAATTATTTTTATGAGTGGTCACTTTTCCAAGGCCTCTCACTATTATATCTGTCTGTGGGCCTTGATAAAGGTAAGCAGATGCTAATAGTGCCTGTATGAAGTTAGTGCCTCAGCATGTGTGCACTTTTCACTCGTGCTGATAAACCAGCAGCCATGGCCTCTGTGTGGGGTCAAAGTGAGGGAATGATCCTTTCTCCCTGCTCATCACCTGGAGATAACTTGGTACATTAGACCTGGTAGATCTTAAGAACTACTAGGGCACTCCCCTGTGCTCTCCTCCCACCCTCCCCAAAAAAAAAAAACAAAACAACCCAAACAAAACAAACAAATAAAAAAACCCTAAAAACAAACAAGTGAAAACCAACAAAACTAAAACAAAACAAACCACAACAACAACAAAAGACCCAAAAAAACCCAACAAAGTTAAAAAATCCAAACACACCAAACCAACCCCCTGTCACGATCCGCTAGGGCAAGCAGGGTGTTGTGATGGTTTGTTTACCGATCCCAAAAGTGCAAAAGGCAAACAGCCGGGGACCATCATTTTGATCACAACAAATGCACCTTTATTGAATACTCACAGCAAATGCGACAGAGGGATCAGAAAGGAGATAAATGATAGAGAGAAAAAGAGAAAGAGAAGGGGGAATATAGCTACCAAATGGAGAGACGAAATCCTTGATGGTCCAGCCGTCATCTGTGGGGGTTCACCAAAGTCTTGGTTAACTTAGGGATCTTTTATAGTCCTCTGCTGAGTGGGGGGAACAGGTAAAGGCAATGGAAAAATGAGTCTATTGAAAAATGGGTACAGACAGTCCATGTTCCACAGCAGGGCAAGTCAATTTCAGCAGTGAGTGAGACCCATTGTTTTCTTGGTCTAATGAACACACCTGCAGGCACCACTTGACAAACATCCTGCTTCAGTCAGGCCAGTGCTCCTCTGTTAGGATTATAGGGGTCCCAGTCTCAGTCCCTGGGAGGGGCTTTGATCTCTGTCCATCACGGTGGTCGTGGGAGATCACCAAAGTTACCCCAGAAAGTTCATTTGGCCAAGAGATGGGAAAATTCATGGGCTCGGGTATCGTGAAGCAGGTGCAAGCATACAGAGCAAGGCACTCCTTGCCAGGCCCTGCTGGAAGCAGTGTAGCGTGGTGACACAGCAAACACACCTGCAAACAATCACTTGGTGAGCATCCACCTCAACTGGGCCAGAACTCCCGTCGGGGTCTTCCGGATCTTAGTCTCTGCCATTGGGAAGATCGTGAGGCAAAAATGAGGGGAACTTCCGACTGTCTCTTACACTCCTCCCTCAAAAAACACGAACAAAACCAAAACCACCCAAACACAGGTAACAATTTGGATTGGAAATAAAAAACAAAGGAAAGACAGTGACTTATGCAAAAGTTAGTAATCTCTGCTAAAGAATGTATCAGAGAAAAGTAAAAGTGTCAGCAGGAGGGCTCCTGCAGTTGTGGTCTTAACAAATTGCCGAGGATCTGATTTGGCTATTTATTATCACTAATCCTATTGGTCTATAAGGAAGGAAGGAAAATAATTACTATTGACAGATTTTAGTTAAAGTTAATTTATTGGTGATGAGACTAATGTGTGTTCCAGGTGTTCATCAGTTTAGCAAGACATTTAACTATCAAATGTTCCTATTACAGTGTGGTTAATTAAACATGATTAAGCTATTGAGTTTACAAACATGCAACCAATTATATATAATTACACATAGTGGCTTTATGGTATGCAGCATGCAAGATAGATCTGGTATTTAAAATGTTTTGTAAGATTTGTCAAGTCTTCTCTTAGTAAGAAACTGCCTTATTCTTATACATTAATACATAAATAGTGACAGCTTGCTGTGTTTTTAAGCTAATGGTCTGTCTTGTGTGGATTGGCAAAAGCTGATGGTTCTTTGAGATTTCTCGGCTAATGCACTAATTAATTTTGGGTCTAGCACTGGCCAAAAGCCAGTGCACCTACTAGAATATACGTATTAATTTCTTGCTGTGAGAAAGGATTAGGAGAAAGATAACGAAGGCTTACAACTTTAAAAGGGTATAAAGAAAGCTTTATTAACAGTAACTAAAAGAAAGAATAATGAGAATCAGAATAAAACCTTTAGAACACTTCTCCTCTCCCCTACAACTTTTCTTTCCTTTCACAACATACAGAAACAATTCAGTCAGTTTATCAGTTTTAGAAAAGTCTTTCTTTAGTTTACTTAGGGAGAGGAATCCTTCTTGTTAACTTATGGAGTCTTCTCTATTAGAAAACAGTTCTCTTGTCGCTTTTAATTTCTGCGAATAACAGCTGCCTGGAAAATTTGCAATTGTGAAGTCCCTCCCATTTCTTACAGCTTTTTCCACAGCTGCATTTATGGGCTATGTTAACTTATGGGGTACTATTTTAAGGATGAGCTGTTCGAGAGCAAAGGTTCTCTTTATCTATGTCTCAAATAATCTTTACCTCTGAGAACAGAGGTCTTCTTCTTCTTTCCCTGGGGCAGGTGGTCTTTTTCACTCTTCCCTCTCTGTTCAAACTTTTCATGGGACCACAGCTACTTCAACATCTGCTTGCTTTAGCTTTGCTTATATCTATAATTTGAATACTTAATCTCCTCACACTTTCATGAGTTAGAGGGAAAAAGATTTTGATGTATCAATTACATTCTTCTCTATAGCCTTACAAGAGGATTTCAGCCCAATATCAAGGCATCTCCTCATCCCTCCCATCTGGGACTTGACTCTTCACTGAGCTTGGGCTCTTCATGTTGTTCTTCTACGTGTTCTCACTCTGTTGCGGTGTGCCTTCATGGTTTACCCCCAGACCCTGGCTCCTCCCCTGGAGATGTCCTCCCAGGTGTGTCAATCACTCCTCCTTTCCCTACCCTGACCCCTGCTGAGCACTGGAATTCCAGAAAGGGTGTTGAGTGATTGGGCAGATTCAAAGGATGCCCTCCATCTCCACGGGGCATTGGGCCATACAGGTGTCCTTTGTCCCCTGAGACCTCCTCTCTGGTACCTGGTTGGTGGGCTCCCTATCCCTTCCTCCCGCCCTTCCCCCAGGTAAAAGAGGGGGAACTGAAGTGATACGCGGAATAAATAAATAGACTCCACACCCTGGGGTAGTTATGCAGTGGGTCTGTGTGTCAGTGCTTGGCACAAGTGAGATAGCTCTCCAAAACTTGTGCCCCGATCCTCAGTCTGACCCACACCTTTATTCCCAAAGATGTTCCATATGTAATACACTGCACAACTTTTTCATGCATATTCAACCCCTGGCCCCGCCTATCCTCGCCTCTCATGCTAAGTAAGTCCACGCCCTTCTGGGCACGCGTGGTTTGCTGTGGTGGTCGCACGGGGGTCTCTCGGTGGTCCTGAGGCTGAAGATTGTGGTCTTCCTCATGATTGAACTTTTGAACTTTTCCTCTCTGCGCGTGCGCTTTTGGTCCTTTGGTGCTTATCTGAGTACGTCTGTCAGTCTTGATGGGCTTGGAGACAGAGGAGCTTCTTTATCTGGGTTCTTTGCCTCTTCTGGTATTGTTCTTTATGCAAGAAGCTTCAGAAATCTGCATTTTCCTATGCCCTTTGTACCAGGCAGAGGTTTCTTAAGTAAAAGGTTAAAATCCAACACATACCTCTACAAGCTAAATTATAAATGCTTAATTCATTTTGTTAACTTAACTCCAAAAATCTCTGTTTCAGAACCACGCGGTCCGGAGAGTTCTGATGGAGCTGTGACTGGATTCAGAGGCCTGCGGGCCAGAATAAAAGATGGATTAAACCCTCCATCAGAACCAACTCCTTTCCTTCACCGTAGCCTTAAAGGCTTCTCTGGCGGAGGGAAATCTGAGGAGCGGACCCTCTCCGAGAGGAAGCTCCATCCCGCCACCGCCACCTGAGCTCCGGCATGCCTGAACTTGTCTCCATGTGCCCAGCTGCAACATCCAGCTAGCCAAAAGTGTCTCTGGGGTGAAGCACCACACTTGCCGCTATTTGGTCCAGCAGCAGGGGCCAGACAAGCCAAGGCACGTCCTGTTCTCGATATTGGTACCACCAATATCACTCTGTCCTTTTCTCTCACCTGAGGGGGAATTGAAGGTCTGCAAGTCTTATCTGTGCACTGAAAGTGTTAATATCTCACCCAAGCCTGCATACGGTCATGTGATTTTTGCTGGGAGGTGGCAGAGCTGTTTATGGTAGAGGATTTCTTTGGCAGCTGTGCTGGGTGGGAGGCTAGGATTTTTCTAGCCGTGCAGGCTGGAAAACAGCAGCAACAGCACGCCGGGAGCCAATGGCTTCTCCTCCCCCTGCCCGACGGCTGCAGGCGAATCCTAAAGGCGGCAGAATCGTGGCCGAGCCAGCCTGACCCAGGGCTGCTCCCGGTGCCCGGTGGACCCTGGCTGGCGGCAGGGCAGGGCTTAGTAGCAGCAAGATGTTAGCAGTCATGGCCGGTCCGGCCTCGGCCCTGCAGCCTCCGCTTCCCCCGCCCGGCAGCTGATGAGGCCCGGCCCTGCGGCAGAGGCCACCCGGCCCAGCTCGGCCCAGACAGGGGGGCTGGGCTGCCCTTGTCACCTACTCTCAGGTAAAAGAAAGAGAGAATTCCTGGGGTTTTTAGTTTTTAACATGTGTGTTCACAGAGGCGTATTCAGCTTTCTAGTGGTTTAACAAAGTGCCAATATTTAATATTCACTGATTGGTTTTATCAGGCACACAGAAAGCTCTCAGCAGCTCCTCTCAAAAAACTCACTTCAGTGGTTGCTCCAGTGATAAAACCACCACAGCTACTTAAATATTTCTGGGTTTTGATGCTGTGTGATCGGTGTTTGTTGTGAGCTGCAGGTGGCTGGATGGCCCATAGGAGCAGCTCGACAGGAGGTTGGTGAGGGGAAGGGGTGTGTCACGGAGCACCAAGAGGCTCTGGGCACCATTTGCAAGCCTGGGCTTTAGTGGTGGGTTTGCTGCGTTTCCTTGAGAGGGAGAGATGGCTGTGCAGTGGTAACTGGTGACTTCCAGCCATAGGGGCAGGGGATAGGGAGAGACCTCCTCCCTTTGAAGCCAGTGCTCTAAAGCAAAGTGGAATCGCTGAACTGAGTAAGGGATGTGAGTTAGTTACAACAGGTCCCTCCTCTTTTCCATCTGTATCACAATGGGTGGGAGGTAGCTGCCCCAGGCCAGGCCCTTGGCGTGCCACAGGGGCCAAAGGCCCACAAGGTAGCGGAGGCCAGGGCCGGTGGCCCAGAATGCAGAGGATGGATGACTCACAAGATGGCAGATGGTGGCCCAGGGACCCACAAGATGGTGGGGGGGGCCCATAAGAAGGCAGCCTTCTGCCAAGAGGATGTTTCACACGTGTCAAGGCTACACAGATGAAAAAATGAAGTATCTTCAGTCTTTCTTCCCTTGGCATTCAGTTTCACAACCATCCAGTTGGAAATACTGCAGTAGTATCACGCAACAACTAGAAATGCATCGTAATACCAGGCAACTCAAGTAAGAAATCATGTCCTTTCCTCCTTAGTCATCAGTGAGCATTAGTTTAATCATATTAATGAAATAAAATATGTTAGTTAATAGTTAATGTTATAGTTAATATGCTTAAATAACTTTTAATGATGCTTTTTAAATTTCTAGTTAGTTTTATACTGACAAAGGTGTTTTTTCTTGTTATTTTGTGTGCTGAGGTATACATCCAAAAGGGAGAACAGTTCCTTCTCTGATGGAAGTTTATGCAGACATCTGTAGTATCCCATGAACTCCCTCCCCACAGCCAATTCCCAAGGGCATTGCCTTAGAAAGACCAGAGAGTTCATTCCTCCTGTGGGACAGACAAGACTCCCTCATGGACCTCTGTCCATATTTCACAACCTTCCCTGGTTTCTCCTTTCCCTGTTTCCTCATTGGTTGGGTACCCCTGGTGGCTGCCCTCTCTCCCCTGGAGACCAATCCCCTTTGCCCTGCCCTTAGCTCCATCCCCCCCAGTCCCTTCCCATTCTTAAGCTGTCCAGAGGATGTGCAAGTCCTCTTTTTGTCTGGGTTTTCCCTTCGGCGTGGATGTAATAAACTTTGCTGGAACTAACCCTTACAAAAGAGCCTTCTTGCCTCTCTCGCTGAGCTAACTGTAGTGAGTGTGGTGTGTGGATCTGACTGCATTGCCTGAATGTTAATCCAACTGGCTTGTCCATAAGAGATGCTTGTTGGAAACATAATAGGTAGCAGCACCTACCATCCAACTCCTGCTTTTTCAGACATCTAGTGACAGAAAGCACTACTAAAAAGCAGTATTAAAACTATAATAGATTTATAACTATCAGAGATTTTCGTGAACTAGGAGTGCACTGTGTAAAGTGAACGGTTTTTAATTTTCTTGTCCTGCACTGAGGTGCAATTTTGCATTGAGTTTTCCTGTCCTGTTAAGGATAATCTAGGCAGTCAAATACAGTCCTGAGGAGCAGTGTGGCTGTGCCAGGTCAGTGCCAGCCTGACAAGATCTCTGGTTTGGGGAGAAAAGGCCTTTTATCCCATCTTGTAGATAATCTTGAGGTGGCCCTTGGGTGGAGCAGGCTTTGCTCTTGCCCCTGGCCGTGCTGAGCTCCTGTTGTTTGTTCCTAGTTGTTAGTAGAAGAAGAATTTCTGTTCTGAGGGTATGGAAATGGCATTAAAAAGTTGAATGTTTTTTTACTTTGTCTTTTGTAAGCAATAAACTACAATGAAGTAAGAGAGAATTAAAATAAAGTTTTGTCATGTGCCTTTCAGACAATTTTTGTATTTGTCTCTAACAAGTTTAAAAGAGCAAAATAATATTGACTAAGTATATGTTTTTTACTTAAGGGCTCTTGAAACTTGTGGCCTAAACAATGTTATCTTTTTGGTTCGAGGGGCTTGGAAGAAATTCACCTGGCTTTTCTGGCTAAGAAAATGGCAGGGCTAGAAGCAAACTGATGAACTTGTTTGCCTATGCCTTGATGGGATTAAGAGGGGTGGTGTACTATGACAGGGATGGTGTTTTCTCTGTATTTAATTGACCATTGTAGGCTGTGAACAGCCCATTAGCTAATGTATTCATGTGTCTTTAGGCTACTGCAGAGTGGTTGATAGTCTCTTCATATTGCACTTGTTACAGAAAAGCTTAAGGTAATTTGAGTAAGTTTGGGGAAAGCCGAGCTAAAAGGCAGAAAGGTGGGTTTTCTTGTTGTGCTTATTAATATCTATAACTTGAAGGCTTTGTTCAAAACATTAAAATGCATAGACTTTTAATGGAAGTGCAAGAGAAACAACTCCTAATCCCTATTACCCAAGTACTCTATCGCTGAAACTTTGTCCTTGATTAATGAACAGGGATGTAAAAGACTGTTTGGCTTCCAGACCTCTTCCAGTGCTGCAGCCCATGTCTGAAAGCAGGATTAAGCAGGGAGAAGGCTGACCTTTGGCTTTGGGACGGCTGAGGGGACATTTGGCTGTCTTTCAGAAAAAAGCCTGCTGATTTCTGCTTCTCTGCTTCTGTCTGTAATGTGGATGAGGGCTTTGCCCCAGCCCTAGTGTGAGCCATGACCCTTTATATTACCCCATTGAGATGTAAGGATGGCTGTTTGCATTCAGGTAGTTTATTAGTTGTCAATGTTAAAAACATTAATATTTTCCATTTATGTTAATACACACACATCAATGTGTGTAGCAGGATTAGATGGTTTTCATTTGGAAGGTTTTTTCAGCAAAAAAACTCCACAGACAAACACACTTCTCAGACAGCCACATTTTTTCTCCATGAATTTTGAAAATCCATCCAAGCAGCCTGTTTATCTAGTCTGGAATAAATCACTCTGAAATGAACAGGGCTAATGCCTTTATTAATGTTCAGCTCTTTATTAAAAGGATCAGCTGGGCAGGGGGCTCGATGCAGAACTCGCCCCCGCGGTCGTAGCTTTCCCAGGCAGCCAAAAGGAAGGAGGCGTGCAGAGTCGGTCACTGGAGTCCCGAGCAGCAGCTGTCCTTTCTTCTTTCCTTGTGGCACACCGGTGGCCCGAGGACGAGGAGGCGTGGTGTGCAGAGTCTGTTGCTGAAGTCCAGAACAACAGCTGTCCCCGCTCCTTCCGTGGTGGCAGCACCAGGGCTCTCTGTCTCTCTCTCCTTGCTTCTCAGAGCCTAATATAGTCTGTTCTTTCTTAGGTGATGGCGACGGTTAAAAGTCAATCAGGGGATGTGATTCCCTCTTCCTCAGCTAGGGCATTTGTCTGGACTCCTCTACTGTGTTCAGTTTTTGATTTATAGTCTTTTTTTATCTCCTAAAAATACTCCCATGATCCTAAGGGTTTTTTTATTTGCATGTTAGTCCCAGAATGGCAGCGTGGAGGGGTGGGAGGCCAGTTATCTCCAGGTAGTTTAGAGAAAACAAACAGAGCCATTAGCTAGTTAGCATTTCAATATCGGTACTTAGCTAGAGTTAGTAGTTTTTTTAGTGTTGCCATGGGAACTAAGAAGGCCCTGCCTGCATCTCTGGGGAACATGTGGAAACTGTTAATTACACGCTCCAGATGGAAGGGATCTTCCTGTCTGGCCTCTGTATTCTCCCTGAGCTTGTTGGGATGGCAGCCCAGCTGTGCTGGCAGGCAGCAGTGCCTCCTCTCTGCTAACAGAGGGGATGCGGCTGCCACCTTCACAAGCAGGCCACAGTTATTTGGGGTTATAATTAATAAATCTTCCAAAGTGTGGATTTGGTCTGCTTTGCACTATACCCTAATTGCATTAAATGCAGTGAAAAATTGTGAAAGGATTGTGCGATGGAATGGAAAGAAAAAGGAAAGTTTCAAAAGAGGCTTCAGCTTTGAGCTCTGGTTCACTGCTTTGAGAAGGAAACCCCTGCTCTGCTTTGCCCTGGTTTCTTCTCTGTCCCAGGTTTGTGGGTTTGTCTGTTGGATATGTGTGACAGCTGGACTGGTGTTTTTAATCTTGCTTGTTTACAGTGTGCAGTCTCCTGTCCCTCCCAGGGAAGCTGCTGTTTGATTTTGTCAAGCTTTGGTGCTGAGGTGAGTATGCTGACTGCTCTCTTCTGGGTGGGATCTTTGCCTTCAGGTTTCTAGGACCAGCTTAGTGGTGGAGCAAGCTAAAGTTCATGTTTGCCCAAAACCTACTAGAACAGTGGAGGGAAAGGAAAAAGAAAGTACAGGAAAATGCATGAAACCTTGAAGAAACTCCAGTGAAGCCATTTAATGACTGAGGAAAGGGCTGAGTAAAAGTAAAAGAAAGAAAATTACTTAAGAACAGAATGTAAGTGATCATAAAATGGGTGTTTATGTGTGAACATACTTGCTTTCTGCTTCCAGTATGTGCTTAATAAAAAACACCTTGAGAAGGTTTTTGTTCCGTTGTGATTATAAACAGGTAGGTTTGAGCAGAGAGAGAAGAAATGGGAGAAAAATAGATAAAATAAAAGTACCTGACTGTAGTGAATCTGAGTGGGAGTGAGTTGATGGCAGTTTGGCCTCATCCTCTTCTGCACCAAGCCAGAGGGTGTTTTGCCTTTTATGTCCCAAAGGAGATTATGTCACCGATCATGCGAGCTGTGCTTTTTCATAATTACTTGGAAAATAATGGGACTGGATCAGAGGCCCAAGAGAGCATGTGGAGACAGCATGCATGTGTTTTAGACCTTATTTTGCCTTTAGGTGGCATGAGGTGCCAGGAGCAGCCACAGGGCTGAGGAGAGGCTGGGGCTGGTCCAGGCTGGGCATGGCCAGTTCCAGCAACCCAGTGGCTTGAACTTCACCCAGCCCCTCAGCCATGCCTGAGGCGCCTCAGGGGCACAGAGGTGAGGAGGAGGGAGCACTTGCCAGGAGAGGCACAAGAGTTGGGAATAAAGGAGAGAGGATGAGTTGGGAAAAAGAGGATAAGAGAGAGTAATTTATTTTTGTTTCTTACTACCCCAATCTCATTTAATTGGTAAGAAATAGCATTGATTTTCATCCAGTTCTATTTGTTGTGCTGAGATGGCAATTGGTAGGGGATCTCCCTGTTTGTATCTTCACCCATCCATTTTTTCACCATGTTTTCTCACCTACTTTGCTGAGGAGGGTGATTTAGAGAGTGGGTGGGCAGGCATTTGGCAGCTAGCCATGGTCTACCTGCCACAGAGAAATGTAGCAGCCGAATTAGCTGCTAATAAAGTTCAGGGTAAGGAAGCAAAAAGGGCCTTTGCATAGTATCCACAGATGTTTAATTCAGCCGCATGGTAAGATGTTTAGGGTTCAAAAGGCAAGACCCATGGGGAGAGTCCAGGTTTTTGTATATTGAGAGGTAGGGGCTGAACAGTAGCATGGGGGCAGTACAGAGATGAGGGACAATGGGAGAATAGAGAGGGAGTGGCTGAGGGACATAGAAACAAGGGGAAGGAGCCAATGGGGTCTAACAGCTTTTGAGGGAAGCTTCTTATGTCTCCCTAACCCAGGGAATGCCTCTCAGGGTTTCCACAGAGAAATACTTAATTAATCTCTAAAATACACCTAGCGGGGGGGGGGGGGGGGGTGGGGGTGGTGGAGTGGTTAGAAGTAGTAGTTCTGGTATTGACCACTGCTGGGAACTCTTGTGCTCTCCAGCATGCTGGTCACAAGGAGCTGTCCTGAGACACTGCTCTCCAGGTGTGTCAGGAAAAACAGTGGAAGTTGTACCACACAGTATTGCTGGTTGGGGGTCTATGTACAAATTATGAATGGGATGGGACTGTTGAGGAATGTTTCTTGAATTGTTTTATGCTTTCCCAAAACCTTCTAATTTTCAAGATTCCCACACATAACAGCCCACACATGCACACTTAGATATTAAATTGCCTCCGCTGAAGCAATAGATGGATTGCTTACATACTTATTAATGTGTACTTCCCAAAAAGTATTTCTTCTTCTCAATTTTAAAATTTATGTAATTGCAACATAAATTTGGGATTTATGTTAAAGTTTGGGATTTATGATAAAGTTGGTAGTTTTGGGCCAGCTTTTTGCTGCCTCTGGAACAGGAAAACCGTAAGCAAGAGGGTGCAACAGATGACAGCCCTGCCAAAAATCATGGCAGATTGGTAAGGCCAGAGAAAAAAGTTGAAAAGCACACAGATGCTGTTAGCCATCAGGATTTGCATATTTAAATATGCACAATTCACTCACACAAGGGACAAGCAACTGCTACAAATCCAGAGCTTTAACCTGGCAGGTCTCTCTAGGCTGCATCTCCACTGAGTTTGGTGGTATTTTAATAAGTCTTGGGTGCATGAATGAGAAGAGGATGTGACCTGGTCTTAAACAAACACAAAGCAGTTAAATATAAATTGTGGAAAGGATGATCTTTACTGTTGCCTGGTTTGAGATGTTTGGTACCCAGGGGAGCGCAGCAGCTTCTGCTTGAAAATGGGAACACTAAATCAGGGAGTGCATTTTGTGGAAACTGCAGGTGGCTGTAGGTGAGATGAACAGGGCCTTTATTAATGTTCAGCTCTTTATTAAAAAGATCAGCTGGGCAGGGGGCTCGACGCAGAGCTCGCCCCCGCGGTCGTAGCTTTCCCAGGCAGCCGGAAGGAAGGCGGCGTGCAGAGTCTGTCACTGGAGACCCAAGCAGCAGCTGTCCTTTCTCCTTTCCTTGTGGCACACCGGTGGCCCGAGGATGAGGAGGCGTGGTGTGCAGAGTCTGTTACTGAAGTCCAGAACAACAGCTGTCCCCGCTCCTTCCGTGGTGGCAGCACCAGGGGCCTCTCTCTTTCTGTTTCCCTGCTTCTCATAGCCTAAGCTAGTCTATTCTTTTGTAGGTGATGGTAACAGGTAAAAGTCAATCAGGGGATGTGTTTCCCTCTTCCTCAGCTAGGGCATTTGCCTAGCCCCCTCTACTGTGTTTAGGTTTTGATTTAGGGGTGTCTTTATCCGCTAAAAATACTCCCATGATCCTAAGGGGTTTCTATTTGCATGTTAGTCCCAGAATGGCAGCGTGGAGGGGTGGGAGGCCAGGTAGTTTAGAGAAAACAAACAGAGCAATTAGCTAATTAACATTTCAATATCGGTACTCAGCTGGAGCCAGCAGCCATTCCACTGTTGCCATGGGAACTAGGAAGGCCCTGCCTGCATCTCTGGGGAACACCTGGAAACTTTGTTCATTACAGTAGGGGCTAAGTTTTACAGAAAAAAAAAAAAAAAAGGTTTTAAACTGCTGTTCTCTACAGTAACTTGGCATATGTCAAAAACTGGAATCTCTGCAAGGGCATTTTCTTAAAGGCAACACTCCATGTTTTCAAGGACTTGTCAGTTCCTTTTAGGTGCAGTGCTTTGAGTAAGTATAATGACACTTCCTGGTCTCTTTGGAATGCCCTGCATTGCTTTTCCCTGGACTGGAGGGGCTTCTAGTGTTTATTTCACAGCATTTGCAGTGCTTTATAAATGTTCACTAAACTATGCTTTGATTTACTGTGTTCCATCTGAGTAGGTAACTTACGTGGTGTATTACTTACATTTACCACAATCAAATTTTTTTCTATTTTAATTTAAGCAGTGGGTCAATTGCTCTGAGTTAACCGTAGCACTTTGAACCCCTATGTGTTACACAGAAAGACCTTGAACATATCTGAGTGAGCTTAAATACGGGGCATGTTAGCAGTCTCAGCTGGGTTTCTAGTCACTGAGAAGTCTTCATTTCAACAATTAGCAAAGAAATAATGATCAGACTGCTCTAGGTATTTTTGACTTAGGAGTTCGTTACCTGTCATCAAGTGCTTAGTCCTTTAGGATGTGCATTTATTTGTCTGGTTCTGTCAGAATTAAGACTGTATTTAGGTTTATTGCACAGCATGGGGAACTTGAGAAACAGAGCACTGAAATAAAGTTGGGCTTGTGTGGTTCAGACAGCTGATTGTATAGACAGACGCGTGCCAGTGTGCTCTGTGTATGCTGGAATCAGCTGGCAGGGTATGTTATGTGCATGAGTATATTTTAAGTTGAGTTATTCTGTCTTATGATTAATCTGGAAAAACTTCCCCAAACATCTAAAAGTCCTGAGGTGAGACTTAGTACAGACAAATCAGTGTTTAAAAAGTACCAATTGCTGTTAGTGATAAAGTTGTACCATAATAAGTGAAATTCCCAGAGAGACTCATGCTGATGAGGCAGGGTCAGTTCAAAATTTGCAGTAAGTGTTCTTGGTAGCATGTTTTCCAGTCAAAAAGCAATAGCAAAGTACTTAGATGTATTGCTGGGAATTAAATACTTCTCTAGAGCTAATTGGTTTTGTTGGTAGTTTTTCAGATGTACACTAGGAAGACAACAAATAGTTTGGACTGTGAAGGCTCCTCTCTGTTTTGAGACGCAGTGCTTGGCACAAAGCACTCTGATGTTGTTTTTCCCTCTTGGTGCAGAATGCTGATTACAAGCCATATATCTGCATATATCACTCCTGGTCGGAGCAGGAGTATCAGGGAATCTCTGTATGGGAGCTAGTGCTCTTGGAGAGCACATCCCAGTCTCCCAATGGGAAATACCAGCATGCACCATGATGTACAACTGTATTACCTATTAAGTGATTATTTAGGGCATGTAGAAAAGAGAACACCTTATAAATTAAGCAAAGAATAAGATACATTTTTATAACTGTTCCTGTGTAATGGTAACTCTCGGAGTGTGCATATAATGCTTTACTGTCAGTATGCTGCTGTTGGTGAGGATCCCAGGGAGGGGGCTCAGAAGGGAAAAAGGTGTTCTATGCACATATTCAACCACAGTTTAAACATAATTAACTCAAGCTGCAGACATGAGCCCTTCCCATGCCCTTTTCACAAACATTTGTCTGAATTTTATTATGTCTGCTGAGAGCAAATGCCTGCCCTGAGTGCCAAACTCGACTTGTGTGCAGGAACATGCCCATACTTGTCAAATCCAGGGAGAAAAAGAATGCCCTGTAATTTACCTTGACAATTATAATCAGAGCCACACAGTTCAAATGATTAATGTTTGATCTTCAGAGCTTATAATAAACACAGAGAAGAAATACCCCAGAAGCTATTTTATTGAATAAATTTAAATAATGCATTAATTTTAGAAAATAATTGCATATGAGTAAATGGCTAAGGTAATCAAAGTATTATTTTGTTCAGCTCTTAGGGATATGTAAAAATTTAAATAATCTGTAAATATCACATTTAGCATGTGCAAACTTACCACAAAATATGAGTTGGATGTAGTGCAGAGACAGCTGAAGAGAGACTAAGCAAATATGTTTTAATGATGCTTGATGGAGGCCAATAATTGTCAGGTTTGGGAATGGTATAGGAAACTGCACAATTCCAGTTTCAGGCCATCAGTTAATGCGTATTTTCCTCAAGACCAAGCACTTGGTGTTGACTCCCAGTCCACGTCATACATGGAGATGTGCTGGCCACACACAGCCTTTTGGCAAAACTTCTTGCCTGTAGTAAGTGAAATGCAAGGTGTGTCTTTATTTATAAAGTATCCTGACTGTGCAGCTTAGCTAGAAAAGAGAGGAAAGGGGAGGTGCCACTGGCATATGAAGTCCCCCTGCAGTGGGTGCCAGAGGTGATGGGAGGCTGGGTGAGGAAGCAGATCACTGTGAGCCCCTCTGCTGCCTGTGGTCCCAGCAGTGCTGAGCAGGACCTAGGTACCGCAGGCAGGTTGGGATGG
The DNA here is from genome assembly GCF_024509145.1 of Vidua macroura. NCBI lineage: Eukaryota > Metazoa > Chordata > Aves > Passeriformes > Viduidae > Vidua > Vidua macroura. Next base: position 36,698,974 of record NC_071578.1, on the reverse strand, counting down.
AGCTTTCCAGAGGCTCCCTGAGGAGCTGCGGGAAAATGGTCTAGGAAGTTATGAACCAAATTTAAGGTGGCTCTGTAGCAAAAGTGGGTCTGTAGGCAGAGGTTGAGGGCTGGCACCAAGCTCTGGTGGCCTTTGCTGTAGTTTGGCCACCTCTCACAGCCCATCAGGGTGTGCAGGGTTACTGCAGCTGTACTGAGCAAACAGGATGGTGGTATCATGCCTACACAAATGACAGCACTGAAAGTGGGTGTTTAAAGTCGAAGTTAATGCTCCTCTGGTCCTGCTGTGCCTACTTTTTGTATGTGATACTTTCACGGGGAGAAGTACTGTGTTCTTTCCTAGATTGACAGGAGATTTTAATTTCTTACAAAGTATCAGTCTTGATCCGATTTAGTTATTTCTATCCTGGCATGTGGCTCTGGTGTATTAACAGTCTTGCAGCAGTCTTAAGTAGGCTCAATGAAATTAATGTATTAGTCAAATACTGTATGGCAATTTTCTTAGGCTGTACTGTGACAAGAATTGCGGTTGGAAAAAAATGATTATTTTATTTTGTTATTTCATATAACTTAATATTGATGTGTGGGGTGATATATATGGTGGTTATTTTTTAGAGTACATTCTTTATCCTGACTCAGTCAAGAGACTGGGGTCTGGTATTTGTATTAAATATTGTATCAAGTGATTTGCAGTACCTGTGGGGTTTATGTTTTTACTGAGAAACCTGTGGTTCCTTTAGTTAGGGCTTTGGATTGCTTTTATGCTCCATTCTCACAGGAGAAATGCAAATGCTGCTGAAAATTTGTATTTTGATTACAGACAAAGATACCAAAAAACATAACAGAGGTAGTTAGGTTTGCCTGCTTTTTGCCTGATTTATTTTGAAGTATAGAAATTTTGTTCCATTGTCCTCCTGCTGAGGAAATAACACACAGAAGCTTGGATGATACATGTAACTATGGGTTACATAACACGTAACATGGGTTACAGACATGTAACGTGGGTTACATGGACTGGACCACCAAAGCCCAGCCACTGTTGGCCTGGGCTTTGGTGGTCCAGTCCTGTAGGATCTTGCAGAGAGACACCCCAGGTACAGCAGGACATAATGGAGGTTTTGGGTGGGATGTGGGAAAACCAGACTCTGTGTGTGCAGAATGTGAAGAAGCCAGCACATGTATTTTGATCGTGGACTGGCTGAGATGCTGGGCAGCTCATTCAGCTGAAGGGGGCTGTGTCTGAGCAGGTGAGGAGAGAGGTGGCCGAGAGTCTTGCTCAGGGCTGCTTTTCCCATAAGCAGGAGCTATGGCTTCCCTTTTGTTTTGGTGGTGGCTCTCACTTCTTGGCCAGCCCCACTGTGGTACTGGGGAAAACTCTCTGCGGCCTCACTATGCTTCCTGCACACATAACCTTCTGTTCCTCCTTATTTGTCACTCATGAAAGTAAATTTATTTGTCACTCATGAAAGTAAATTTATTGATTTAATGCAGCTGTGACCCTGTCCTTGGGCAAGGCTGTGCTCTCTGGTCCTTGTGACACTGTCTGGATGATGCTGGTTACTTCCCTGGCTTGCCTGGCTTTCTTCACCCATCAAAGCTTCTGAAATAGACATCCTTTGGATTTCACTGTCACCAGGTAATCTGATCAATATAACAGATGGCTGCCGCAATTCAAGTGGGGCCTTGAAGCTGACACAGAAGGTATATTACATTATAGACTGACCTGTTGCACCTTAGGTTATTTGCTTATTCATGCACAATAGCTATTTTATTCTGTCCTGCATTTCCTGAAGAAGAACAAGGAGAAATAATCAGAGCATTTTGTGGAGGAAAAAATGGCCTCTGAGCCTATTGAAAGACATGCAAACTCAATTTCATCTTGTCTTATAAATCATCACTGGAAAATTCAGTATTTCTGCTTTGTTTTGTTATCTGGTGCATTAGGAACAGAAAGCAGTGCATTTAATATTATTATCTTGGTTTGAAAGACAGGTGTCTGGTAGGGAAGGCAGGAGCCTCCCTTAGAATGAAAAAATATTTAAACCCTCTCCCTCCGAATTATTATAATTTTGAAATTAAGGGTGTTATAAATAGAGGCGAATAATTTGTTCAGCCTTTCAAGAGTCAATCAGAAATTTATTGATTACAGCAAGCGATGGCAAGCAAACAGCGCTGGGTGCAGCCGGGGAGTCCCCGCTCCGCAAACGGCTCACCCCGTTTCCCCCTTCCCGCAGTCTTTTTATACTCTCTTCCTTCCGTGTCCGCGGTATCTCTGGGTGTACTCTGCGCTTGTGCCCTCTGTTGCTAGGGGGTCATCTTCTACTCTCTGGTGGTCGTTTGACGAAGGCTCCTCTCTTCTTCCTCGGTGAAAGTCCACGGGCTGTAATGATCTTTTCCATATAAGGTTATATGTTATATGCACCTAAGTTCTAGTTACACAATCAGCTTAAGTAATCAACATACTAGCTAGTTTCTGTCTGGCGGTTTTCTGTTATCTACACAAGGCTTCTCCTTTGGCTCTCTGTTATCTACACAAGGCTTCTCGTTTCTGTCTTGATGAACAAAGAGTCTTTTCTAACTTATCACAAGGGGGCTCTCAGGCAAAGATATGAGAATAGGGATAACAGTTCTTTGCCAGTGTGTATAACCAGGCAAACAAACAACAAGTATGGCATTAACAGCAGCCCAAACCCAGCGACAGCCTTTCAGCCGCAGGCGCTTCCCCCCGGTGCAGTTCCGGGCACGGCCAGCAGGGGACGCCGCTGACTCTCGGTGGGCGCAGTAGGTGCGATGATTCCACCGCGGCGGCAGGAGGCGCTGTGTCGTGACACCCAGGAGCGCGGGGTAATGGCGGCTCAGCCAAGATGGGAAGGGGTGGAAGAGAGGCCCCGCTTCACAGCCCCTGGGGCAGCCAATCCCGGTGCCCCAGCAGGACGCAAAGGAGCACCAAGCTGGAACAGCAGGAATGAGCAAAGATACCAGGCTAGTGGAGTAGATGTATCGGAGACTCCGGAGCCGTGGCTGGAGCCGTGGGACGTCTCTGCAGGCGGGGCGCGGGGCTGCAGAGCAGCGCCAAAGAAGCAGCCGGGGCGGAGCAGTGGCACTCCAACTGCCAGCACGGCCGGGCAGGGGCGAGCCCAAGATCCCGGCACCTGAGTAGATGGGAATAGGGCCCTCTTCAGTGAGGTAGGTGCTAATAAGGTCCCAGTTCAGTGGCTGCTCTTAAAAGCTAAAGCTCACCTCATGGCAGAAGGTGCTCTGGCGGCAGCAACGAATTCCCTTCTCAAGCAGCGGCTCCAACCATCCTCCTCCCAAAGGTGAGAGCAAGAGAGAGCCAGCAGCTGCCCCAGCCCCGTCCCCTCAGGCTTGGCCATCTCCCTGTTGTCTCAAGTACCCAGCAATCAGTGCTTCCTAGCAAGTCAATGGGAAAAAATGCCATGACTAAAAGGAAACAAACCCGACCCCCAACAGTTATGTACTTAAATGTGCCAGCATTTATCTATTCAGCATGTTTACCGGAGTAATTACAAGTCAGATTAGGTGTGATGCTTGCTGACCTTTAAGGGGCCCTAAACAAAAGGCAAAACAACATTTACAAATGTTATGCTGAACAGACCCTCAAGTACTTGCCACGATCTCAGTATTTATTCATACAAGGAAACTCAAAGACTTAATGAAGACAAAAGGTATTCTGATACGTCCTAGTAAAAATTTCAGTTGACGTGACTTGGAAAGAAAAAAACCCAATGCAATTTTCTTCTGTGATAACTAAGGGGAAAAAAGCAATCCTCCAGTTACAGTTTTGAAAATACAGAATAATCAGTGCTTGCAGCAAAATTAGGATTCCCCCTCTATTTTTCAATTGTGAGTTAACTGCTAAAACCCTGATTAACTTAAATACAGGTTTGATTTTTAAATATGAAAATAACTTACGGTAGCACAAGATAGAAATTGGAACTCAAAATATTCATATTGGCTGTTTATCTACTTGTTGCCTCCCATTGAAACAGAGATTTTTGGAGTTCACTTGAGTTAACAAAATGAATTAAGCATTTAAATTTTAGCTTGTAAAATTATGTGTTAAATTTTAACCTTTTACTTAAGAAACCTCTGCCTGGTACAAAGGGCATAGGAAAATGCAAATTTCTGAAGCTTCTTGCATAAAGAACAATACCAGAGGAGGCAAAGAACCCAGATAAAGAAGCTCCTCTCTCTCCAAGCCCATCAAGACTGACAGACGTACTCAGATAAGCACCAAAGGACCAAAAGCGCACGCGCAGAGAGGAAAAGTTCAAAAGTTCAGCCATGAGGAAGACCACAATCTTCAGCCTCAGGACCACCGAGAGACCCCCGTACGACCACCACAGCAAACCACGCATGCCCAGAAGGGCGTGGACTTACTTAGCATGAGAGGCGAGGACAGGCGGGGCCAGGGGTTGAATACGCATGAAAAAGTTGTGCAATGTATTGCATATGGAACATCTTTGGGAATACAGGTGTGGGTCAGACTGAGGCTCGGGGCACAAGTTTTGGAGAGCTATCTCACTTGTGCCGGGCCCTGACACACATACCCACTGCATAACTACACCAGGGTGTGGAGTCTATTCCGCATATCGCTTCACCATGGAAGGAATTAATTTTAGCACTTGGATGAAAATCATGCATTCTGCAGGACGGTTTTATACAATTTGCATAAAGTGTTTATTTCCAAGTTAGATCTCATGCAATGAAGAAATTTCCCCCCAGTGGTATTGCAGGCATTACCTGTTGAAGTTCCATGGAAACCCTGCCTTCCTGCCCTGCCTAGTGGCTGCTCCATCCCCTTCTTGGCATGAGCAAAAATTCTCTTCCCATCACAGAGAACTGCAGCTGGGGGCCCCTTTAGTCCCAGTTTGGGGTTGCTTGTGCCCATGGATGAGTGTGAAACCTGGGCAGTTTGGGTAGCTGGAGAGACCACTGCTGCTTTTAATTTGAGCGGAGGACAGGGGTTTGCTGCAATGGGGTGGCAGTGCTCCTCTGAGGATGGATATTGGCAAACTTTGGCAGATTTGGGATGACTCTATTCCAGAGTAGAAAAATTTGCCCAGGTGTCAGTATTGCCACAAGGGATTCCCTGCCTCTGTCCTTGTCATCTGGTTTGGTTATGGAGATTTCCTTGGTTTTGTCTCCCCTGGGCATCCATATGTATTGGAGAGGGAGCTTATTGATTTTCCTCCATCAAGTGTCTTCTCAGCATGGATCCTGTGCAAGTGTGTTCCCTTTGGAATGCTTTAATGGTATGGACACAAAAACAAACATTTTGTCTCGGCAACAGAACTATCATACAGGTTTTAACATTAATATTACTTTTAGACTGTTTTCCCTACACCACCTATAGTGGGCTGTAATTTCTTCTTCCCTTTTAGCAGGAACACTGGAACTGCTTTGTCACTGGTATAATTTCTGTCCCAAAGGACAAACTAAGGCTGATTTTCCTTTGGATGAGAGTCAACTTCTGTCTCAGCCCTACCTATGCAAAACTGTATATGCTCACCCCAGTATTTTACAGACTGTCCTTTGTGACCAGTTGCATTTCAGTGGTGCTATCAGATATATTCCAAGACCACTGCCTGTTTTGCTTTTCCAGGGGACTCACCGTGATGTTCCCGTTGAGTCTTAGGAGGGGCAGTGTGCCATGGGACAGCATGTTGATTTGCAGTAGCCCAGTATCTGAATTACAGGTCTCAGGATCTCTTTCCCTGTCAAGAAGCATCCTCTTGTTTCTCAAAAACACTTCATAATAAAAAATTACTTTGAATGCTTGAGCATTACACTTTTTTAATTACTGTTTGACAAAAAAAGTGGGTTCAGTGGTGCCCACTGGTAGTAGGTTGCAATAAGTTTAGAAAAATAGTTCTTGCTTGGGATTATATTCTGTTGCTTATTCTGGGTGTGCTGTTTCATCCAGACACCCACAGCTGAAGATTATGGGCAATGCAGTAGCAAAGCCTAGCAATCCTCTTCGCTTTCCTGTGCCAGCCCGGAAGCTAATCCTGTTGTCCCTTTGTTTCTCTTCTGTGTTCCATGACAAAAAGGAAGATGATCCTGGCCTGTCACCTTGGTTTTTAATTTTAAAAGTTCTGCATGCTTCTCTAAAGATGGACAGACTCTGCCATGGGGAACTAGGTCCACATCACGTCTGTAGGACCTCTGTCCTGAGGCAGACACTGGATTAATGTCTTTCACACAAATTTAGAAGCACATGCAGATAGGGAGAGCAGATCAATGTTTAGTTATGCAAATATTCTTCTAGGCTTTAATATTAAACTGGCATAGACCTGTCATAGCAGCTATGCTATGCCATGACAGGCTGTGAGTGAGCTGCTGTGCCCCTGTGCCGCATTATTGGAGGGGACATAGTGGACGTGGGTGCAGGAGGTCAGGGTCTGGCTGGCAGCTCCTGGCATTGCTGGAGAGCTGTCTGGAAGGCTGAGCTTCCCCCAGCTCCTGCTCACAAAAAAGGCAGAGATGAAGTTTCTGGGTGAAAACCCAGTGTATGGGTCTGGCTATAGTATGACTTTGTACCGTGTTATTTAGAGCTCTCTCAGTGTCAGTTCAGGCTGTGCATGGCTCACCCACCTGTAATGTATGAAGACACTTGTCTCTAGTGCTTTCCTGGCAGCTGTGGTTGCAGTGACTTGAATGGGGAGGGCTGTGAAGTAAGAGGTACTGCATTCTGACAAGCCTGTGCTTGTCAGCCTTCTGTCATGAGGAGCTCACTTAATTGTGCTGGACTTGATGAGATTATGTGGGAATCCAACTATGAAGTTTCCTCTTGGTCAGTGTTTCGCCAGGAGGATGGAAGTTAGCTCCCTTCCTTGCAGGGCTTCCCTGCAGTTTGTGAGCACTGTCCATGGAGGAACTAAGCTTTCTGGAGGATGCAGGTATGGATGCACTAGTGTTATGATGATGCAAGAAAACTGCAGTTGCCAAACTTGACGTACTTTAAAATGTTGTTTCCTTTAACTCTTCAATAGGGTACCTTTTGTGTTTTAATTCAAATCTTCATGGCACAATGCATGCTTCTGCTCATTTTATCCCTCTGTTTTGGCATGCCTACGTCTCACCAAATTGCTGCTAAGTCCCAGGAACTGCATTACAAAGAAGTTTTAAGGAAGCACATGTATATATTTTTCTATTTAATTTACACTTTTTTTCCACTAGGGAGTTTCCCCCAAGCTTTGGTGCTTTTGCCCAGTACAGTGGCAAGGCACATAGTTAATATGGCTGATGTGTTCACTTAAAAAGGGTGGTGTTGAAGCTGTGTGGGTCTCCCTTTCCTGTGCTGATTTGTGGAACCTTTTCTGCTGTGGCTGTTTTCACTGTTTCATTTTTATAGCCTGCTGGATCCTCAAGTGGGTGAGCAGAATTGCTTATCTGTGAGATCCTCTGAGGGACATGGTAGAGAGAGTACATTTCTGATATCCTATTTGCTTGGTGGTTGTGTTCAGCATGACTCTTGCCTTGTGTGACTCTTGCCTTGCATTGTTAAGATAATGGAGGAGGAAGAGGAATATTGCCTGCTGCTGTGTTAGATTAGGTAATGATTTTCTAGCTCTCACAAGCTGTGTCAGGTTTGTCTCAGTGCCCACACAGAGCCTTGTTTCACTATCAAAAGAAAGTCTTGAATTATGCAAAGAGTAAGGTAGGACAGCAGAGCTACTGCTGAGCATGGTTTTACACTGCCTCTATTGACTATTCATCTTCATTGTAATATTCATATTCAATATGAGTACTCAATATTCATATTCTTTGTAATCAAAGATCACAACTTTGTTTTCTGGAGTTAAAATTTTTTTTGGTAGCTTAGACAATTCCAGCCTGCACAGTATGTATTGATACAAATAACCAACAGCTCTGTTACTATAAAGCAATGGGTTTGTAGGCAATAGGCAGAGGAAATGAAAACACAAGTTATGTGGTATTTTGGGTACAAAACCAGGCACTTCAAACTGTTCATTGTTGTTCTTTGCCAATTCTTACTCCAGAACTCTTTGCTCTCGATGTAGTTCAAAGTCAGAAGACTTTGAAGGCATTCCTATACATAAACTGACATAACTGAGATTAATTGCCGTCCACCATGTTTCTGAGGTACCCATTGAGGTATTTATTATGAGAAGAGCTGTCATGAAGTGCTTGGTAGAAAATGAGAATAGTTGTCAGTGCAGGTTTGTAGAACTGTCTCATGCTTAAACACTTGCTGGGGAGGGGAAGGCTGGTTGTGTAATGAAAACACAGACAATGTGTCTGGTTATGAAGGGGGATGGTTAGAAATGAAGTAGAGCCAGGATTTGCCTGTTTGCTTTTATGATGTACTAAGGCACCTGCTTTTCCTTTGGGGTCTATATGTTTCATTTAGAAGGGTTTTGTGGTAGGGAGGGAAGGTAATTGAAAAACATTTTGGGCTGTGACAATCAGCTCTTCCCTCTACCAGAATCGTGTTCTGCTGTTTTCACACTCAGCTTGCTGACAAGATGATAAAAGGTAGTGTGGTATATGTGCCTTTGTAAATAGCGCCTTACTTCCAAAGGCAGGTAGATAATTTAAACAATGTTGTGCTTGAGAGGGAGGGGACAGAGTGGTGAGGCTTTAATATGCTGATACAGGGAGAGAGGGATTGATGTTTAACCAGGGAATGGTTCAGGGGGTAGACAGGATATGAAAGCTGGATTTCTGAGCGTCCCATTCTGTTTGGCTTCAGGTGTGGGACAGTTTCAGAGACTTTTGAGGCTGCCAGTGAAATCCATGCTGAAACACTGCTCCTGACTGGGTGCCAGCCCTAGGGAGCAGCTGCTTGAAGGAGGCTCTGAGGATGGAAGAGAATTTTAATTTAGGGGATTTTGGTCTTTCTGGTGGTTTTGTGCTAAGTAGTGGTGTCCCAGTGAAGTATAAAGAGGCAGCACTGGTTTCCTTGCTGCTTTTGAAGGACGAGATCTAAGGAAAGATTAGGGATTGCATTTCTTTCTGATGCTTGGTGGTAGCTGAAAGCTTAGACTGCAGCTCCATGACATCAGCAGATGGACATATGTGAATGTGAGGAAGAATATAGATGTTAGAAGAGCAAGCATATGGAGAAAGCAGAGAGGGCAGGAGGGAGGAGGGATTAACAGATGGGAGTTAGAAAAATAGTGAGCGAGATGGAAGGGGAGTAAAAAGCCTTTCTGCCAGACACGTCTCCTTTTCCTTTCCTGGGAGAAGCTGTTCCCCAGCGAGGAGCTTGGGTACCTGCAGATGGCAGCTGTGACACAGGAGATAGAGTTTGCCATGTTTCAGGCAGCAAAATAAACTATAAATTCAGTATAAATTCACAAGGAATAAAGAGCCCTATTTCTCAGTCAGCAGTTTGTGTCTGTCTGTGCTGCTGGGTCCCTGCTGCAGAAGGGTTTCCAGAGAGCAGACCTGATTGTCAGACCAGAGGCTATGTGGGGCTGTGATGCCTCTCTGTTAGGACCAGAAAGGAACCACCACTATATCCTCATAATCCACTTAGTTAAAACAGCTGAGAAAGTAGAGGAGGATTATCAGGCACTGCTTCCCCTGATGGCTGTAGCATGGAGAATGAGTTAGAGAACTACAAATGCTTAGAGGAAAGAGCCTGCAAGGTTTCACTGTTCAAACCTAAATCCTTTCAGCTGGTCACAGGGTGTAGCATAGCCATGTTGTTGATGGTTGTGACTCTGGGCCTGGACGAAACATCCATGGTTGCTTGGAAAAGCCCTTAGGGGAAAAAGGTTAAAAACATCAATATGGCAGTGGCAAGAGCTGTTAACTGAAAAATCAAGAAATGGTATTATGAATGAGTAAAGGATGACCTGGCAAACCCTTTCTCTCATTTCAGTGGCAGCTCTCTTTTCCTCCTTACTGCTCTGCTTGTATGATCATGCAGACAACAGGCAATCAGACAAGGATTTGCAGGGAATATTTGGAATAAGTTGTATTTTGGGGTTTGTACTGTTTGTGGGGTTTTTGGTAGCATAATAGAACAATGCATTTTTTTCAAAACCACCTTAATCCTTGTTGCTCTTACTGTGGATTACAGAGGATAAAAGTAAAGTGATCTGATAGCTGTAGATTATATATGGTGCATTTGAATACATATATATGGTGTATTTAAACACATACTGATACTGCACGATCACAATAATAAAGCTAGGAAATTCTAAAGGTAGGCTGTTTCAGGAAACATTTTTGATTTTGCAGGCTGTTCCCAGTTAAAGCAAGGTGCCTGGTCAACCATCCAAAATTGTCAGATTCTGTGACAGTCTGGTGCTTTGGTCTAAGCAGCCCAGATTGGGCGTGGCTGCTCCTTACGATGTTGTTTTTTGATGTGTGTGCTCAGCACTGCTGTTACAGGAAGGTTTTGAGTAACTTGTGAGGTATCTGCGCCAATCATAAACTCTGTCCATCCAGATCAGGTTTGAACTCAAGTGCACCTTTTAGGCCACTTTTAGGCCATTTCGTGGCCTAGATGGGAGTATAAGAGACTCTTTAACAGATGATCAGATCCCTGTGCTGTACACCTTAGAACTGAGTGCTCTTAAACTCTGCTGCTGTATTTGGTTGTTCACATAACAAACATTTAATAGAGCACAGGTAAGGGCACACGTGGTTCTCCAGTCATCCCTTCAAACAGCAAGAAATCAGGCAACTATTGGTTTTTTAACTTGCAATGACTAGAAAAATAATGTGCATTTCTGTGTCCTGAGGAAGTTAACAATAAAAGTTTCTCTGGTGCTTCCTGGTTTGGGAGGGATCTTGAGCAGACCCAGGGTAAGCTGCCATAGGTGTTCCTCTATGGCTCTTAGAGTGAATGTCAGAGAGCAGCAGAGCTCAGCTTTGTTACTTGAAAGCTTTAAGTGTCTTACAATAACCTCAATTTACAGCTATTTGGAAAGGATGCAGCAGAGCACGTTGGGGAACCCCTGCTGAAGACAGAGATTTGACTTCAAGTAGTAGGCACAAGCTCTTGCTGTGACTGCTGGCAAGGAGCTCACAGCCTCTATTATTTAATGACTGAAAGCATCTTACAGCTGTTTAAACTTAAAGCAGTTTAAGAAGAAAGCAGCGGAGTGGAACACATTGTTTGTACGGGAGGTATGAGCCCATGTGAACCTGGGCTGGGTGCCCCTGTAGGGTTTGTCATCTCTGGGCTCATCCCAGCAATCCTGAGCTGCAGGATTGGGATTGGTGCAACGAACACCAATAAAAGCGACAGCTTTATGCAGAGGGCATCATCATTTGGAAAATGTGAAAGCAGAAACCCAACCAAAAATGCTTTTCCCCAGAATAAAGACATGCCAAGGAGCTGTTCTTCCCTGAAATATCGGCCCTGAGAAGCTATTACCTTGGGCTGAAGCTGTAGCTGTCAAGTTAAATGAGTGTGACATGATCTGAGACAGTCTCTTTGCTGCAGGTGTGTGTGCAAGTCCCTTAGGAGTCAGGACATCCATTGGACACAACAGGTAGCAGCCAAGAGCTTATTGAAGTATGGAGTGGTGCCTAGGATGAGTTTAGCTAGGGCATCTTGGAAGCAAAAGCATGTTGTAGGAATAGATCTTCGACGAGATTTTAATTCCCTGGACTGATTGACTTTAAAGGAAGGACATGGGGATTGGCTGGGAACACAGTTCTCTGCCAGCACACTGAGCAAAATGCAAGGTCTTAGCATTTCCTCATATTCTTTATTCTGGTCTGGTGCTACAGAATGAAATTCTGTTCTGTATAGTACTTTGGCCTTAAACCTTTGCAAAGATACAGAAAGTCTTAGAAAAGAACCACAAACAAGAAAAAACTGCACAGTAATACATAGTTTTTCCAATATACTTTCTGAACTGTGAAGCGTGTATTGCCAGTGTTTCCAAGCTCCTTATGGAACAGAGGTTCCAGAGATATATCTAGTTTTAAATTAAGCTGAGATTGTCTTTTATGCATGTGGCCTAAGAAATCTGAATTTAAAGCAAATACAGGACTGCAGCACCACAGTGAATTCATGAGACCTGGAAACACCTCTAGGGAGCATCATTCTCCCACCACTCTCCTGTAGAACAGGCTCCTGTGATTGAGAGAAGTGTGAAAGCTTCTGGACTAGCCTTGGTGCATTCTCTGTGTGGAAGGGAGTTCATGGTGCTGGGAAAAGGTTATTTAAGGGATCTCCAGTGCTTACTGGTTTTGCTGATTCTTACAACTTTACTGGCATTGTGTCACTTAGTGCCAATACCACTGCTCCTGGGGAAATCTGGTGAGTCTGAGGATGTCAGAGTATGAGCATCTCTTAGGCTGGTGTTCCCATGGTAAAGGGGAAAATGAGGAAAGAAGGCAACATTTACAAGGAGGAAAAAAGAATACATTTCCCAAAATTAATTTTTGAGGTTTAAGGACTTGTAAGGACATTGTTTTTATGACACACTTGCCATATTTCTTTGTTTTCACTGAGATTTTAATTTGGGTGCAATTAGTGATATGCTATAAGCTCTAGATTGATCCTGTCATCTGGCACATTAGTCTCTGTTTTGTCTCTGCTACTGAACTGATTTTCTTTTCTCAAATGTGGTATAAAATTTGTATGTACTTCCTGGAAACTGAAAGATTTAACAGTGCTTTCTGGAGTGCTGTTCAGTTGGTGCGTGCATGGCACAGAGGTATTAAAGGGTAAAAGTTCTTTTAGAGGTGCTGAGTGTTATGGTCCTGTTGAAAGATTAGTGAGAAATTCAGCTATACGTTTGTCAGAACCCACAAAACTTGCCAAGACTGCAAGTATGTGATGTCTGGGCTTTGGTATTGACTAGGTATAGTGCAAATACAGGTACGTATAAGAACTGGAAACAAGAGGTTAGGTATAAAAAACTGCACTAAACTAGAATTCAAGATGATGGAAGAGAAAAATCATCCTCCCAAGAATACATCTCTAATTGTCCACTGACAGAAAAGCAGCTTCCAGGAGAGATTGTTTTCCCAGATGCAGCTGTGAGAAGAAACAAAGTTACAACTGAAATCATACACATACTGTGGGCTTATGATAGTATATTAAGTATAAAATATACAAGACATCAGAAACGGTGCCTATTTCCTGCAGGTTGTGAGTTGCCTCTTTTCTAAATTTACTGCATGTTTACCTGCCAAGTACTAACAGCACTTAAGTATATTTGCTGTGTTTAAACAGATATTTGAATTGGAGATGAAGGCTCGGGGTTATGAAGTTCCACCAAACTGCCTAGGTGCTGAAAGAGCCCACAGCTTGCTGGTCCTAGGGTGCTAGCAAAGTTACTTTGTGGTTATCAGAGATGATCCAGATTCTGAGCTATTTCCTGGCTCTTGATTGCCTTTGTCATTGTGCTGGACATAGTAGCAGGCAGGAAAGGGATTCCTTCTGTCTCTGTCTGAGATGCAAAATTCTGACTTTGGCTCTGTCCCATGTGCATCCCTGTGCAGATGGGTAGACAGAACCTTTGCCTCTGCAGATATCTGTGATTTGCAGGGAATAGTGTCTCCACAGTGTTGTTTTTAACTTCAGGTAGGTCTGGCTGAATTTTTCATGAGAGCCAAAAAGGCTTTCCTGCTGGGAGAATGATAGCACTGCTGTACTGTCACTGTCACTGATCTCCCAAAGTCAGTGACTTTACTTCATAGTGACTAGAGGACCCTCGGTGGCTTGGAGGTGTGCTGCTTTCTGCCCCTTCTGCCACTCCTCCAAAGAGCTGATGGAAGAAATGCCTTTGAGAAGGGGGTTTGGACCTGCTGCAATTCAGTAATGGATTACTGAGAAGTAGCAGTACCAGAGAGCAGGAATGCAATTTTCTCCCGCATGACTTGGCTGAAGATCAGTGATGTGCTTCTGTGACTAGGAACATCATTGATTTAAATGGTGTGACTGTTGGGGCCATATTGGGGCCATATTACAGTGGTGTCTTGCAGTGTTGGTAGCTCAAATCCATCTTTCCTTGTTAACTTAAAGTTTAAACTCTGAGAAGACTGTAGAAATTTAAAAATCTCCAGCAACCTTTGTAGACCTTGAGCTGTGAGCCAGACTTGATATATAAGCAAAGCAAATGCATATTTGCTTTTCATTCATGCTTTTTTTAAATCCAGCTGGAAGAGCTGTATACAGCTTTAAATGCTGTTGCATCTCATTTGTAGTTGAATATAAGTTGATGGTGATAGATTAGGTGTCAGGTAGCTTGTGAGGACAACTACCTGGCAATAACATATTATTAGCAGTAGTTGAAATGATTTCACTTGTTCTAGAACAAAAGGTGAAGTTCTATCTATTTTTAACTTGCATTTCTGAACTATCTGATTGGAACTTAGTTCTGGGAGACTGTAAAATAAATATAAGTTTTCTTTATGATGGTCATTAGAGTATGATAGTTGTGGGCTATTTTTAGGTAATACTATCAAATTGGAGGAGTTGAAAACTCACCCCTCAACTAATTGTTTGTGTTTTAAGATTTTTTTGTAGTATTTGTTTAATTCCTTTTGGAAAAGCTGAAGATTACAGTATTTATGTATATACCTATGTACCCATTTTCTGTGGCTGGTGGTACTGACATCAATATTTCTGCCATTTCCTAGACTGCTTCCTTCATGCGAGACTGGCTGAAATTACTTCAAAACATCTTTTTCCCCAGCACCTGAGAGGGACCACCACAGTGTTTGGGGATACAGTGGACCCAGGGCCTGAGGATGGCATGTGTGCACAGGTGTTTATCTGGGGTGTTCCTGCAAATCCCAGGACAAGGCTGCAGCCAGGGCCACAGGCTGTGAGCCCTGTTGTGTGAAGAATTCCTGGGACCACAGCAACCAGGAGATCAGGAGCAGAGGTATCCGGAGGAGAAGCATTTAGCAGTATTTACCACGGGCTCTCACCAAAACAGAATGAGCCCTGGCTTCCCCAGTAACTTGGGGGGAATCTGCTTCCTTGGATATCTCTGGTATTTGCCTCATTAGGGGATTACCAGTGGGCCCTGCCTGAGCACATTATGGGAAATAAGAGCTTTAAATGGTCAGACTACTACAGGATGCTGTGAGATTTTTACAGTAATGCTCATGCTGCAAGAATCCATGGGTCAGGAGGAAAATGGCAACTTCAATTATTTACCGAGAAAGGGAATTACAGTCATTTAGTGTCTGACTGTCTCATTAAAAGCTGAATGTGAGAATATTTGTTCACTGTTTGTTGGGTTGTTTTTGTTTTTTTTTTTTTTTTTTTTTAAGAGTAGTTTAGGAGAACTGACTATGGGAGGCTGAGAAGATCTGGTGACTTGAGGGATCTTTTTCCAGTTGCTTATGCTGGAACGTTTTGTTTTTTTTGTTTGCTTCCTCCATACCTCTGGGAGCCATTGCATTGTATGGGGATTATTGCTTTGGAAAACAGAAGGTGGTCCTGTGGCACTTGCTGCCATCCCTGCAAAAGCTGGGGAGCCTTGCTGGGAGGAGGCCAAGGAAGGGTGTGGAGAGATGCCGTGGAAATCCAGGTGGGCAGTTCAGGTACATAGGAGGGATCAGGGGCACAGTTTAAAGGATTCACAGAGGGATGAGCTTGACTAATGGCTCTTCCCCCCATCCCATTCCTATGAAGGACATCTGTACTCAGGGCTTGTAGCAAGGGACAGTCATCCTCTTGTGTATGCTGACCCCTTGTACACACACTCTTGCACAATTAACTGTGCATAATTTTGAACCTCTTGCCTGTCTTCATGGGGACCCCAAATAGTACTGTGGTTTTGGGTTGTTTTTCTTCCTCATGTGTGTGGGGCTGACCGTGGCAGCACAATGTCCTTCCAATGTCTCTTGGCAGGGAGAGCTGGACTTGTCCTCTACGGGCTGGCCATTCCTCTGCTGCCAAATGGCTCCCTAGAGTTGCAACAAGAAATGTGGTGTCATGCTAGGGAGGAAGTGCACAGCTACAGCTGCATGTCTCTCTCCAAGAAGCAAAAGAATATATTCTCTTATAGTTATACGGGACAATTATAGACTGGTTTGCAGTTATGTCAGTGACTTTAAATGACCAAGTATAAAAGGAATGATGAGACATTGTTAATTGAACCTGACAATAGTGTCTTTTAAAATCACAATAGAAGTTTATTTTCTTCAGAGTTTCTCAGGAAGTTTTTCGTGATGCTAGGCTCTCAAGTGCATAATGAACTGAACTCTGCTGCAGTGTCCTAATGATTGGACTCGTCCAAGAACTCAGCTTTAGAAGTAGTCTATGGAAAGATGACCATGTCCTGGTCATTGTCGCATCAGATTAAAAAAAATAAACAAAACAAACCCTGAGATTTAAGGGCAAGTCCTTGCTCCCCAGGGCAATAATTCTGCATGGCACTTGGAGTCGTGCTCAAGATGTTGAATCTCTTTCTTCTTAAGTTTGAAAGATGGAAGAAAGATTTGAAAATAATCACAGAAGAACATCTGGTTTTCAGGACACTTGTTAAGGGAAAAAAGTTATCGAAAGTAGCGTGGTGTTGCCTTTTTATTTTGCTGTTGCTGTTTGTGAGGAACCAATTTGTAGGACATTCTTAAGAATGCTTTCATGTGCAAAATTAGGTCTTATAAGTCAAAATTCAAATGGGACAATATTAAAGATGGAAATTTTTATTAACTGGCATAACAAGTTTGGAACAATGTCATCCAATTCAGGGATTGGTAGAGAAGAGTGAAACATCACTGAAGTCAGTGTGCTACCTATTTCCTATAAACATATTGTTGGAACAATGTTCATTTTAATCTTACTTTTCCTATTGTAGTTTTGTACAGACATTCATCTGCCTCTTGCAGTGTTTAATAGTCACATACTGGAAGAGTAATTTAAATAGGTAATAGATGCAGAGTATAACCCTTGAATCTTGTTCATAACAGTGCAAACTATTGGATGGCAACAATTGCAAATATATGCCTGACTTTGTAGGATTCCAACTCATTGGCTTGGGACAGGGAGCTCACCTTATGTGACAACAAAGAGAGAGCTGACCTGTTACGTGATAACAAACGTTTCATATTTAAATATTCATTGCTGAGCCAGATGAACAAAAAGAGCTGCAGCATTTAATTTTATTTCTTTTTGTTCTGTGGAGAGGTTCTATGCAGACTGATGGCAGTCCTGGAGAGAGATCTGGCCTTGCGGGAGTGGGATCCACATGCAGATTTTAATCAGGAAAAACTTGCAGATTTTAATCAGGAGCTGCAGCATTTAATTTTATTTCTTTTTTTTCTATGGAGAGGTTTTATGCCGACTGATGGCAGTCCTGGAGAGAGATCCAGCCTTGCAGGAGTGGGATCCATATGCAGATTTTAATCAGGGATGACAGCTCCAAAGCAGCCTGGTGTGCAGTACCTCTGAGATCTGTACCCCAACTGCTGCTCACACTGGCGTGGAGGAGGAGGTGAGCAGGATGTTGAGCAGTAATTGAATGATAATGTGTGAAATTTCTGGAACAAATTAAAGCATTTGTTTCTAAAAAACTATTTCTGCCTACGTTTTAATTAATTCCTGTCTTTTCTGCTCATTCTGTATGGTTACGTTGTCAGAAGGATAAGCTGTGAAGAGAGTTAAATGAGAAAGCTTTTCTGAGAGAAGGAAAAACTGGAAGCATGTCCCCATATTTCGTAGTTAAATGGATTATACCTGTTGAGACGTGCTCTAGCTAGATGATGAGTAAGGCTGGGTTACACATGGGAGCAACTGTGAGTGATTTAGGAAGTGTGGAGGGTTTTTTGTTTGTTAGTGGTGTGGCTGTTTTTTAAGTGCTCCTGGAGAGCTGGATATCTTCAAGAGTAATGTCATTGTTTTGAGGTCAAAAATAAAGGCTGAGTTGCTGCAGGAGGGGTGTGTGGGGTTTGCTGCACCTGAAACAGCTTGTGGGCAGCCTGAGATGTGCAGCATTGTAGGCAGTGGAGTGGGGAAGCCCCCAGAGGTTCAGTGTTGTGCATTTATTTCTCTAACTGGATTTTTATGTGAGTGAAATTTGTTAATACTGTATCACAAACTTTGCTGTCTTGCTGTAGAAATCTTCTCCAAAAGAGTTAACAGCTACTTCTGAACAAGATCTTCCAGACTAGACATCCTGAACAGTTGAGATGACCTAGGAAGTGGTCATAGCCTCAGATGGAGTTACCATTGCAATCACAATAACTCGACTGGCTTATTATCAAATTCTCCAACTCCCTGAATTGCGCACCTCACTCCTAAGCTTTCTGTAAGTGCAACTTTTGAGTCCCTGGCATAAGAAAAGCCTCAACATCTTTTAGTTATTTTTTTCTGGCAACTTCTATCAAAATTTCTGACTAAACTTCACAGCTTCCAGCTGCTTTCTTGGCACTAGCTTTAGGGAGTTGAGCCAGCACAAATGCCAGCCCCATCAGGTCTGCACCTGCCCTTGGGCTGTGATGGTTGCTGTGATGCTGATGGTGCTTCTGGTGCTAAAAAGGAGTCTCCTTACAAACCAAAAATAAGAGTCAGCTGGCATGCTCAACTCCTGCTGCTGCAAATAAGCTCAAGTTTCCTGAAGTGGCAGCCTTTCCACTGCCACAAAAACATGAGGGTCAATAGTAAAGACTAACAGAAGTCCACTGTAAAGGTTTCATCCTTGTGAAGACCCCAAACACCAACCCATGTGAGGAGTACCTGCTCTAACCTGAAGTTACTGAAGAAAGAAAATGTATAAGTTAGCATTTAAGGGGTAACAATTTTACTGATATGTATTGATTTCATGAGCTAAAACCAAGAAGTACCGAATGTTTATCTGGGAAGTACAGCAGAAAATTAAATTTAAAGGGGGTTTGCAGAATGTCTGTTAGAAGAGGAAAGTTCAGTTCTATCCATGCAATTTTCTGAAAATAAATTCACCATCACTCCATAATCCTTAATTTTTATGCTCTTTTCCATTTATACCAATTGTGAAAACTGGAGAACAAAAACTAGCTTGTTATCCTTGTTTAGCCAAAAGGACTTCCTAAAGTAAAAAAAAAAAAAAAATTAAGTAATGTCTATTGTGCAAGACTAGTAGGTCTTCTTGCAAAGCAGGACAGGGTTTATAAGGCATAACATAGGCCTGGCCATTTGACCTTTGCTGGGTTGAACAGAGGGCTGGGATTTACCTGAACTCAAAGCTGAATTAGGAGAACTGGATTTGTATCTACCAGGAAGCACAATTTGTAGTTGTCTCAGTAGATACAGGGTGAAATAATGAGGAGGAGATGGAAAGCACAAGCAGTGGTTTGGAAGGAAGAAGAAAAGTAAACTGAAAGACTATCAGATAATAGAAATACCCAGTCATGATCTTCCTGTTTGCAGCAGGGTAAACTGCAGGTCCTCAGAACAAACGTGAATGTCAGAAGCCCATGGGAGAGATGAGATTACCCAAAGGTTAGGTGCAAAAACAAAGCTTCAGTGTGTTAAGTGGTGTTATAGACGGATAATGAGATGACTGGCTCTCATAATTAAGGGATAAATATTTTGGGACTATTAAGAGAAGCTTTACTGATGTATAGTTATGTTATTGTAGTTTAAACGTCCTCTGTTCTCCCCATAGTTCCCTTTCCCCCTCTGTATTGCTGCCATCAGACAGCCTGGGTTGCCTAGGACAGGCAGAAAGAAGGCGAGCACATGTGCCCCTTGCATGGGGCAGCTGGGAATGGAAATGCTATGGAAAAGCTTGTTGCTGTGGAGGCATGGCATGACAACACCTGACCCTCCAATTAAGCTGCAAGAAAGCAATCTCCACCAATAAATGGCAAAGAAGACCTGACTGACAGACTTTGGGAGGGGCCAGGGTTGGCTGATGCAACCCCCCAAGAGTATAAAAGAGTATGAAAGACTGAACATTCATCTTGAAGATAAGCCAGCCATAACTGGTCAGCCATAGCTGTGGTAGACAGCTATGAGGGCAGCCTCCAGGCCTGTTTTTCCTTATTTAGTTATTTTGTTGTATTTTTGTTAAGGTTTAATAAACCTTTTGAATTTTTAAAGTGAGCAGTTGTTTCTCGCAGTGGTCCTCACATGGAATGCAAAAATGTTTCCCTTCTGTCAGTTCAGTGCTAAACAGAAACTGTAAAATCAAGTGATAAAGTAAATCAGATTGAGCAATATATGTTTGGATGCTTATTGCTGACAACTGGCCCTGGCGAAGGCTGTGGTAGTTTGATGGGTATCAGCAGGCTTCTGCATTCTACAGTATTTGCAGTTAATTATACTATTGGATTGTTGGGTGATGTATTAAAAAAGCTAACACTGTATTTACAATAGCAAGGTACCAGACATGTGGATAGATGAGGTCAGAGTGAAGGTATGAGATTTGTAAATGGAAATGTATATTTCAGAAATTTTGTCCATTTACTCTATTTCTTGCTGAGAAGAGAGATGATTTATTACAGAGTCCAAAAATGCTATTAGTATGCTACATTTGAAATACATGCCCAAACCTTCTTTGCCATTTTCTTGTGCAAGGAATTTTAATTATCCTCTAAGGTTGAAGGAAAAAAACAGCTGGAAACTGGCTTTCTTAGACGTAAGTTTCAGCCGTAATAAAAGGAAAAAAAGTGGAAATGTGTGAGCAGCATTTACAGTACTTTGTGGAAGCAGTATACAAGAACCATTAATATTTTAACATAGAGTTCTGTAACTGTGTTTGGAGTTGATTGATCTGACTGTTTGATAAGAATTAACTTGACAAAAGGGCATTTCTCAAGTACAGTCCTGGCTTTTTTCTTGCTTTGCTTTCATGGCCAGTTGTAAAGCTCTATCCACCCATCCACTCTGTTGTGATGCAGGGTTTTCCTTTTCACACCATGGTTTCTGTGTACCCATTGCACATGGTGAGGTGCCTGGAACACAGGGAAGCCTGCAGGCAGACACAGGTGACTGACACATGGGCTGGAGCTGCGCTGGCTCTTCCACCCGGGCCGGCACCGAGAGTGGCTCACACTCCAGGTGCAGAATGGCCCGAGGTGCGCTAGAGCAATGGCTCTGTGGCCTTTTTGGCTGTCAGTCTGCGCTCTGAGGAGGCGAGGACGAGGTGGGGGTCTTTTGCATAGGGTAAAAATGGTTTCTTACTGTGGGGAACTTGAGAGCAAAAGACGAAAGAAACAGGAGTGCAGCACCTTAAAAATGGAGGAAGTTCAAAGGGAGGGTACAAATTATTAACCAATAGGGTATATTGTTGTAGATGTCGGCGAACCCAATGGGAAGAATGATGATGTCTAACTCCATTTCAGAAGGCTGAATGATTGCTTTATTATAATTATGTTAAAATACATTAATATGCTGTATAAAAGAGGATACTAAATACTACATGCTACTTTCTCTAACGATCCTATCTAACTAACTCACAACTCGTGACCCTGTTCTCCAGAGCCCAGACACAGGTGGATCCGACTGGCTGTCAGGCCCAAACAATCCACCATGATCCAACCAAGCACTCACTCTGGGTAAACAATTCTCCAAACACATTCCACAAGAGAAAAACAAGGAGCAGAAATAGAAATTGTTTTCTCTTTCATTTCTCTCTGTGCACCTCAATAAAAAATCCTGAGAGAGAGAGAAATGTGCTTGCCACAGTATATCTTGGAGAGGAGTAAAAGGCAGAGTTCACAAAAGCATCAAGTAGCGGGGGATGGGGGGGAAATTGGGTCACATGGACTAATGGGGTGTTGAGCTTTAGGGGATTTCTGAAGGGGAATTCTGAGCAGGAGGTTGGTTCAAGGGAAGATTGGCAGTTTGGCAGGGGAAGAGTAAATAACATTCTACCACAAGAGGCAGGTCTTTGGGTATGACAGGTGACTGGGTAGGAGGGTATAACTTAGGCTTAACCAACAACATAGGGGGAAACAGGAGCAAACTATTAAAAAGAAAACACACTACCTTCTCCTCTGCTCCACCACTGGCACCCCTCTCAGAAGCCAAGATATTTAATGCAGTACTCTTACTGAGAGTGGCTCTGGGGGAACCTGGGGACAGAGATGCGCTGCTGTGGGACACCCTTGAGCTCTGATCTGATTCTGTGATCCTGCAGATAATACATGGGTTTCTGTGTTCACTTTTTTGTTTGCTTTTTATGTATCCTAAGTTCATACAAATTTGGAATAAATAGATAAATTCATCTGAGTAGCCATGTTTGGGTCAGTGGGAAGCAAGAAGAACTCTCTTGGTGAGACTGGAGCTGATATGTGCTGGGAGCAGCCATGGCAGTGTAATTACAAAATTTTATTTTTAACTGAGAGCACCATATATGCTCTCACTTTTTATTATGTTAATAATTTTCAGTGGTTTGAGCTGTCTTCTATGTAGTCTGGTTGCAGAAATTTCCCCAAAAATAGGAAGAATCACATTACCGCATTACTTTTTTTTTTTTTTTTTTTTTTTTTTTTTTTTTTTTTGGTGTGCTCAAACTCAACTCCTTGGGATACACTTGATTTCTCTGACACTCTACCTCTGCTTTTCCAAGAGTGAGTGTACTAGATGGCTTATTTGAAAAACAGCAGCTGACAAGAGTGCTTAGTTTCATGTTGAACTATCATTCCTCGTTTATTTGAGTCTTTCAAAGATGCATTTGATATGCAAGACCTAATTCTGGTACAGTCCTTTCCTGGTAAGGTTTAGTCTTGTGCTGACACAGAGACTTAGTCATATGCATAAGAAGTTACTCAAATAATAATAGAAAGAAAACTACTTTGGAAGAAATGCCACATATATGTGCTTAGAAATACTTGTATTAAATTGAGTCCAATTGTTACAAGCTTCAAATGCCAAAAAAAAAAAAAAAAAAGATCATGGCTTAGCAGAACTTGATATCACTAGGCAGATAAATTCCTTCTAACTGCTTCAGGTGAAGGGAGAAGAGGTCCCTTGCATGAATGCAGGTGTCAGAAGGTTTCATATTTGCCTTAAAATCCATTTCCTTGTCTATAAGCTCACAGAGGAGAAAAGAGGTAGTGTCTGAGAACAGACAGCAGCAACCCATGGTGCCCACTGTGACCTTGTAAAGCAACTTAGGCCCAAATGTGCAAAGAATTTCAATGACAATGGCACACAAATAGGTGCATCGGGGCTGCAGTAGCCCCGTGCCTCATTTTTCCATCACTACTAAGAGGGAATGATATTTCCTTACCTGTATTTCAACCCTTCATGGGTGCAGGGTGGTTACGTGGGCTTTAAGCTGTGGTGGGTGCAGTACTCTGATTTAATTTCTTTTTTTGCACACTGCAGCAATATACTGTGCAAGTGAGTTTCCAAAATGACCCGGAGCCCACTCACAAATCCAGATGTATCAGTTGTCTTTTTTTCTTTTTTCATCGCACTAAGTCTGCTCCTCCACAGTTTAGTGAAGCAGGGATGTACCTTACTTGCTTGGCATAATGCAGCATGGCTCAGGAATACAGAACCAATTTATCTGTGTGACAATATGAGAATTCGAGACAACTACAAAAATAGGGTTTTTTTTCCCATGTGATTGTCTGTTACACTCTTCTCATCTGGATGAATACATACAACTCACATAAATCACCGTCAACATAAAGTGAAAGAGAGTTGGTTCCTTTAGGCATGGGATTATTAATTTTTAACTTGGTACTGGTGCATCAAATGACATGTGATTTAAGGGCTGGTAAGTTATTTGTATTTTTCCTTTAGACTGTAAATGGAACAGTTTTCAGACACTATTAAGTCCTTTAAAAAGCAATTATTTCTGAATTTTGTGCTTTTGAAGCATGCCAGAAAATTTCTTCTCAAAGCAGACCTCATGTAATTCTTGCTTCTGGAAATGGAATGACACATTTGGAAGCTAAAATAATAACTTCCAACACATGAGGTAGGACTTAACAGTTTTCTAGTCTCTCCTCACTTACAGTGATGTTATCAACCCTTCCCCTTGGGAGCACAGTTCATGATGTCTGTGTGACACCCATCCTTTTTCAGGGACAAAGAAATTGTCACCTGGTGGAGGGGCTTTGGAATGTCTTCAAATCCCAGGACTGTCCAGGCATAGGTTTTGTTCTGTTATCTCCCTTTCTCCTCAGCCACTGTCAATCCATATTGTACTTGCGCATGAATAACATCTAGTTTGCAAAAATATTGACTGCTACAGAATAGCCCTAATTAGTAAGCAGAACCACCAGATCACAGAGAACTGGGATTTCCCCCCTTCTTCCCTGTAGTGTTGATAAGTTATTGATTCCAGTTCCAGCTGTATAAGGTGATTTTCTGTGGATGTTTTTCATGCATCACTCTGAGCTCAGGTTCTGAGGCAAATACTTCCTTCTTTGCTGTGTGTCAGTGTCAGTAGCCATAAATGTACAGTCTTTGGGGCAGCTGGTCAGAAGGACCATAGTGGTGGGTGTGGAGGGAGCTGTGCTGCATGCCACAGGGTTCTTCCTTCCCTCTGCTCCCAGGGTTACAGCTGCAGAGGCTGTTCCTACTGCTGCCTGCAAATGCCATCCAACCTTCTCTGCAGTATGTCTGCAAATAGTTTGGGTTTGAGTATTTTTAAATCATCCTTTGGTTTGCCTAGTATGTAATTTCCTTAATTGGCAGGCTACTGTGTTCCCCTGTATTGCTTCTAGTATGGTGACTTCTCAGTATTTGACCCAAAACATGAATATTTATTCTTCTCTTGACACCTCCTGTTCAAATTCGATGAAGCACGGCTTGCTGCTCATCATCAGAGCATCATAGGAAAAGACTTGCCACAGAAAGCCCTTATGGTATGGTGAAAAAAGCTGGTGAACCTGAGTGTCCTTTCCTCCTTGCCAGTGCTACTGACATTGCAAAAGGGCAAATCCCATTTGTGCTCCCACATGTAGTGTTGCCAGGTAAAAGCCCTTTTTTCCTTTTTGCAATTGTGGAAAGACCCAGATTCGGAAGGTCTCCACACATGGCAGCATGGGCACGTGAAGGCAGGATAGACCTTTCAGAGCTATATGCTCTGAAAGATGGGAGAACAAAACATCCTAAACAGCAGAGATGCACTTTTGCATCACCTGTTGGGAAAGATACAACTGGCAAAGGTCGTAACTATAATGCACACTCCAGTGTGTGTCCTCTGCGGTGTACAGATAAAACCAGGGAGGTATTGCTACAATGACTAGGAAAGTGCAGTGTAGTCCTTGGCCTCTCTGCTGAGCTGCTCAATTTTTAGTTCCACAGCTGGCAGCAAGAGTAATAATTGTGGGCTTGTGCCACTGACAGTGATTTCTTGTACCCAGGGCTCAATAAAAATCTCACACTACTTTCACTGATGTAGTTAATATTTTCTCAATCCATGTCAACATGCTTGTGTTCGGAATCTGACTCCTCTGAATTAGAAACTGGGTGATTTCAGCAGCAAATTTTGCTAGACAGCCACTGAGTTGACCTAAACCATTTTTAACATGGTGACTTCGAGGCAAGAGGCAACTTCTGCGTACTTTGCCATATCCTGAATAATCTGTGCTTGTTCTCCTCATAGTTGCACTGTGTCATTTTAGTAGAAGTACACTTGCTGAAGTATTTACACTCAGCTTCAAAAGCCCTTTGAATATTCTTGTAAGAAAAGGTTGCTTTATGGGAAGATAGAGCACAAATTATTACCCGTCTGGAGCTGACATGGAGATTTGGCACTCCATCTGGAATGCTTTCTTTCAAGAGGTATTTCTATAAATTCTGCCCTGTTCCTGATGAACAGGCAGTCTCTAACCATAGGCTTGTCAGGTGTGATAAAGGCAAAGGAATATGTACAGTGTGTGTTGGCTGATTGCACATTGTCAGGAGCTGTATAATTTTCCTACACTGTTATTGCTTTCAAGTGATTTATTTGTACAATTTCTTGGGGAAAGTCATCTGCGGGTTTCAAAATGCATAGTGTTATGGTCTTAGGGATTTATTCTCACTGTGTAAATGGGGACTCTCAGTGTCATCTATGAAACTACTCTAAGATAGTATGGAAAACTAATCAAGACCGCTTTTTAGAACATGGGCCTCAGCAGAATGACTGAAGGTTTATATTAGCATGCCTGACATACAAAATGTGACTAGAGAGCAGTTGATAGACTAAGAAGAAGCACTGCTTTTGGATAAAAATTATTGAACATAAGGGGCAATGAACAGAAGGTTTTAGAGGTGTAGTGTGTAGAATTTTCTATATCTCTTGAAAATAAATGTCTTGTTTTCATGATAAGTACTATCTTTTTCATTCCCTACAGGAAATACTTCAACTATCATGGAAATAAGTAGGGAAAGTAATCATAGTTTCTTACTAATTTTTGCCCTCAGAGGAAGGAGACCAACTTTTCCTTGAAGACTATTCATACTGTAATTGAACCAGGGTAATTACTATGCAAACAATACCTACTTTTCTCATAGCTTCAGGAAATTTATGATCTCATTATTTGTTTTCTTGTTTGTTTCCCACTGCCTGCAAATCACTGGCTAGATAGAGATTAGTCTGGTGAACCCTTTGATAGTTTGGTCAGTCCATTTCATATGCAGAGTGGTAAGGTCCTAGCTGTAGGAAAGGTTGGGCAGTTTAAGATGCCAGCTGTCAAAAATAGGTTAGAAACTGTTGTAAAATAGTTAATAATGTACTGTTAAAAGGGGTTAAAAGAATAGTTATAAGAAATATGGTACTCAACTTACTGTATTACACCTAAGTAAAGTGCATCCCCCCAAACAAAAACGAGCCAGGCTGGACAGAACAGTAAGAGCCAATCAGCACCTTTACCTTCATGCAAATGAAGCATCCCAACAGGAAGTAATCCAAAGGACCAAAAAACAGTATAAAAGGGGGCATCTGAGTCAGTGAGACCATGCTGCTCAACCTGGAACATCAGGAACATCCCTGCTCAAGAAAGAAGAAGATCCAGTGCTGGCTGTGCAGCATCCTCGCTTGTCATTGACCGGGAACGCTCCTGCTCTACCTGCGGGCCCCCTGTGCTTTAGGCCTTATAATAAAAGCTGAAATCACTTTAGTACCAGGACTGTGTTCCTGTTTATGACACCAGCTTGCTGTTCTCTGATATTTTATTATTCCTTGGCTGTGAGAAATAGGCATCTTTCCGGCTGATGTGGAAGAACAGGCTATGTGGCTCAAGCTCTCTTAAACTGCCTACAAGAAACCCCAAGGAGTTTGCTATATTAATCTGTTTTTCCTTTGTACTAAAACTTTATGGACTGCTGTTGAAATCTTTCCTTTGTGGCTTGTCCAGGTTTTTTGTATTAGTCAAACACTGTGAACTCAACAGCCTTCTCCCTGGGCTGTGGGATGAAAACACTTCTACTTGTAAAAACAACAATGCTTAGTGTAGAGAAAAAATTTCCTTTCCTTTGTAGGGCATGTGTAGAGGAAAAGACAGTGAAATTACTGGGGCAACATGGATACATTAGGAGAACTTAATTATTTGCTTTTTCAGTGCTTGGAAATATGGTGTTGTGATACAAGGAAGTAACTCTTGTAGTTTTATAAATAAGTGGTTGGAGTTTTATTTCTGAAATGCAAAAAAATGTATTTGTCCTGGTTTAGGACAAATCTGGGAGAAAACCTCCAAAGGGGCTCCTCTAGAAAGCAGATTCAAGTGGCCCCTCCCCCAACTGGTTTGGGAAAAGACTTCCCAAAAATCTTGGAGGAAAGTGGAAAAAAACTGTTTATTTAACAGGCACAGCATTCAGCAGCACAAAAATTGAACAATATTAAACAACAAAACCTCTTGCCGCCCCAAAGAGATGACAAACTCAGGAAGTCCCTCTGTGGGCTGTGGCTCGGCTCACTCAGTCTCTGGTCAGTCCCTCTGGTGCTGGAAATGCCACGGCCCAGGCCCAGCCCAGTGGGCCACAGGTGAGAGCTGCCAGTGCTCTTCTGGGTGTTCGGTCCAGAGCAGGTTCAAACAGTTCCAAGAAAAATAATTTTCCACTTTCCAGGAAAATTCTCTGCCTCAGCTAGCTAAAAACTAACTAAAATCAAAGGAAAGCTCTCTCCTGCTGTCTGTCTGTGCTGCAGACAACACTGACCAGGAGAAGGATGTGGGGGAGCAAGTGCAGTTTCTGAAAACAAACTGTGCACTTCTTCTCTCCCCCCACCTTTGCTCTCAGAACCAGTCTTAAAGGTGCAAAACTTATTTCTGGGGAATACATATTCAGCATCATAAAGTCACCCCAGGACAAGTTTTACAAATAAGTGGTTGGAGTTTTGTTTTTCTCTGGTCCAACCTCAAGCTCTGCCCTACGTGCCTACAAGGCTGTTGTGGGGAGCAGCTCCTGTCTCCATACTGGCTCCTTTTGAGGAACAAACTCCACATCAAACATGCTGGAACTGTGGCAGATGACCTTCCCTCACCACTGTCTTTCTTTCAAGATGGGCAGCACTGCTGGAGTATTTTTTTTTTTTTCCCAGCTGACACAGTTTTATTTACTGCAGGAAGCAGAAATATCTGTGTTGCTTGGTTTGTTTTACTTCAAATCATGTTCTCCCCTACTTCTGTTTTATTAGCTTGTTGGTCATGAAAGTGCAACCTCCTACTGTTTTGTCTTTGTTGCTCTATAAATTACTGAATATTGTCACATTTCAACAATTCAGAGCCAGATTGTTGTTGAGGCTGTAGCAAGCAGGTGTTCTGCACTTCTATGTTCTTTACTTTCAACTTAGAGATTGTATTTTCTGCTGATTGTAAAACAATGACACGGATTCTTTGGATGCTGAATACATGACTGTTTTGATCCAGGTAGAGAATTCAAACGGAAATATTCTATTTATAGAGGAATAAATGCCAAAGTAGCAGTACTGGAGCCCCAGTTTGGGGTCATGGTAAAACTGCAGAACCAGAGTCCCCCAAGAGAGCTCTGACACTTACTATGGAGAACCTGAAGCTAAAAGTCAAAATACCTGACATTAAGGGCTACTTAATACTTTCCTTTATCAGCTCTGACACTATCTTTTCCAGTCTTCCATATTTCTGAAATGCTACAAAGGAGTTAGGTGAGCAGAAGGAAGTAGCTTTGTAAAAACTGAAGGTGTGAATATCCTTTAGTTTTGCATTACTATCTGCACAGGACCTTTCTGTTCCTCAGCATCTCCACAGATACCTTCTCAGCCAAGACCTTCTCATTAACCTCCAGGGAAGGATGAGGACTTGAATTCCAATGCCCAGAGCAACCCAAAATCTTTCAGATACTTGGAAAATGCATTTTCTCCATAAGTATCTGGTAGTGTTGAGTATGTGGTTGTGAGTTCAGTTTGGATATGAAGTGTCCTTCATCTCTATACCTGTGTCTGTTCTCTATCTTTGTCTGTTTTCTGCACCTAATACCCTCTTAGTTTCCCCAAGGTGAGGAAATGTTTTCCCTTACACATTCCCAAGTGTGCTGATGCCCAGCTCAGCTTGTCTGTACTGAATCAATATTTGTGAGAGAAAAAACACATGCCATCCTCTATTGGGTGTACAGTAGAGAGAGAGAAAAGAGCAGTATCTCACTGTCTTTCTTACTCTATATTAACTGAAACCACAGTCTTCTTGACCAGTTCAGGTCCCATCTCAGATAAGAAATGGACAGCTTATACTGTCTGTATCAAACTTATTTGCTAGTGACTTGGTCCTTCCCCAGGGAGCTGATTTGGTCCTTCCTGGCAACAGACAGTTGCAGAAAAGAGCATTTTCCTTGATTGAGTTTCTAAGATTCAGCCTACCTGCACCAGCAGAAACGTACATCCTTTTTACTTTAGGAATTCTAAGTTTATTTTTTGAGTGGCTAAAAAACCCACTTCAGCATGTTTTATATGCTTCCCAGTCCCTCAGGCTCCTCCATTAGCAATTCCTTCCCTAGCTATTTTCTTAACAAGTATAATTTTTCAGGTTTCAGCACAGAAAGTATGATCTCACTGTCATCTCCTATACCTTAAAATAAACCAGCCAGCCTTCAGTCAATTTCCCTCACTCCACCTTGTTGTCTTTCACCTTAAAGCTTAATGAACTGCTTTCTGGTGTCTTAATGTAGATTCTTTCCAGTTCATCCTTATTTCTTAACTGAAATACCTTTATCAGTGGCACACCTTTGCTGGAGATCTAACTACATCTCCATATTTTCCTGTTATGTGCTATCTCTGGAAATCTCATATATGAACCCAGACTCAGGGTATTTTGCACACTTAGTAGATGCAAGCTAAGATTGTAGCATTTTGGACAACTCTGTGATAATTCAGTTAACAAAATTCAATCCTTTGCCATTTCCTTGCTAAAGGTCACTTTCTTTCCCCCTTTTTTCCCCAGGCACTGAAGACAAGACCACTCAGTGTCTTTGCCATGGCCCAGCCTACAAATGTGACTGTTGTTTCACTGAGAATGAGTGTCCCTCATTCTCACTTCCGAATTCAAGGACAGCCATACTATGCTGCTACATCCTGTGTAGCAGCATTTCTGTGTCTGCACAATTACAGTTCTGTCTCAGGTTTCATCTTGTTTGGAATTACACAGGGGGACACTCACACTCCCCTCTTATTTGTTTGGAATGCTGCTACTGATATTAATTTCTTGTCTCGTTAATTTAAGCACTTCATCACTCTTTTTTTGCATGTCTTCACTGACATTTTATTCCCCCCATCCACAGTCATTCTGCATTTTTAAGACCCTTCCAGGCCTGCCCAATGAGGCTATGAAGCAGGTACCAGTCTTTCTCATGCTCTTGCTTCACCTTTTTGTATGTTTCTTGCCTGGGGTGGGAAAAGTTCCCTGTAACCCCAGCAGGGGAGCTCCACTGGGTGCCTCCTAGGCTAGCATTTGAATTCCTGCCAGTAGTAATGCCAGTGGACCAGGTGGTACCCAGTGTGTCACCCTGGCCTAGCTTCTGTGCTGATGTTTTCTAGGAAGTGGCATTTGAATGGACAGCTTGCCTGCCTTTAATCACCCAAAAATGACGCCTTGGTTGTGATGTACTGCTATAATATGGACAGTGCAGCATACTTGGCAAGATTCTGGGTTATCTGCGTCACATAAGTTACTCCTATACAAATTGTTTAGCTTACATACGGAGGAGGGTAAAAGGGGAGGATACAAACTTCAACCAACTTCTCTTCACCTGGGGAGGAGCATAAGGCAGGGATTACATTACTTTGCCCAGTGAGGAGTAACAGGGGAGGAGAATCGTTTAAACACACCAATGGGGTTTCAAGGAGTACAGGGTATACATGGAAGGTTCTAGGAATACAGGTGGGGCTACAGTGGCAGACAAGGGAGGAGGGCAGTGTTTCACTGACTGTCAGGGAAAGATCCAGAATAAAGGGTTGATCTTTGGGGAGATGGACAGGGAAATGGGAGGGTACAACTCTGGGGTTAAACCAAACATATATGGGGGAAAATGGGACAAACCATTATGAACTTATAAGAGAAAAAAACACACCACCAAAATACCCTATAAATTCCAACAGGGACTTTCAAAAGTGAAAGCAAAGGCATATTTTTCTTCTATCAGAGCTTGCTTAACAAACTGCCTGTACCTTTTCCGCATAATGTCAAGAAGAATAATGCTACTTAATTTATGAACTGTTAACATTTATTGCACATGCAATCGCTGGCATTTTATGTGAAAGAACTGGGCAGCAGTTCTTAAAATTTGAAAGAGGTTATATATTTACCCGGTCTACCCAGATAATTCATATGGGATTCATTTATTTCTTTGTGTTGACAAATTTCCTGACAGTGGCCAGTGAGGTTGTTTTTTTAAGCTTATTTGCTAGCTCATAACAAATTGCT
The DNA here is from genome assembly GCF_024509145.1 of Vidua macroura. NCBI lineage: Eukaryota > Metazoa > Chordata > Aves > Passeriformes > Viduidae > Vidua > Vidua macroura. The sequence continues at coordinate 36,667,238 of NC_071578.1, read as the reverse complement.
CAAAAATTTTTAAAAATAATTCAACTCCTTTATTATGAAGGTTCTGTAAGTGTGTTGAAAAGGCTTCCTTCTATTGCTGCCCAATTAAGGAGCTGAATCGCAAAGTAAGCTGAGTTGGAAGGAATCCCCATGGATCAACAAGTCCAACTCCTGGCCCAGTATAATATTGTAAACACAGGTGAGCCCGGTGGGAAGAAATGATGATGTTTGACTCCAGCTCAGAAGGCTGAATGATTTCTTTATTATAACTATACTATAATACATTAATATACTATTTAAAGGAGATACTAAAACTACAAACCTGCTTGTTCTAACTACCATATCTAACCCACTCACAACTCGTGACCCTCTCTCAGAGTCCAGCCACAGGTGGATTGGATTGGCCATGAGGCTCAAACAATCCTCACCAGAATCCAACCAAGCAATCACCCCAGGTAAACAATTCTCCAAACACATTCCACATTAGGAAAAACAAGGAGCAGAAATAGAAATTATTTTCTCTTTCTTTCCTCTGTGCTGCTCTGTGAAAAATCCTGAAAGAAAGAAGAATGTCCCTGCGACAGTATAGCATCCAGAATTACTTCTGAATTGAGACCTGCTTCTTTCCCACACAGATCAGGACTTGGGGCTTCTTATATTGTGATTTGCATAAGGGCATCCAGAGACCCCAGTGTATGATGCTGCTGCCCCAAACCACACACATGATTCCACAGTGTGTGGAATTGGTTTTGCAAAAATTTGCACTAGGGCTTAGCTTTATAGTGAAACCCCCCGTAAACTTGGTGTGAAAACTGGCCAAAAAGAGGGCTCTGGTGCCACAGGATCATCTTTTCAAAGCAGCGGGATTAATTTGGGGGCATAAATTACATAGACCTGCAGGTATTTGTGGAGCAGGTTGCCTGAAATTACATGTAACAAGGTTTTAAAATGCAGGTTATGTTGGTTTCTCCTGATACATGTCTGCTCTTCTCAGTTCCTGAGGGGAGGTAATATTATTTTCTTGAATGAGGTTCTGGTTGCAATGTAAGTTTTATGTCCCAAAGTATTTTATGTGACTTATTTAGAATTAGCTGCTTCAAAGAATGTTCCAGCTGGTGGATTACTTTGGGAGATGCTTTATGATATGATGATACTGTATGACTGTTAGCCATCAACATAGAACATGTGGGAATTCCAAACAGTTTTGATTAATGTTTGGGGGTTTGTTTGTTTGGTTGTTTTTGTTTTTTTTTTTAATATAGTGATACTTGCATCTGTAACAGACTGGAGTCTGTGACTATATCACTGAATAGATTGATAGAGGAATATTATTTTGAACACACTGATAAAAATACAAATTTGGTTCCCATGCAGATTGGAAAGCTTGAAAGTAGCAACATTGCAGCCCATTAAGAGACTCAGTTAGCAGTACACTAGTCAGAACTGAAGTGCTGCAGTATAAAATTCTGATTAATGTTGATGTAAGAACACAGAGATAATGGAAGCTTCCACGACTTGCCTATGTTATACAAAGGAATGAATTGTGATTTGATCTAGGGTATTATTTTGATGAATTATTCACAGTAAGATATTGACATAACAAGAGGGACTTCAAAATTGGTGAAGCACAACAATCCTATTAGCTGGCTCGAGAAGATTTGTTTTAGCTTTGTCTTCTAAATGCAGTCATTGGAATCTAGGAGGGTGGAAATGTCTGCTCAGCCTGTGTCCAGGTAGCAAGCTGTCCAGATTGAGAAGCAAGATGTTTTCTATTACCACCTGTGTAGCAGTTGTCTTGTGGGCAGTTTTCCTTATCTCCCATTAACGGGCCCATCAGTGTCTCACCACAGGACTCAGAGATAACTCCCTCCGGGAGCCAGTTCTGTTTAACAGGTGATCAAGGACCCACCCATGACTCACAATGACATCAGCCCATTGTGAGATGCTCCACCCGGGGGGGAGGAGCTAAGCATCCCCACCTGGATATATTCTGGGGTTTTAGGACAGAGCAGCAGCCTTTCCACAGGTTCCCAAGAGGACACAGCTAGGGTTTTCCACTGGACCAACTACACCTTTTCTACAAGACCACTGCTCCAACAGAACCACATCTGGCTCTCCAAGAAGACTGCAGCCATTCCAATTTGGACTGCTACCAAGACGCTGGCCAAAGAAGTGTCAGGTTGTATTCTGACTTTGTCAGTAGTTTTCCTTTTGTATTATTGCATGTATTTTGTTTCTTTTCCCAATAAATTGTATTTCTGACTTGGAATCTCTTGCTAGTTTTGCCTTCAAACCATAACACAAGCCTCCTGTTGGGAAGAGGGCAGACTCCCCAAAGGACTGTCCCTGCAGTCCTGTGGTTCCTCAGAGCCTTTGCCCCATTACTTCAGTCCTTGTACAATGGAGACCATGTGCAAATGTCCAAATGTGCGTAGGGTAAGTACAAGCGAGGGAGCAGATTTATTTACTTTGTGGATGCCAAGTACATGATCTTGCAGAAACCCCTCCTAAATGCATTAGGACTTTCACCTGAATAAGGGCAGCCAAAAAGTGTCACTTGTGGTTTTTCTTTACAGCACACTGGATCTGGAGAAGATTCAGGGAAAACCTGGAATTGTTAGCAACAGTAAACTCCCAGCATGTATGGTGGACCAGGGTCCCTTACTCACATTTTGAAGTTGCACTGAAATGGCAGTGATTCCCAACTTGTGCATAGTGTCCATGACAGAAGTCAGAGCTTTTAAATAGAAAATGAAGAAAAAAAAAAAGAAGAAAAAGAAAATTAGAAAGATGTCATCTTTTAATTCCTCCAAGACATGTCAGTTCTTTTGTGGAGGTAGAAGAGATTTGCTAGTTAAGTTTGACTAGGGAGAGCAGGGAAACAATGCAGTATAGTAGTTGAAAACTTCCACACTAACATTTAACAAGCTGATTTTTCTGACGTGGAGAAGCAGAAGCATTTTATTTGTTTCCATAAGAGTGCATCAGAAGCACAAAGCTGTGCTTTTGAGTTATGAGGAAAGATGAACATTAATAAACAGGCAGGTCAAGAAGCACCACAATACAAAGGATTTTGTTATTCCTTCAATATTTGTCACCAGATGCTAGGCCTCCAATATATTTTGCTTTGAGAAATAGTTTAAGTCTTGCTTTGATCTGACAGCAGTAGAAGTCCCTTGTGAGCTTTGAAAAGGCAATCTCAATCTAGCTGCTGGAGTTTAGAGCTACACATGATGAAAAGTGTTGTAAATGACAGAATCTATTTTCTAATAGATTTGACAAATGCTGGTGTTCTTCCTGTAAGGATGAGAGCTTTTTTTATTGACTTGCAAAAAGCAATGGCTTCTCTGAGTTGCACAACTGAAACAATAAAAACATGCGGTGATGCAAGTTGCTGAGTAATCATGTATCCTTCCAGTGAGCAGTAAATAACCTTTTGCTTACTAAATGCTATATTCAAGAGCAAACCATAGAGAAGGCACAATAAATTTCAAAGTAAATCTGCCTCCTGGGTGTTCAGCTCTAGGCTGCAGTTACCGTGTCACTTCAGATAGACTGACTAGCTCAGGCTCCTTGGTTTCTCATCTCAAGAAGACAGTTCATGAGATCCTTCAGATCACTGGATGGGAGATTATTACTTGCATTGGGATATTTTTAGTAACTTGCCAATTATTGCAATCTTGATAGGGTGATCTCTCTTGCTTACTAAAACAGTTTGTCCCATTTCTTTTTTTCACAAAGCCTAAATAAAAGACAGGTGCTCATCATCCAGCACTAGTAGTTTTGCAGTAGTATATAGGTGTGTATATATATATATTGTTTTCCCAAAATAAGCAGCCCCTTTAATTAGCATTTTAAGGACAGTGTTAATCAGGTAATACCATTTACCACTGTAGTCATTAGCAGGTCAGCTCCTTGGAGAAGAATCATCACTGGGTTTATCAGTGAGCTTTGCTGACAAAAGAGATTTTCTGAGACCAGCTGAATTTCACCAGGAAGACTTATCACAGAGAGGAATATTGCAGGGCCACAGTGAACAGCACGAGTCTTGGACAGGTTGCATTGCTTGGCGAGGGCATGGTGATCACGACCTTGATGGAGACTGGATCCTCTGCACCTGCTGGGAGTGTGGGACCTTGGCTGGACTGCCATATACCACAAACCCTGAGCTGGACAGTGACTGAAGGCTGCACGTTCCTTGGGCAAATGTTGATCTTTAAAGGGCACACACTCTGGCAGACAAGCAGAGAAATCCCCATCTCTCTAGCCAAGTAATTCCACTTGGAATAACTAAAACCTTCACTTAAACCTTAATAACACAATCCATTATATTTTTTTGAAAAGCCATTTGCTCCCACAAATGCCTTTGTAGCTAGAATTGGTGCACTGAAAAGAATAAATCTCACCATTCTGCAAATCCCTAAATATACTGTTTGCAATACATTGATGTTAAGTCAATGTACTGAAAACAGCACAACAAACACAAACTGCAGTGTCTCTCTTTGGCAGAAACACAGGGATGCTTATTGGACAAAATAATCTGAATCACTGATGGGTGCGTTTAGCTCCAGCCAAAGCCCAAACTGCCTATTGTATGTCCCCCTGTGCAGCTCGCAGCAATGTACAGTCTTAGTAACGAGTCTTTGCACTTTGCACTCTGCACTGACACAGTGCAGTTTGTTTGGATTTTTTTTTTTTTTTCACTAGCGGCTTTGGTGTAAAATGTGAGCTACACAAGTTTAAGTCTTTTTTCCCCCCAACGCTTCTGCTATTAATTCTCCTGCCTTTTAAAAGAATTCTCTTTATTCTTTCTCCCTGCTGGTTTAGAATTTTACAGTAGTAGAAAAGATTTTATGTAGTGATTGTGAAGAGTATTTTCCATACAGGTAAATAGTTTCCATGCAGGTATCACTGAACACAGCAGCACTATACAAGTGGCACTTTCTTTTCTATGTGACCTAGAGGTGTTATGGACTCTCCACTCAATAGCTGATTTGGGTATCTGCAGCAGTGAGCTAGAGGAAATGGATAGTGTGGTAAATTTAGTAGAGGAGGAAACTTGAGGGTAAAATGCTATAGCTTACTCTGGTCTGGAGAGAAAGGGAGACGAAAAGAAATGTCATGGCTCAGCATGGGAAGAAAAGTGTGAAGAGCAAGCATCTGAATTTCAGTCCTACCTGCAGAGGCTGTGCTGCTCCATGACAGTCTTGTGCTCTGTCTTCTTTTTATTAGGTTGCAGTCTCTGTAATCTGGGGATGTGCACATGCAAAGAAAAAAGGTGGGAGGGAAGGCACAGGTTGTGCACTGTTCTTCCTGTTGTTCTTATTAAGGCAATAAATAAAAAGTGATAAGCATGATTATTTATTCGTCCTGCTATATTTTAGGCATGTGTGACCACAGACTTGCAAAAGACTTTAAATTTGTAAAGCCAATCTCTGAGAACTTCTGCAAACTTTGATGCAGTCCTCTGTTTCTGTGGTTAGGAAATGGCCTTTGACTACGCAACTGCAAACTGGAGGGAAGCATCAAAGTGGGATGAATGAATGAGGGGCGTGAGTTGCAAGCTCTTTCTTGGGGAAGATAATGAAAAAAAGTTGAGGATTGAAGGTGCAATCAAAAGAAAGAGGCAAGGGCACTCTGAGTAGACCCATGATCTGGGTTGTGTATGGCTGGAGATTGCAGGGCACAAAACAATGCCTTCGCAATGAAGGCTTGCCTGGATGGTGTGCTGGAGAGCTGGATTGGCTCCGTGCCTTTGTTCAGTGTATTCTTACTTTGTCAGTGTGCAGCTTTTCTGTGATTCATTGTTACGGACCGTGGGGCCTAATTTGCAGAAGTGCTGACTTGCAGCTGCACATCAAGTAGATGTGCTTTGAACCGATAACCACAATATTGCACTAGCTGGTTCAAAAAGTCAGGCACGGAAAATTCCTTTGTAATACTGGCATTATTTTCTCTTTGCCTATAATCATGCCCAGAAGTGTCTGTGGGAGTGGAAATCCCCTTACCTCAAACAAATGGCATTTGTTTCATAACACCTCTAAGTTTATGAAGACCTAATATTATCCTGTAAGATACTATAAAAATCCTTAAGGCTTTTTAAATTAATAATTCTGCTGTCAAAGTAAGCTTTGAACAGTGTGCTGTAAATGTCTCAGGGAGCAAGGGACATATTGTTAGTGGGAATCCAAACAAAATCTGGGCTGAGGTGGACTCTGCGCAGATGTTAAAACACAAGGCCATTAGGTTGGCTGGGTTTATTCAAACAAAGCAGAAGTGGGGTACTGAGGAGTAAGAGGGAGGTGAGCAGTGTGGTAGTTGATCTCTGGTCCCAGGCCAGATGAGTCCTTCACCTAAAGGAAGGTTTCATTTCGTTTAAGAGGATAATTTTGAAGGGGGTGAAAAGGCCAAGTGAACTGTGGAAATGAACACGTGGAAAGGTAAATACTAGACCAGATACAGAATGAGGAAGCTGGATCAGGTGCTGTACACCTGCAAAATAGTCAAGAAACCATTGGAAAACAGGGGGAGAGGGGAAGAAGAATGTAACCAGCAGAAGCACAAGTGTAGGAACTGCTATGAGAGTGAGCTGGTCGTGGGCACAATCAGCACTTGGGCATCAAGAGAAGTGCTGAGACAGTGGAATTAATTGCTGCAGCAGTTTCCTGTGTCTGTGCTCTTGGTTTAAGACTCAAGAAGGCAAAGAGGTGCATTGCTGATTCTCTGTGGAGAGGACAGCATTTGCTTCTGACTCTTATCTACAGAATTGTCTATTCCTGTCTGCTAAGCATTTTCTCTCACTATTGACTGTTGGCAATGCTTACATGAATCCATGCACTGCCTTTTTAAAATATGAAGAACATGGGGGTTTTATAATTAAAAGTGTTTATTTCAGTTTTGTTGCTTGCTTGTTCTGCATCGCTGGAGGGTTAACTGGAGCATTTGGCTTAGCTTCTTTATGTTGTGCACTCACATGTATCCTTTCACCATGTCCCCTCCAATTCATATTCTTACTAAAATAAGCAGTCCCAGTTGTTCCTGTTCTGTGGCAATTTCACTGGATGAGTCATGGTCACTTTGTGAAATTCTTGAGGTCACTCAAATTAATAGTATTTTAATTTATATGCGGATTGCTTTCTGAGACTGTTAGATTTATCTTTGTTGTAGAGTAGGGCTTATTAGTAGGGTGAGTTTCATGAAGTTATCACCTAAAGATGTTGGGTGGAAAAAAGAAGAAATCTTGAGAAATTCCAGGAGCAGTCAGCCCAGCTTTGGCCCCAGGAAAGGTTCTGGGACAAAGTATTAAATCGTCCATTTAACAAATGCTGAAGATGATGAGGTGCTTAAGAAATCCCTAAGGGTTTATGAAAAACAAGTAATTTTGAATTAATTCAATTTATTTCTTGGGCAGGATAATAGACACAGTACATGGGGGGATTCTTAATTTGACTTCTATTAAGCTTTTGACTTTTTTCTCATGGTATCTTTATATACTACACAGGAAATTATGTCCAGCCTGAAAACACTGCACACAGTGGAGTGGAGACCATTCAAAATTTGTATTTCACTGCCAGAGTTAGAGGGCATTTAAAGTGTGGCTGAACTAGTTGGTTTCTATTCAGTATTTTCATTAAGGACTCAGGTAATGGAGTGGGGGTTAAATTGGTCAAATGCACAAAGGACATCACACTGTTAAGCTGTCAGGATGATGGAAGACAGAACTAGAATGCAAAAGGACTTTGTTAATTTGACAGAAAAGGCTAAACAAAGAGGACCAGGTTCAGCTTTTCGAAGTCCCATATGTAAGGAAGAAAAGGGACAAGCTGGGGTGGAAAATGGAGAGTAGCCCAGGAGTGTGAATGGCGGGAAAGATACTGGAGTGGACAAAAGCAGAATTTGTATTTTTGCAAAAACCCGTATTTCATTGTTTAATAAGAATGTGGATAAGTTGCAGGTAGCTAAAGGGAGAGTTTAGAAAGCATAGAATGAAAATTGAAAGAAGCGGTTCTGTTTTAATATAAAGAAAATAGACAGGAAAACAGTATCTTGGTTTGCAACAAATTCTGTACAGAAGTTGGCAGCTATTTGTTCTGCTTTTATACTTGAGACAAAACAGTAGCACGTTGGTTCCATGTAGGAGAAAGAAATTCACATTGGAGTTTAGTGATGATGTAAAATGGAAGGGTTCTGGACACCTCTGCAGGTGTTGAGGAGAAGACTGACCAAATATTTTTTAGGAATGAGAATTGAAATGTACCCAACCCCTCTGTTAATACACAGGACTGAAAAGTAAGGTGTCTTCACTACCAATTTGACTCCACTTTTCTATGACTATTGTTATCCTCAAGTAAATTAGTGCAGGTTTTTCGCCATCTTTCGAATAAAAAGTAAAGATAAGGGTAAAAAGATAAAACTGAAATCCCTGTCTGAATATAACTCTGTGTTAGTGTCATCCTTTCCAGAATGGCTGTTCTTGTGGTGCTCTGATAGGCTTTTCTGTATTCTGTCTGAAGTCTTGCTCACTTGAGGTCTTTTGTCTGTGGGATGGCTGCTCCTGCTGAAACACTGAAAATGTGCTCCGGGACACTATTTGAACTGTTTGATCTCATATGATAGCTATTAAAAATTTAAACTTACAAGCTAGGCAAAACCAACTGGTGTAAAATATAGGCATGGGATGCTCTGTAGAGGAAGTGACAAAAAGCCCCACCAGACTTCACCCTAAATGAAAGGATGTGCAAGGCTTTAGTCATGCAGTGAAAAGAGCTGTTGTTTTCATGTTAGCAAGTTTGAGAGGAAAGGAGGTGTTGGACTGAAGTAACATGTGAGAAAAGCAAGGTAGATCATGGATCTGGAGCATGATAGGGAGCGAAAACTAGAGGGACAAATCATTGGGTTTGTACTATTGAAGCAAAATTCTGTGCTGTCTGTTTGTGGGCTGGGCAAGGCTGTGAGTAATGATCACTATAGCATTGGGTTCTGTGATTGTGGAAACAGAACTTCATGCCTCCTGTTAAGTAAATGTCTCTTATACCAAAAATTACCTGGCTCCATTCATGTTATCCTTTTCCTCATTAAGACAACTTTCAGGATCCTGAACTTTGGTAAATTGAGAAAAAAATTAATGTGTGTTACAAAACCTTGTTTAAGAGAAGTATTGTTCAGAGAAATAAAAGTTAACTGATATCATCACCCCTCCCTCATGGAGATGACAGATAGTTCTTTCTCAGACAGCATGCTCCAAATAAATGAGCAACCCACTATCCTTTCCTCACTCCCATTTTCTGTGCCCTTACACAAGTATGGCAGAGGAGACATGCAAATTGTTGACTGAGGATCTTAATTCTACTTTTTTTTCACTTCTGCTCCTAACTAACCAAGAACTAGAAAACTGAAATTCTTTCAGTACTGTAGAGGACTGCAATAGAGGAGCACAAAGCTCAGATGATTCAAAATTCTTTAAATCTTGGAGGTCCATTGGAAGCCTTTTGCTTTCAAACTGTTTTTTTTTGTTTGTTTTTGATTTGTTTTTTTTTTTTTTGTTTGTTTATTTTTGTGCAGTTTTTTTTTTGTGTGTGTGTGTTTTGTTGTTGTTTTGGTTTTTTAAAAATTTGGTGGGTTTTTTTTTGTGGGGGGGCATTTTTTTTCTCCTAATGGAAATAAAATATTCTTATAAAGGAAGAAGCAGAAAGATTTCTCTTATTTGATATCACATTTATATTTTTGATATGTTTGTTAGAGCTTCTACTGCTCAGTCTTTTACAACCACTGTCTTGTGGGTGTATCATGAACCAGCACCTTTTCTTCTGCCATGAACTATATTGCTGTTGTTCAGTGAGCAATCAGATGTTGTTGGATTTTCAAGCTCCGGATGTGTCTTGCTTTATACTTTACATGACAAAACCACAGCTGATAAGTGTTTAAAGAAGGTGATTTTAAAATTGGTGTTGTGTTCAAAGGGCTCTGTGCCACAGGTAATCTGAGCATCTCCTGAGCAAGGAGTAAAATATCTTTCATTGTAGCAGGGGGTAAAAGTAATCAAATATATTTTTTCTGATAGTAAGACCTAGATGTAGAACAAGTCCTGACATTGGTAAAGTGGTTGTTCTGCTCTTTCAGATATAGCATAGGGAATAAAATGAAGAAAAAAAATGACCTTTTGCCAATGATAATGCATTCATGGGTCTGTTTGCACAGCCCAGTATGAAATGCCTTTATGAAATTCTGTTGTATGAGTGACACATTTCAGACGAAGCTCTTAAGGGATATCTGGCATCATACACACAGCAATTACATGTTTGATTGCACAGAATAGAGTATCAAATGATGCCAGCAGCTCCTCCTAATGTCAGAAGCTAAATTCAAGCCTAACTCTCAAGCAAGTTTTACATACTTTCTAAAGCTGTCATTCTGTGATATCCTGTCTTTGGTTCCTGTTCTTTCTAAGATAATCTTTTCTTCCAGCTTCATTCTTTGGATGTGCATTATCAACTTGTATAATCAATGCACTATTAAATTGTAAAGCTCTGTATTTCGGTCCCATGCTGCCAGTAAAATCTCAGCCTGACCAAGAGTCACATTCAGAGCTGACTTTTGGGTTTCTGTTATAGCTGTCAATCACAGGCAGTACCTGAGGCAAGCAGATATTAAGATTATTTACATTCATGTTCTCGTCTGTGCCAAAACCAGGTATCAGCACCTGCATTCGTGTCATCTGTCAGCAGCTTCTCTGTGATGAAATGTTTTACTTTTCAGCACAGAATCTGTAAAGTTGCTTAAAAATACTAGAAGGGCCAGGTTGATTTACTGCTAAGTCATATAATGACAGCTATTGGTGTGTGAGAAATGATCTTGGAACTAGAATCAAATCAAATAACAAACATTCTTACAAAATACAGTTGGGACTTACTGTTTATTGATATTTGGGGGAAAGATGTGTGCATGTAAGTGCACATCCATATGTCAAGATAGAGTTGTTTGTGTTTGTTTTCTATTTTGTGTCATGGCATTTGCTAATTAATTACATTTTACATGACTGCAGAACATTTGTCATGGCTCAGTGTGTGTGAAATACAACTCGTCTTGACCAGTCAAGACAGTAGATGGAGTATTGTGCTGGTTTGAGAAGCTGTGTCAAGAGCTTGGGCTTGAAAAATCTGGAAAAGACAGAATATCCAGAGAAAACAGATCCAACAGGGTATTTGCTCTTACTGATTTTAACATCAGTACTTGGCATTAAGGCTTAGCTAGTGATGGTTTCTTTCTTCTTTCCAATGGTTGGAAAATTTTGTTTCACAGCCTTGAAACAAAACATTTTAAAATAAATTCTGTTACCCCAAGAACAAGGTTTTTTGGGATCGCTGATGGTTGCTTTTTCCAACACTGAAGTTTCTGTTCAGTTGTTATCCATGGCAAGTACCCAGACAACCAGTCTCCTGTCCTTTTTGTTTTGTAGCAGTCTGACAGCAGTATCTGCTTCCAAGACTTCAGTTAGATTGACATTCAGGAGCAGAAGGTATTCATTTCACCTCCACAGTGCCCTCCCCAACATCAGCATGATGTTGGGCCATGTACAAAATTTATCACTTATCCCATGACCTAACACTACACAAGGATGTCTCCAACAATATCCAGGGTGGCAAGAGAATGATTTTTTTTTTTGTATCACTGTTTCCATCATACTGCTTATCATGATGAAAACTTTGTCCATGAAAATCGCCCGACCTGTTTGATAACCTTTGTCAGAATATTAACGAAACACCAACCTGAAGTATATTTTAAGGCCTACTTTTCTGCCATGGCTCATCTCAACTTGCTAATTTCAGTGTAACAAATGGCAGACAAGCACATAGACAAAGGTGTAGAGATGGCATTGCTCACTGAGAGCATGTTGGTTTTTAAAACCTAAACAGGGGAGTGTAGTCTTTGTACATGCTAATTCATCCGTTATCACCTCTGCTGTGATTGCCAACAAAGCTGAATAGATTCTTTATTTTTAGTATCCAAAACCCAAGTATGAAAAGCAGGACACAATCGTACTTCCTCTGAGGCCAGAGGGAAAATGTTTCATCAAATACTTGGGGGGTGGTCTTCTCCCAAAAGCTAAAACGGGGTGAGCCTGTACACTTGAACATTCTCCTGATGCATGCCATGATCTTGGTGCCCTCCTCTCCTTTCTGACCCACTGCAGCACCTGTGTAGGGCTTTGCGATTCAGTTTTTCAGAGGAGCAGAGATTGGCAATTCAGGTTTGGTGATTAAAAGTAGTTTGTTTAAGTAAAAGGTTTATAACAATTCTGGAAGAGTTAGGGATGTAAACAGCACATGCTTCCTTAATCAGAGCTCACAAACCAGTTCCTTTTTCCCAAGAAGCTCTTGGATCACAATAATTACTTAATTATTTCCAGATAGTAGATAGGAATATGAAACCCCTGAGCTCAGCTTCAGTCCTTTCAAAGGACAGTCATATAAAAAGAAAAGAAAAAAAAGTGTTAAGGTTTTCTTTAAAGATTAAAAATGCATATCTTTTAAGTACAGCTTTTGAATAAGATTTTTTTTTTCAGCAGATAACAAACGCCTTGAAAAGGGTTCAATCTGTAACAGCTGCTTTTGATTTTTCTACTAATTAAGATAGGAGAAAATACGTAACCTTTTGATAAAATGTTCTTTATTTCAGTTTTGCAGGAGTTGTGTCACTGCAACCATGAGTTTATATAAAGCAAAAACTGAAGTATGTTTCTGAAATTATTGATAATACTTTTGATTTTTATTTCTACATTCTCTTTTTCCTATAGTCTTTTTTTCTGTGAGTGAAATAGCTTGACAAACTCATGTGTTCTTTTGTATGACTGAAAGATGTAACTTTAATTGAAGAAAAGCAAGCAGATTTGGGTTTTTCCCCTGCATGATAGAATATAACATTGCTTTTCAATGACAGTTGTTAGATGAAAATTTTAAAAACTACTTCCTCTTGACAGTGTCTCCCATTTAAATGCCTATTAGATTTCTTTCTTATTATGTCACATTGGAAATTACTATGCTTCACTGTAAGAGAATAAAAACCTAATGTTATTTTTCTAACTGGCAAAGGTGATCACTTTTAGGTAAGTTCAAGTGACCTGCTCAGAGATAAGAAATTTATACTTAACTGTGAAGTAATTGAAAGAAAATATTATGAAATTATCAGCCAATTACCAGACAGAGTTTTGAAAATTGAACTACATTGAATAATTGTAGTATGTTTTTTTTTAAACCATGGTTGCAGCACCAATTACAGTGTAGCAAATTAACTGCTGGGAAAGTAAATATATAGTTATGCTTCAGTAGCTCTAAAGTGCCTCTGTGCTCTCACTAAGACAGTCCTTTTTATGAGCAAAATCTACATATTTTGGAGTTCATGTAGCTTGCCTGTATTTTTCTGATGGAGAGGAGAAAATGTCCCTGAGGTTACTTTCATTTTGTTGCATTAAGGTAAAGGCTTGTGAAAATGGATTAAGAATGATACTTTAATTTTAGAATCATTACTGTAAAGTGTATTTGATGTGAAAATGGCTTTTTGTTCATATTCCAATTATTGTGCGCATTAGATACTATATTGGTTTTAAAAAGCACCCATCAGTGAATTGTAATGAATACATTAATTACTTCTCACCATCTTTCCTATTGCATTATCTATCATTCTTCTTGGAGCACAGCATTAGCATTATTTTCTCAAGAATAACACTTTCTTCAATGCTGTGACATTTTAATTAAGAAATGAAAAAATATTATTTATACTTAGGCTGAAAAATGTGGGTTTATTCCTTCATACTAACTTCTGTAACTGAATTTAAGTACAAATACTTTTTACAAAATTGACCACCAGCAACATCAAATGCATATGAAACCAAAATGAAGATTTAAGGGGAAGATTTTCAATGGCATATCCCAGTTAGCATTTCCTTTTCCTTTTGGAAATCTCTTTTGCTTAACTGGGGTAGAATGACCCATTTTAAGTTAATTCAGTGTTATTATATTAAGTAGAGCACTGAATGCTAATAGCTGAGCACTGGCAAACTGGGGAACCAAAGCGATTCTGGTTTATTTTCGCTGATGTATCCAAAAGTCTTGACTGCCTTTTGGGCTGCTCTGTAAGCACAAGTTAGCAGCTGCTTGCCGTGATGTCTGAGGTGCTCGTGCTGTGCTTGCAGCAGTGCAGGGACCGATTTGAGTGCAGGGGGCCAGCGAGGTGTCCCTTCCCAGGAGCCAGGGCTGTCTGGGGACACCACCCAGGAGGGATTGTTGCTAGCCAGGGAAAGAAGCTTGCAGAGGGCCATTTCCTGGGGATGAGGAGAGTTTGATAGGGGATTGCCATGGCAACAGGCTCTGGGGAGCTGCCAAGGTAAAGAGGGAGATGGAATGACAGAAAAGGCCTGGGACAAGCAGCGTGAGGAGCTGATGAAAGCTGTCCTAAGGGTTGTAGCAGGGTCTTGGAGAAGCACAAAGCCTTGGCCTGCTGACTTGACACCGTACTGGGGGCATGCAGAAGGCTGGGAGCGGGGCTTAAGGCCTGGGTAGATATGCAGAACTGCCAAAGGTGTGAAAGTGCAGGTGGTGAAGCCTCAGGAGCCAGCCGTGCCTCACACCAGAGGGCTGAGAGCAGCTGAGATGCCCAGGCTTTGCAGGAGCTGGTCCCTGGGCTGGAAAGTCCCTTAAAAGCACACTCAGGTGGAAAGTCTGAGTTATACTCAAGGAATAAGAATTGCCCTTTAGCTCAAAACTTAAACATAAATTGTAGATCGGCACTGTGCTTCGCTTAGGCCTTTGTGGCAGGCATCAGATAGAGCTGCTCTTTCAGCAGTAGAAGGAATTGTATACATGTGAAAGATCATTTTGGTCTCTGTTATTAATTATTTAATACGGACTGATGGAATGAACAAAAAAGATTGAATGCCTTTAAGTAGAGAACTTAGACATTTCCCTGGCAAAGCTTTAATATTTAATGCAGAGATTGTTTTCATGAGCAAACATATGGTCACAGCAGGTGTTAACTAAAATGGCCTGAGAAGGGAATGATTTCCCCTCCCTCCCCCAATCCTCCAGACCAGTGGATGTGCTGCCCATGGCGAGTTCTACTGAGGGGTGTGAGAATCTGCAGCACAGCTCCCCTTCTCCTTTCAGATGTGGGTTGTCCTTCTCCATGATTGCTGCAGCAATGGGCTTAGTCTCCAGGAGCAGTGTGTACCTTCACAATTTATTTCTCTATTTCCAGTTTCACACTGAAAACTTCTAGGTGCAGTTCCCAGACAGGGGTGGTTTGCCACGAGCTTGCTGGGGATGGATGCGTCAGGGCAGTCCGTGAGGAAGGCAAGAAAATGTGCTGTGCCCTTAGCTGGCAACGTGATGGAGAGCCAGTGCATGAGGAACCCTGTCACGCTTTTGCCCCAGATAAACCCCAGTGCACAAAGCAGCTGTGGAGAGACTGCACAGGGCAGTGAGCCCAGAGCTGGCCTGGGGCTCATCGTGGCCCTGCAGCAGGGGAGAGATGGCGATTCTCTTGGTCCAGCTGCCCCACTGCAGGACTCCAAGTCTTGCTTTAGAGGCGTGAAAGGAAAATTTGTTTCTTTTGGGCTGGCTGCTCTCAGTGTCCCATTCGGCCGCATGTACTGCCAGGCCCATAGGCAAAGACGGGAGTGCACACAGCTGCAGTTTGGCTGCGGCAGCCATTTGCCGGTGGGGCCCCTCCTGTGGCAGCTGTGTGCCCAAGGCAGCCATTGGCTCGCAGAGCCCCATGTGGGGTGACCTCTGACCTGAGGCAGATTCTGGCTGGGGCTCCCCGCACATTGTTGCCATTTGCCCCAAGCAGCCGTTTCCCCAAGGCTCCTCGTGTGTGTTTGCCTGATGTGCCTCTTGTGCAGAGGCCATTTTCTGGAGGTACTTGAGGTGCTGGTTTCAACCTTGAGGGTTGAAACAGTGTGTCCTGCAGGCTGTGCCTGGACGTAGTGACAGGGAAACAGTGCTGCCACCATCTGAGAACAGGAAACTGCTGACAGTCAAGAGATGACAAGGACAGCAAGAGGAGCTCTGTACTGCTCTCTGACACATCGTATATGCAAGCAGAAGGCAGCGCTTGAGGAACAGCCACAGGAAAGCACTGACCTGGAGTGACTGATCTTGGGAAATCATGAAGCTTCATAGGGAGGGCTGTCTTGGTGGCTCTACTTCTTGTACTTGCAGAGGGAGGGCTGTGTTAGTGGCTCTACGTCTTGTACTTTGAGGTCTATCTCTGCCAAAAGCTCAACCTTATGTTGTTCCAGTTCCACCACAAATAGTAGTCACCTGAGCTACTGAATGCTGTAAGGAAAAAGAAGTACTCTAAAGCTTTGTTCTGTTTTTTCTAACTGGCTTGGGCTTAATTTCACAAGTTAGTAGAGAATCAAGAGGATTCGCAGAGGATCACCTCGTAATAGTAAAATAATGACATAATTTACAAAGGAATGGAAAGTAAAGCCATTGAGAATATAATCCAAATTAAGCACAGCTTTAGAAAAAACACTGAACAATGGTTTGGAAATACTGCTTTTTACAAATAGATCTTGTGATTCTTGATCTATGAAGATAAACAGGCACTTAGTTGAATGGAGGTGCTGTATCATTTGTGCATGTTCTAATCCAAATTTTAATCACAAACAAAAGTTGTAAAAAAATGTTTGTGCATCCTTATTTTGTTAAGACCTCTGATCCAGCAGTGTGAAAACCCTTTGAATGTGCAAAGAGGAGGAAATCACTGAGAAGAGCAGAGAGAATAAAAAGTATGATGCTTCAGTAAGACTGCAGAGAGAGAAAGAGGAAAGGCACAAGATCAGGAGGCTGTTGGAAGTCAGGAAGAAGATAGGAAGGGATAATAGCATAAGATGAGACACAATGAACAGAAAACAAATTAGTGAAGAAAATGTCAGGTAAGGAATGGTGCTGGGTGTAGCATTGTTATGGGAGAGTGAAACTCGCTTGTGGTGTGTTGGAGATGAACACGGGTATCTTGAATACTCCCAAAAGCCAAGTGCCGTGTCAACCACAGTGCCTTTACTTGGGCTGCCCTTGAAGGCTTTTCCCAAACAGGTGCCAAATCCAACGGTGCCTGGTTGCTTGGTTATTTTGCCTCACAGGTATTTGAAAGTACTCCTTTTGAAAGGCTGTATGCTAAAGCTACATTTACTCCTCTGGGCAGCATTAAAGAATAACCCATCTGTTTGGACAATGTAACTTGCTATTCCTTGCCTGGAATAAAGTTTAGTTTGTAAACATCTGTGAAATCTGAGAGCTCTTGCAGTGCAAGTGCTGCTTCCCTACCATTTTCCAAGAGGAAGAGATGGCAAAACTCCCAGTGGGATGGGGGAAGATGGTGCCCTGCTGCTCCCTGGGGAATACTTTAATGTTCCTTTCTGGCAGTGCACTTGCTCTGGGTGGCACCTGCTTCTTCTATCTCCCCTGGAGAAGTCTGAGATGCAGTCACTGCATGCAGAATCTCAATAAATAATGTGAGCTGAAAACCAGGCAGGAAATAAACTCATCTTTACTCTCAGACATGTAGTCTTGTCTAATAGCTGGGGAGTATCATCTGAAGTCAGATGAGATTTTCAGAACAGCTTCTTAGTCAGACACTGTTTCTTTGTGTCAAAGGAATTTTTCTCTCTGGATTTACCTAACTTGGTGGATGCCTCCAGGAGGGAAAAGAAATCCTTTACATCATGATAGCCAGAATCATACAATTGAACATTCTTTTATACCGTAGATGTTGCAAAGGCTGTGCTGAAAAGAGGCAATTCTTCTTTACAATAAGCTCTCAAGTTCTGTTACCCTTGTTGTTATTAGTATTAGGTCTGGCTTACCGATGTGCAGTTGTGGGGGAAAGCCAAAGCAGAAAAATAAGAATTCTGTGATGATTGACTGAATTGAGACAGTTTTGGTCTTGGCTATTATAAAAGGGAATATTTGGAGTGGGAGTATGCAAAACTGGACATTTGTTTATGATTAAAGAAAATGGGGCTTTGGGAGACTGTGGTCTGTTGTTTTGCAGTTTGTTCTTCTGTAGTAGGTTTTGAATATTCCTTGTTTTAAGTTTGTAATGGTTCATTCCATGTACCCCATTTGGCTTCCCTGACGGTTCAGTCCTGAGCTCTTTACCCCAAGATGCTCCCACCATACACCTGTCAATCTCCTTGTACCTCCTTTGTTCCCTTCTGGAATGTTCCCTGTCCTTCATCCCCTCCTCGAAGCAAGATTGGGGCGCAGGGCTTGCTCCTTGCCCGTGCTGGCTTCTATTGGAAAGCCTTGGCCTGCCCTGCTCCCCTAATGCCTTCCTATTGGTAAAAGGTTGTGTCCTCCCCTTATTCCCACCTCTCCTTAAAAGCAGCTTTTTGCCCTCCGTGAATCCTGAATCCTCTGGGCAACAAACCTTCCTTGGAACTCAACCAAGCGATCCCCCCGTTCCTTTGCCTCGGTTTCTCGCGCTGTGCTGCTGCTGTGTCGCGCACGCCGCAGCCGCGTGCGGCAGGAGCTGCGAGCCCTGCGCGCAGCGCCAGCCGGGGAGCTCAGCAGAGATGGGAGTGCGGCCCCTCTCGTGACTGCACACGGGTCTGGGGGAGCCAGCTGCCTGCCCAACAGCTCCCCTGCCACCGCAGCGCGCAGATACAGGAGACCCCTTTGTGGTAGAAGTCTGAGTATGTTGTAATAAATAATATGATTATTATTTTTGTCATAGACTTCACCTGTTCTACACATTCTGAATTTTCAGTTTTAGACTTCATCTGCAATGCTCAGTTTGAAGAAGCTGAATGTACTTCTATCTATCAGAATATATAACTATTCTCATCTAGCTGTGGATTGGTGGTTTGAAGAGCATTGAGAAACTGTTACAGTGGAGTTAAGGAGACAGAGAAGATTTTTACTTAGTTCAGACCCCAATTTTTGGTGACAGTTTTTCTAATTGCCCACAGGATCAATTGTAGAGAAGACATAAACAAGAAACTTCATGTTACTGGCTGTAAACTGCTGGAATTGCTTCTCATGTCAAGGTCCATAGATCAATTTTCCAGCCTCATTGGAATACAGGGCATGGTTTCACCTAGTGATCTTTCATCATTAACAGAAAGGCATCCAATGGTTTGAAACATGTTGTTTCTTTTCTTATTTCAGCAGTATATAATTCTTACTATTAAAAGCTTTATCTAATTTCAATTTGTCTCACTTTGGGGCTTTTTTTGTCATTGCGTCTTGTGAGACTTACTCTGCAGGATTTAAGAGCCATGATTACAGGTATTTTCTCCTTAAAAAAATTTAATCAAGGCAGCCTTTTTAGTTTATTCTTTGTCTTTTAATTTGATTAAAAAACCTATTCTTTCTTAATTTTTCAGTGTCCTTAAAACATCTGAAGTTCTATGTGCAGTATTTTATTATGGGTCTCAACAGTGCTTCAGAGGTCAGCAGAACCACTTCCTGATCTCGCTGCTTCTCTGCAGTGCAGCCAAGGATTACACTGCGCTGATATTAGAGTTGCTGCTGTGCAAGACAGGGGCCCCCATTCGTTATTCATAGCTTTATAACTTTGCATTGGGATGCATTACAACTTTTGGGGTTTTTTGTGTAGGCTCAGTTTATCAACCATATGGATGCATTCTGATTGAATACCCTCTCCTCTTTCTTGTTTATGGTTTTTACTCGGTTTCCTTTTAATTTTATTTTTGGGGATGCAATATTTACCTCCAAACTGGAAGTACTGTATCAACAGTGGGACTGACTCCTCTTGTGTCATGATGATATCTAACAAATATTTTAAGTATTTCTTTTCTTCTTATTTTCAACACTTAAATAATTTTGTCAGTTTTTAATCCGTTAAATTAAATCCATACTTTAGGGCCTTAAAAACCTTACAAAAATCTGAGCATTTCTGCTCTTGTCTTTATCAGCCAAACTTGTAATCCCGTCAAAGAATGAAGAATCTTTGGCTCTGCAGGAACTGCTCATGGAAAATAGGCTACAGAGACATTTTGAACAGCTGTTTCACTTGAGAATGAAAACATTATGTAATACTGTAAATAAAAGAGGCTTTAAATATTTTCAGTCCTTTAGCGTTTTCAGATATCTACACAGGTTAATGTTGACATCCTTTCTAAGTGTGCATGTAGTTTATGGAAATTTTCACGATGCTTTGGCCAGCTTCACACATCTGGGCCTTTTGATCAAATTTTTATTCGGACCTTGTGCTTAAGAGTGGGTTTTGGCACCAGCTTGACCTACTTTCAGTAAATTTATTTCCCCCACCCCCAGGCAAAAATGTGACGAGTTTGCATTTTTAACAATATGAACACCGTTTTTCTGCATTGCTGTTCATTCCTCATGATGCTGAAAAGAGCACAGAGTGAATTTGTTTTTCTGTGTAAATATTTTTTTTTTTTTTACCCATTAAGCACCTGAAGGCTCAAACTGACCTGAATTTGCATTTTACTTTCTAGGGGTTTTTTAGTCTTGTAAGTGTATCCTTACAGATTGTATTTGAAAGAATTGAGAGCTTCTCCTATGAAACAAGTTAACTAGGTTTTTGTTGCAAGCCCACATATATAAAACCGCCCCAAAAGCTGCCATTCCTGTGTTTTGCAACACAAAGGAATTTGTGTTGGGGCTGATAGCATGGTCATAAGCTCGCTTTTCTCTTACCTGCATGTTTATTTGATATTAAGGTAAAATAACATGAATTTTTTCTAAATCTCCCTACCTCAGCAATTAGCAGAGACTTAAGGCTTCAGAAGAAAACCATGCATGAGAAGTGAGTATGTACAGACAATACAAGGGCAATGCCAGAGTAGTAACAACTTTGTTGCTTTCTTTGCTCATTTTTGTTCATGTGATTTATTGACTGATTTCTTTATCAGGTGTGGCTTTTTCCTCGCTTGAATATGGCTTGTTTGTCTCTGTTCACAGGTAAGTAGCTAAAGTTCTGCCATCAGTAGTTCTGTTGCCTATGGAATACTTTCTTCTGAGATGAAAGTGTGCTTCAGCTGTGTAGCTATCAAACAACCATCTGATCCATCCTTGCTGTGCAGGGGAAAACGTCTATTTCCATTTCTTTTTACGTGGATGACTTCCGTGGAAATTATGTGGGCACGCTACAGCTTCAGCATGAATATAGCATGAAACAAAGTGAAAGTGGGAAAAGGAATTAGCATATGAGGTGATCCTATCTCATGTTTAGAAATGGAATAATTTTTACTCCTTCTTTATAAAAGTCATCTGCTAGAAAACTAAAATCATAGAGGGATTGTGCACTAATTCTATCAGTGGAAAAAGGTTTTTAGCTTTTAATACTAGAAATCAGTATATATAATCCAGATATATGCATTTCCAAGCCCTATAGAAGGCTCTTTCTCCTTTATCACAAAGTATCTAATTGTGATATATAAGAGCAAAAACTTAGTCTTAAATATAACTATATGCATTTTGGAATGAGAAAAGAATAAGACATTCAGGTAAACACTAGCACTTTGTTATAAAATCAGACACAGAATATTTAAGCATAATCCTTGATTCTGCCGAGCTCAAAGTGCTACAATTCCTACCCAACACAGCACTTTAAGCACATACATACCTCTAAGCATTTACCTAGTTCTGCAGGGATCTATGAGAAATACTCATGAATTTAAACACCAAGAAGAGACAGAAATGGTTTGTTAGTGCAAGGATGGAAGGCTTGTAACTTTGCATTATCAAGCCTCTCTTTCTTTTTGTGTATTTTTCTAAATTTTTTAATTTAGCTATTATAATGTAAACTTTGCTCTATCTCAAGGGTTTCTATTTTAATTTATGTGTTTAATTGGATTAAAACCAAAAAATATTATGGTTTTCTTTTGTAAACAAAAAGTAATGTTTTCTCCTGTGTATTGTTGCACTGACTTTCCAGGCAGAGAGGAGCACCAGGGGAATTGTTAGTGCATATGTTAACTCTAAAACCTGCTCACATCCACTGATTTCTTTTTAATGCATTTTACTATAATCCAGCTGTGTTTTTGACAACACTGCAGGTACAGTTGTGTCTCAGTGATTACCTGACATGGCTTCTGCTGGTTAGGCAAGCTCATTCAGAGCCCTGTTGACTCAACACTGCTGCATACATATCCCCTGAGATAAAAGGGAGGCCTGAGGAATGTAAGCTGGTCAGAAGCTCTGTGTAATAACCTCAAGATGTATCTTTCTGTAGTGATACCTATTTCACCATGCAGTGGTGCAGTGCAAAGAGGGATATTCCAAACAGGGAGAAGGAAGAGTAGGTCTTCCCATTATGCAGAATGAGTTGTAGAAAAATTAGCCCAAGGCTACAAATTATGACTGTTGTAGTTGGGTCACAAGTTGCCATCTTAACTTTTGTGTTGGAAACTCTGTGCCTCTCCTGTCACGCAGCTGGAAGGAGTCTAACTGAATCCACTTTCATGCCCAGGTCTGCGTCTTCCTCAGTTCTAATAAAACCCTGCAATTAACTGCTGCTCTGTGGAGTTCTGTGGGTCAGACTATGGAAGAGTTGCACTTGACAAGGATAAGTGGTATGGAAATGGCTCTTAGTCTAAAGAGTGACATAGAAGGCAAATGTTTACCACAAACTAATAATAAAATTCAAAATTCTGTGGTGGAATTGGTAAAAGAATGCAACTTAATGCACTGTTTTGGAATAGTCCAAAAATGTGCAAAATACAGCACTTCCTTTTAATCCTTATGGCTTTTCCCATAAAGATTTATGTATTGACGCTTTATTGGTATTAGTGGGCAACCAAAAAACAGAGACTAGGCAGATGTGTAAAAATACTGTCCTAAATGGTTGCTATTTAAAACTATGTGAAAAACATCTTGTGATGGAAGACACACGACTAACACCATGAATGGTTTCAAGCATCAGCATTTTATTATTCTGCAGTACAACCTTTTAAACGCTTTTCCCTTATGCATAACACCTGTGTGCACTTTTACCCTATTGTGTTTGGTCAATACAAATCAGCACTCCTTTTCCTTTAACAGCGGTCACCTGTTTTACACAGCTGCACCCCATTAGGGATGAGGTTCGGCCAGCCAGCAGCTCCATTCCTATTGCTATCAATCTATTCTCCCACAATTTTGGATGGGGGAGACTCAGAAAAATACAGAAGTAAATTCACCATTTTCACTGGTTTAAGGTCCACTGCTGATGATGGAGATGTTCTGATCCTCCTCCTTTCAGTCCTGTTTAGTAAGAGATGAGCAAGAAGAAAACTTGGTAACATAAGACAAATATCTATGTTAT
Source organism: Vidua macroura (assembly GCF_024509145.1). Taxonomy (NCBI): domain Eukaryota; kingdom Metazoa; phylum Chordata; class Aves; order Passeriformes; family Viduidae; genus Vidua; species Vidua macroura. The sequence continues at coordinate 36,643,961 of NC_071578.1, read as the reverse complement.
TAGTGGGCCATGGAGTTTGAGAAATGTCCTCAGGAAGTGAAGCAATAAAAGATTACAAGGTGTAAACCAAGGAGTTACTTTGGGATTTGCAGAATGGACTTCAGACCATTTGTCTGTGTACATTCTAGCTGTATCAGAGATTACAATGACAATGTTTTATAATGCTGGTTATTATCAGTGTAAAAGAGATCCAGAAGCATAGGTGATCCTTGTATTGCTTTTTGTAAGGGGCTCCGTAAGGCTTGTAAAATGGTATAGGCTGAAATTTGGAAAATGTTTTGAGTCAAAAATTCAAAGGCTTGTTTTGATCCCTGTAATAAGTACATTATTTAGGTAAGATTAAAAAGAGAGCGAAGAGATCAGAACACACTGTGAGTTATGTTCAGCTGGTGCTTGTTCAGTGTAACTATTGCAGTCAAATCAGCCTAAGACCACTGAACCTAGCAAAAGAATACAGACCCCCATGGATCCAGGCTTGTACTTGGAAAAGGGGAACTTACTCTTTAGGATCAGTTGTTTTTCCTTTCAACTTCTTTAAAATTCAAGATATTCTATGATTATATGGCACGAATATTTTAAAGCAATTCTAAGAAGAAACACAAAGTCATGACTCATGTCCCAGCATGTGCTTAACTTAGCATATGGTTTATGTTTCCTTGAGGTTTCTTTATTAGTTCATGAAAGAAAGGAGTGGTACTTCTGTGCATATGCAATTCAGAAGGTTTAAATTCTGTGTTTTTTGAAGGTAAAGTATAGAGCACTGTTTAGACTCATCCTATGTAGACTCATCCTATGTAGTTGATATGCATGCCTTTTTATGCAGGTGTGGTTTTTTTTTATTATTTGTGGTGGTTTTTTTGTTGTTTTTGTTTTTTTTTCTTTCTTTCTTTTTTGTTGTTTGGGTTATTTTTTTGTTCCTCAACAAGTCAGTGAAAATTGAAGTAGGCTGTTAGTGAGCCAAACAAAAAACATATATGGACATCTATTGGTAGCAGTCCCTATCCTTTACTAAGTCACAAACATAATAGAAATGCTCACAATATAACCTGAAGATTTTTTTCTTGACCTTTTGTCATTTAGGAATTTCTCAGTCTTCTAGTAGATGTTAATTTATCTTTCCCATGTATCTGTAGGTTTTATATTACTATTTTTTTTACTTTATTTTTGTAAATAACATAGTACCCTTTATGTGTATAATGGACATTTTTGACAGTTTCATATATATTGAAATCTTTCAGGGGGAAATTATTTAGTAGAATGGGGTTTATGTTGTTAGGATCAAAATTGAGCATATACTTTTGATCTGTTTTGTAAGCAGCACTATGAAAAGAATTTGCCCAAAATGTCAAAAACCAGTGTTGTATGTGCTATATTTTCTTAAATCTGTGATGAAAACGGAAGAAGTTTCATTGGAAGGGAGAGCTAAAGAATTCTATAACTTACAGCATCTTTGTGGTAGGTGACATTTAGCTTTGTCTAAAGGATTGTGATGTACCAAACAGGGAGAATAAAGGAACCTCCAGGAGGGTGAAGGTGGTGTTGCCCAGAACTGTGACAGGGTGGGCTGATTTTACAGCTCAGCTGGTCTGGGTTGTGCAGAGAGGCCATCATAAGCACTTGTGTGCAAGGTCAGGCTGACCTCTCTGGAGCCACATGTAGCTTATGAGGTCCTGCAGCTCTTCAGGCAAGCTTAGAGCATAGTGTGAAAAAAGCTATTTTTTTCTGCAGACTACTATCACAAATGCTTTCACTTTGGGCTCTTACTTTCTGCTGTATTACCTGCAATCTGGAAAGGATTGAGATAGAAGGATCTTCCCTGAAGATGTCCAGGGTAGTAAAATGAACCGCTCTAGTGGAAAAAAATAGGTTGATTTTTGCCTCTCTGGTTTTACTGCTTCCTGGGTTTGGAGTCTGCAGAATGCCTACCATGTCTGACTATTTGGTTCTTTGTTTTGCATCACTTGAATCAGTGAAAGTTCTTGTACTTTACATAGCAATGCTGAAAGGATCAGGAGAAAGTGACCACTCTCAGGAAGTAGATGACAGAAAAAATGGTATGAAAAATCAGGCTGTATTGCTGTATTTTCTTTTTCTTTCAATTTTTTTCCTGTGGTCTTCAGAAGTGAAGCAGTTGCTGAGGAGTTTTGGCCAGTGAAACAAGGGGGTTTTTTGGTTGGGTGTCCCTCCTGTCTCTGCAAATGTATGTGTTACTTTGCCACTTGTTGCCACTTGAGGTCTTTCAGCTTCCTTTTAGGCATGGGCAGTGGTTGTTTTTTTTTTGGTTTTTTTTTTTTTGTTTGTTTGTTTGGTGGTTTTTTGGTTTTTTTTTTTTTTTTTTTTTTTTTTTTTTTTTTACCACTTAGCTGATTTATTTCAGTAAAAAAAATGTGAAGAGCTTATTTAGTCCTTTGCAGGCAGCTGCTGGTTGAGAAGGAGAATAATTTATTACCATGACTGGAGCATAGAGTAAATGATAATAACACTGGGATTTGTGCATAGAGATCTGTGAGAGAGATCTGTGAAGGGGCAGAGCCTTGAGGAAGCTGGTCATTGTTGCCCTAATGGAGAGAGCTAGCTCTGCCCTTGTGCTTGGGACTGACTAACAGCAATATCTTAGCAGCAGCATGAAAAAATGCTGCAGTGAAATGGAACAGGAACAAACGGGCTGAGAGCAATGTGTAAATCTGCTGTGGCTTTTAAGATGTACATAGAAGACTTGAAAGTAGATTATTGTAAGCAGGAATATACTTTGCTAGGGAATTAAATTGTACTGTGGCTCCCCCTCCCCAGCTTGCCAGCTCTGGTTCTGCAGCCTGGTACCTCTGCTGAGCCCTGGACTGGGAGCAGTGTGCCCTCTGACAGCTGGGGCTGGGGGCTAACAGAGGGTAGCAGGCTGATGGAGCAAACAGGAGTGGAGCACTGCATAGCAGTGATTCAGCAAGGGGACATATGCCCCTGACAGTGCTTATGTGCATCATCAAGGTTCTTGTAACAGAGGCGAGTTCAAAACTGGGTCGTCTCCCTCTGCTAACTCTCTTCTTTCTCTTTTAAATTGTATTACAATCTCTAGCTCTTGTCACTGTTTGACTGGCCAAAACGTAGTTATTAGAGGTCAAGGATTTTAATCAGGAGAAAGAACAAGCTATTTTAGAATCATTTGAGAGACAAATTCTGCCATTTAAACAGGCAAAATTCTGTGGCCCTGAGAACTGATGAATACCTTCCTTAGAGGAGTGGTAAGGCTTCGAGAATTGAAAGGTGCAGGAGAGGGATAGAGAAAGAAAAGAAAGGAGCATCCAGCCTGGAGATACAGGGGAGAAATAGAAAAAACTAGTCCACTGACAGTCTGATGTGTGAATGTAACCTAATTTTTTGTCTTTACAATAACAGTCAATTTGGTGCTTGTTATTTTGATATGATACATGAGTAAGCTTAAAGAAGAGAGGGAAATCTCTCTCCTTTCTCACTTTTCCTCATAAAATACTAATACATCAGTATGATCTTCGTATGCTTTTGGCTTTCCCTTGGGGCTCTTTGCTTTATATGCTATAACTTAAGAAATTACTCACTTGTCATGTGTAATTTATATTAAAATGTGATGCTGTGAAAACACTTAGATCTTGAATTTTACTGTAATACATTAACAATTTAGAAGTTATACAGTGAAAAACAGTGGGTGGGATTGGGTTTAGAGATCTTGCCAAAGAATGCTTTACTCTCATGTTGTTTTTTTCTGCTAGCAAACTTAGTTGAAGGTGAAGTATACCCTTTCTTACTCAGTGACAAAGATTTGGGGTTCTGGCTCCAAAAGTCAATCTAAATCATAGGATGTGACCCAAAAACTTGTCACTTGCTTGTAATGGTAAAAGAATTCCATTTCATGTTGTCAACTTTTCATTACTCCGCATGTCACAAAAATTGTTCACTTCAAATCCCCTATGTTCTTGAACTGAATTAAATTGGCTGGCTTCTGGATTGATGTAGTATTTGGTCTCTGGTTGCTGTTGTTGTCTTTCATCCTCTGAAGGAAGTTAAAGGGGAAATACAACTAAATGTGCTTTTCAGTAATGAGAGGGAGGAAAGTGTACTTCATATGAGAACAAAAAGCAATAGCAGGAAAAAGCAATTTCTTTCCATTTGAAGAAAGCAATTTCAAAGAAGTAAGTGGAATGTTTTTATTAAAAAGAAAGTAATCTGTAATCTGCGGAGCATCTGTCATCTTCCACTGCAGGGCTTTCATCAGTAGCATTCCTCATCTTATATTATTTTCTAAGCAAGAATTAACATATAATAAATTAATAACATTATTGTATGTTAAAGTGAGTTGTTGTGTCAGCCACTCGGGTATAAACACTGCCTGGCTTTGAGGAGAATGTCGTTCAGTTGCTTCTCTTGGAAGATCGATGCCCAAAGCAGCAATCTGTTGGACAGCATGTTCATGATGTCTCACCAGGACAGTCTCACAGCCTTCACTAAGGCTGACAAATCAATCTTGACATATTGAGAGATGGTTCAATTGCAACGACAGCTGGGAAATAGCAAGAATTTTAGAGAACGTGACCTATGAAGGATAAACAAATGGGGTTGGTTTCTGCTAAAGAGAAGGGGATGAAGGGGATTGAGGGGGCAGCTTATTGATACTTAGGTGGTTGTTTGAGACAGACTTTGCTGTCTTACTGCTAGGCTGAAGAGCAAGCCATTGGACTTGTGGTGCTGCTCAGTTTGTTTCCGTTAGGAAATACCAAAATGCCCTCATTTCAGTGGTAGATTTAAGAGGGTGTAAGGTTATCTGGGGAAGCTGTGTGAGTCAGGGGTTTGAGGATCATGGCAGATGAGTGTCTAGTGATGTCAACCCATTTGATACTGGATCAATGATGGAGTCTCCAGAAGTCTTTTTCAGTACATTTTTCTACGATTCAGATTATAATAAACATAGATGGTGTAAAAATATAAATGGTATAAAAACCAATTCTGACTCTTGTGAGGACTTTGATTTAATGCCCTCCTTCCCCATGCTTAACTTTAATGGGAGCCTTGCTACTGATACTGTAGAAGAAATCCAACTCAGTGCAGTTGAGTATGTTCTGTTTCCCCCTTCCTTTTCCACTTCATGTCTTTTGGCAGGAGAGTTCATTAAATATAGAGATTTTGACTATTTCAAGCCTCACATCTTGCCTATTCAAAGTGATGATGGAGCAAATGAAGACCTTTTTGCAGGTATGACATGCAAACAAAATTTACCATGCTTTGGCTGACAAGTACATGCAAAACCTGCCTTTTATTCTCATAATTCAGATTTTTTTTTTTGCCCCTTAGTAGTTCAGTGACTAGCTGTGGAAAGTAATGAAAAGATTTTTTTCCTGATTAAAAAAACAGGACACTTTCATGAGCTTTACCCTGAAGGCTTGTGGAAAGCAATAGGTCTAAGGGGGTAACAGATACTTCCAAACAAGTGTATAAAGATGTTAAGAGTTCCCTGCTTGTCTGAGAAATTAGACTTCTCTTATTTAAATATTTAAGTCCACCTTTACTCTCATGACCTTGATTTTTAAATTTTGTAAGACAGAACCTGTCTTATGAGATTTCTGTGGATATTCTCAGTTCAGTCAGAGAGAAAAGAGAAAGATTTCTGCCAGGCTAAGCCTGGGAAAGAGTCTGGGAGGAATGTAAACAACCTATTGTCTTGTTTTCTGTTCATATTGTTAATAGATATGTTCTGCCACTGACCTAAGTCCAGTGTACCAATCAGGTGAAATGTTTTTACTTTAAGACCAATGAAATTAGTCTTCACTATGGTCTCTATAAAAGAGAGATGTACTTTTGAATAAACACTCATTCTTTGCCTTCTGAAGATGGAGTCTCATCATTCCCGTCCCTGCCTCAACAGCGACAGATTTCCACAAGTAAGTTCAAGCCATTTACATAAAAATGTCAAGGTAAAGCTTGCAAGGGCTTTACCTTGGGGGCTCACATATGGTAAACAAAATACAATAGGAGTTGTGTAGTAAGATACAAGTGTTCATGAGCTCAAATACAGATTTCCTATCTCCCTAGTAAAAAGTTTTGTTTAAATTAATAAATTTATTGGTTGTTACCTGGCATAAAATGACAGCTGTAGAATGTGCTAAGAATTGAAGATAACTTGGTTGGGCTGTTGTAACGCAGATTAATATTGACAGTCTGTCTATTTTTACATGTAATTAAGCAGTAATAATGAAAGCTCAATGCTTTTCTTGGATTAATGATGACTTCCAAAATTAATGGTGTGAGGTAAAAGCAAGAACCATTAACCACAGGAAATTGTTAAGAATTCAAGTAATTCAAATTTTTAAATGATTGTTTAAATGCTGTTTTTTTCCTCTATTTATTGGGGGGAAATTGATATTCCTACATGCTAAATAGTTCAAGATTTAAGAGTTTCATTGTAATCAGCCAAATGAAGAGTAGGCTCTTGTTTCAGCCACAGTCACATCTGAGAACAAGCCTAGTAACTGTTTCTGGCACTATTACCTAAAGTCTCTACTTTTCACCACATGGATTTTAGGTTTCATCACTGGTACTTAGTCAAGTCACTCTCACTTATGAAATTATTCTCCTAGTAGGCGAAAAAAGCAAAACTACCACGTGGTGTTTTCAGGATCAAGTCCCACACAGGCCTTAGTGCCTGGTAAAGGAACCACATCAGCACTTCCACTCTACGTGTGCTCAGTGGGAGACACATTTCCAAAATAACTTTTTTTCTTTTTTAAAACTCACCCTTCATTATTAATGTTTTCAGACCAAGTAGAGGACAGCAAAAAAATGTAGCAGAAACTGGCCATCTGGGAGGTGCACTCCCCATCCCAGGGAGGTGCAACAGAATTTACTGCACCTTCTAAAAATGATGTTCTTCGGGTGCTGACTTGAATCTGGCACTCACTGCAGTCAATGGCATAAATACTATTGAGTTCTTTGGCGCAAAATCAAGATGAAAACTCTTCTGTGGTATTTACATACCCTCCGAACAGAGAGAGACTTACCTTTCTCAGGATTTCTCCTGAGAGAAGCTGTGAGAGAAGCAGAGAAGAGAATCAAAACAATTCTTATCTCATTCACTGCTCTCTGTTTCTACCCATGTGGAATATGGTATAGAGATTGTTTACCCAAAGTAATTACATAATTAAATTCTAATAATAATATTTTAGATTCATTATCCAATTAAGTCCATGTATATGTCAAGACTCTCAAAGAGAGAGTCACAAGTATTCTAGTTAGTAGTTAGTAAAAATTCTAATTAGTGTAATATAGTTATAGTATAATATAGTTTAATAAAGTAATTAATTAACCTTCTGAAATCATTGGAGTCAGAGCTCATTCTTCCCAAATCAGGGATCTCAACACTGATACTCTTTCTTTTTTTCTTTCTTTCTTATAATAGCACAAATCAAAGTAATTCAGTTGAAATCAATGAAATAACATCTCCAAGAGGTGACTCAAATCTAAGCTAATACCAATTCATGCTACACCCCTGCTGCACTTCATGATGGAAATACTCCTGTTTCAGTGAGATACGTTATGAGAAAAATACTTTTAACTAAAGCTGTTGTAGTGGAGATACTTATTGAGATTTTAAAACTGCTTCCAAAATGTTTTAGCTTTTAGCTGTGGGAGGTAGACAACCACCCTTTGCTCCTTAGTTTGTCTAGGTATGTCATGGTTTTGCATGGGAGACATTTAGGGAAGTGATGCAAAGCTTCCAGCAACTGGAAAGCTGGACACGCCTCTGTGAAAAACACACGTTAAAGATGAAAGAAACCCAGGAACTTCCTCTTTTTTCTTCCTGCCTGGGAACAGGTAACAAGGCTGGCCCGGCCCTGCCCTTGTCTCAGCTGGGCTGGGCGAGCAGGCTCTGCCATGGGACCGGGCCCCTCTCTGGAGAGCTTGCAGAGTGGCCCTGCAACTGGAATTGAAAGAAGCAAAAACCAAAAACCAGCCATGCAGCCCCAGGACACAGCCTCTGCCACTGCAGCTTCCAGTCTAGGAATGTTAGACTCCCAAACTTTACAAAAAAAGCCATTTATACCAGTTGTTTATCTGTGTTGTTATGGCAGATGTTAACAAAGACAGTGATTTGGCAGTTTTAGATGTTGGGGTTTGATTTTTTTTAATTCATTTTATCCCTACATTTTATATTCCAATTGTTTTATCCTGACTGTATTAGAAGTCAGCAGTTTTCCTGTACACTTCCATGGGGAATTGTACATAACCTACACACCTTTGAGTATTTCAGAGTTGGTAATCTGCCCCAAGCTCACTTGTCAACATTTGTCTCCAGCCTTTCTGCCTGGCACCTGAACAACATACAAAAGAAAAAGTAGATGCTGGAAATAAAATATGTTCTGTGAGCATTTGTTTCACATGGGTCTGTGCCTGGGAGAGGCTGCTGCTTGTGGCCAACTTGCAGCAGATGGGGATGTAGTCTGGGGAACAGAGGGTGATGTCCAGACTTCCTGGGCTGGCTGCCTGGCGCTGATGCCACTTGATGGGATTTGCATCATTTTATCATTGCAGATCATTATGGAGTCTAACTCTCTGCTTTTATGGCTCAAATAACACTTCAGCCTTGCTGTTACCTGTGACTTTTCCCAGAATTTTGTATATGACTTTTGAACGTTATTTTAAATATTAATTTCTTTGACTGGGAGGTGCCTTGCCACCCCTCTTGTCCTCTTTGCCCCACAGGTAAAACACAGAATTGTTGAATGCATTTGTGTCACTTGAGTTGTTAGTTAACAGCTGCATATCTGTAAATGGTCTATATGCTACAGTGAAGGGAGACCTGAATTTGCTCTATGGTCTATTGCTACAAATTCAAAGAAACAAGGTCAATTATGGAAGAATGTCGTGGCAATTAACATGTTAATCTTAATTAACATCAGGGAGGCATATCAGACAAATTTATGACTGTATTGGATGAATACTTGAGGGTATGCTACAGACAGAGCAAAAGAGATTTTATTAGTGGTCCTGCATGGCAAGAACCTTGCCTTGGGCAGGAATGGCCACAGTAGAATACAACTGGAGAGTTGTCAGGGCAATGACAGACCTGATACTTTCTCACTCTATTTGCAAGTCATCACCCAATTTTGGGGTGTTAGCCTCACCCAATTTTGGGGAATTAGAAGCAACTGTTACTGTCAGTGCTGTGGTTGTGGAAGTGTCCCAGCAAGGTGTTCACTTCCTGGCCCTGCTGTGCCCCCAAGCTGCTGAAGAGGGTTTGAAGAGCTGGTTACACAAACATCTGGGATGTTTGTGTAAGAGCTGATGGCAAGGGGAAGGATAGCTTTGCCAAGACCTTGACAGTGAAAACAAGCAGCATACGTCTGTGCTAGAGAAATGGGAACTAGAAAAACAGTGCCATGGGGGTCAATGACAGGTGAGGACAAAGCTTTGCATGTATCAGACAAGGAAGGGGATGTCTCCAGTATACTGCTGAATGTTGGATGAGAGCTTGGTTGGAGATTGGGAGTACACGATCTTGCAAGTTAATATTTTAAGAGGTGTTGTACAGGAAGAACTAGCAATGTTTAGATGTAGTCTGAGTGCAAAGATGAGGAGAGATGTTAAATTTTTTCTGCAATTTCTTGATCAGAGTTCGGCTCTTTAAGTCTCTCTAAATAAGACCCGCAGATCTGGCCTTGTGTGACTTTTGCTGGAAGACGAATTACCCTCTTCTCTGTCAGGCTGTTTTTTAATCTTCCTGCTGGGTGTTCTGCTGTTTCACCATAGTCTGCTCTCAGGGCTTCACCAGAAAGAACTAAATCAACTATGAGTGAGTTTCCCTTAGCCTTAAGGAGAATCAGGGGTCACAACAGGGAACCTACAGCTAGATGAGTAATTTTTTTTCTATGAATAGGGCAACACATATTGGCTGTTTGATGATAAAAGGGATGTGTGTCTTTGGTCAGTGTCTGTTCAGTCTTTGGTTCAGTGTTCTTTGCACGTGCCCTGAGAGAAGAGACCACAATGTAGCGTTTTTGCAGCTGAAATCAATCCTCTTGTTTTCCTCCTCAAAACCAGCATATGCACGTGTCCTTTGTTCCTTCTTCCAGAAGAGAACCTTCTAGAAGGGCTGTGGGTTAACTGATCACGGCAGACCATAAGATCTTTCCTAATCATGAAGGGCCACTGTACATTCCAATGGTTTATGGTTCATCACACACCCCACACGCACTAAGCTCTGAGCTCAAGCAAAGCATTTAGTCCATCATTGTCCCTTATAAACAGTGCAAAGCAAAAGGAAGCAACTGAGGCATGCATACAGTGATCATAGAGCTGTAAAGATTTTGTCAGGCCTGGTGGCCAGCTTTTTAGCTTCAGTGACTGCAGCAGCATAGTGGTGGTGTTCATTTACTGCCATGAGGATGTCATGTACAGGAGAACTTACTTTTGCTTCCTTCGTGGCTGCAGGGTAGAATGTCTGTGTTGGTCCCAGCATGAAGAGCAACTGTGATTTCTGCACCTCAAATAACAGAATTTCTCCTTGCAATACTTAACTGTTGGCAAAACCACATGCCTGCAGCCTTTTTTCTGCTTCCTCCATGTAAGTGAGCAAGCCATATGTGTTGGGAAAGGAGCATGTGGGAAGATGTGTATTGCTGGCACTCCTAATGTCTGTGTCACCAATTCTTCAGTTTAAATCAGATGAGGGTCTGATACAATAGGCTGGCCATATGGAGTTTGAGGAAAATACTATACTGTCCATTTTGACACTTTTCAGCATAGATTTTTACTACACAGATTTTGCATTTGCACATTTTGTGTTCTTGCTTAAGAGCAACTGAAATTAATCCTTGTTTTTTTGGAATGAAGGAGGAGGCTGCACACAAAACTTCCTTTTATTACCTAAAAATTCAGCAGTTATTCACTGCCTGAAAGGGGAAAAATTTATTCCTCTGGCTGTTTCAATTCTGCTTCAGTTTCTCTGCCAGATTTTCTTTTGGGATCTGCACAAACAAGTTCACGATGGCAGAGAAGATAAATGGGAGACAGCTATCCTGACACAGGCAGTCTTTGGTAATGCTGTGCTTCAGTGTAAGCTGTCGATGGTATCCAGGGATAAGAAATGGGCAACTCTTGGCTTTTTGGTGAGTTAGGACAGTTACAGATAAGCTGCAGTTCTGGCAATACCAGCACTTGCTGTTCTTTCTAGTCTTGTAAACTATATGTGCCTGTAACTATAGATCTTTCCTTAAACTTTCCTGTTCTTTTTTCGTTGGGAGTTTTCTTCTGTTTGACTTGTTTTTGAGGCCATATGCTTTTGAAAAATTTTCCTGGATGGATTCGGTTTTGTGAGCCATGGGGATTGTTGACATAAAAGTCTACTAATATGTGAAAGTTATTATGAGCTCTGATTGTGAATTTTGTCTGAATAGTGCTCATCAGGTAAGAAATCACTAAGTATGAATCTATCTTAAGGAAAAAAGTCTCATAAGTAGAAATTGTTCTTAATAATCAGAAGGTGAAGCCATGGAACATAGCCTTTTCTATTGTGGCCATGAATCTTAACTGATCAGCAGCTGAAATGAGACCCTTGTTCCCTGGTATTGAACTCTTCAATCAGTTCTATATACTGAGCTTTTTACTGCACAAGCCATATTTGTAATTTCCCCAGTTACTTATCTCCCTTTTCAAATGGTTCTCTTTTCTTTTTTTCCTCTTATTTTTTTTTTTTCTTTCCCTCCCTCCCCCCATGTCCACACCTCACATTACCAGAGGCTACAAGCTGAAGGGAGATATTGAGACAGATATTGATGTCCATCTAGAAGTGCAGGATGCACTCCTGAAGCTTTTCACTCTCTTCTTGCTTAGGTAATCCTTCAGTTAATCTTCTGAAGTTATTTAACTCAAGGTATAGTGCTGAAGCATTACAGCATGAAATCATTAGTCATGAGCAGAATCCTGACATCCTTCTCATGCTTCAGATGATAAAGCCTCTTCTTGCTTAGAGAGCTAGAAGCTCTTTCAAAAACTTACTAGTGTTTGTGCAAAAAGAAGCAGTGTATACCATTTCTTTATTTCCAAGTGCCCAATAAAACTGGCAAGACCCTTATGTGGTGCTTACCTCTGGTTTCTTATGAGTGAAAAAAGAGAACTTTGTAGTTGTTGTTGCTCTGGAATACTGCCAAAGCATATTGCAGCTGTGTAGGGAGCACTGGTGTCCTGGAGATGAGAGGGCCCTGAAGTCAGGTCTTAGAATATACAGTTTATTGCAAAGGGCGTGGGTGTGGGGGCCTGCTTGGGGTGCCAGCTGCAGCTCGGAACAGCTGGATTACTTATGGACTCCCCAGGGAGTGAGGGCAGGGAGAGATAGAGAGAGAGAGAGGTGGTGGGGGCGGGAGAGGATGCTAAGAGAGGGTTCCCAGAGAGGGTCCAAGAGTCCATCTGGCCCCCTGGGTATGCCTTATCAGGAGGCTTCAGAGTGGGTGCGGAATAAGACTTGGGCCAATGGGATTACAGATACCTGGTACTTCAGGGGAGGGTTACAGATGTGGGATAAACTATACATTTTTGAGGGATGGGACAGAACATTCTATCTGACCCTTGGATCTGTCTGTAGGTCAAAAGGGGGAGTTGCCTTCACCTGGCTATACCACTCTTCTCTAGTTGCTTAGCAACCAAGGTCTGACATCTCAAAGCTCGTTCTCATCACAATCTCACCTACAGTCTCTGTATTTTCCAAATCCTTTGCCAGGCAGTCATATTTGCAAGGCTTTCCCATTTCATCTTCCCCAACACAGGTGCTCTTCTGAACAAAACATGTATATGAGTGTCTTACTGCTGCCTCTGAAAAAAGTGTTGCAGAGGTCACCCTGGCCCTGCTACCATGGTGGTACAGTTTGTTTTTCAGAACACTGGTTACCCATGTCATAGAGGAGATGAGTGCAGAGATCCCATAAAGAGACTTGTGCTGTTTAAACCCTGCAGTGCACGGACCAAGTGCTGAGAAGTGAACTCTTACTGCCTCTCTGATGCATCTTAGAGCTTCCCTGAGCCCTCTGGTGTTTTCTTGGCCCTAATACTTCTCTCTTTGGTATTTTTTGTATTTTAATTTTTCTTTCCTTCCCTGTGTGGATATTGGAAATGTTTCTATCACAAAGATCTATAAAGCCACTTGTGGTTTCTGAGTGCTTTGACTTTCTGCTATTGCTCAATTCTCAAGGCTGGCTTGTGCTGCCACTGGTCACTGTGTCAAAAGGCAGGTAGGTGATCTTTGAAAATGTTTGCAAAACTGAAGCTCCTTTTCCTTTGTAGACAGATCAATATGTTTGCCCTTTTTTTTGGAAGTGGGAATTACAAGTGTATTACCCTTAGGTGTGCTGCAGTTATTACCTAATTTCCTGCTGAAGTGCTGTAATGAAGAATACAGTTATCATCATCCTTATTCTGAGGAACTAGGAAAATGGTAGATCTCAATCAATGATGTCTGGTAGAGATTCCTTTTCAATGGACTAATAGCATAAAGTGACTTTAAAGAGGTCAGCTTGAGGCTGCCAGAGCAGCATAAAAGAGATGTGAAAAGATTTAGGAATTACTTTTACTATATACTTTTCTTATATAATCCCATCTTGGCCCCTTTTTCCTTACATCATTTCAGTCCCTATCCAGACAAGTGCAGTGTTTCTGAAGTGGCTCCAGTGGCTAAAGAAATTAAGAGTAATAGAGACCGTAGGCATCCAGGCTGAAGGCAAAGCTTTATGATGTTGCTAATAAAAAACAAGAGAGAGGGACTGAGAGGCAGGAATAGTTCCTTTTGCAGTCTGAGCTCTCACCTGAAGCTGATGCTCTCTTGGGCTTAGTTAGGGGATACGTTTTTTTGTTAGTTAGAAGTCTGCTAATAATTCAATAGGGTTTTTGGTCTTAAGTGTTTGTTTTAAAGACAAACAGTTTAAACTCTAAACTGATAATCTTCCCTTAAAACATTTTTGTATATTTCCTTTGTCAGTACCAGAAAAATAAATGCTTAGGAAGAGGCCTGGACCTCATAGAAAACCTTTCAAACTGAGGTGGTGGTGAATGCCAGAAATGATGCAGCTGATGGCTTTGTCATTGCCTTGAGTCACAATCTGTGTTTATGAAACAGCTGCTTTGAGCTCCATTGTGGAATCATTGATAAATCTGAAAAAGTGTGTTTTAACACCAAAGAAGTGAAAATTGAACCCCTAAAATCAATTTGCCATAGCAGGATGGAAGTCTTTTAATCACTGCTGTCTCGTCTTCTGTTGGTTGTGCCTAAAATACCATGTCTGAGTGAAGAAATATACAAGCCTTTTTCATGTAATGCCTTTCATGTAATGCCTTTCCAGCTTGGAGCTGGGCTCATAAGTTCACTGACTTTTGTAATTAATCAGTAATACATAGTTTGATTCTTGTAGGTTCCACTGGAATTTATACACGTGCTAACTGTATCACAGGTAGCATATAAAATTTGTTCTTGCGGGTCTTTTTATAAATTTAAGAAGTTATAAGAAGAAGTTAAGAAGATAACTGTGTTATCCACTGCAGTCACAGAATAGATAAGCTTGAAAATGATTTTGAAAATCCCATGAGCACTTACTAATTTCTTTCCCACTTATTGTTCAAAATGTGCCCTGTGGGCCCATTGAAAGTCATCTGACCATATATCTGCAGGGTTAGGATGAGAACAGGTGAATAAAGACTGCAAATATTCAATAATTTTTAATTACAGGTGATAGAGAGATTATTAGAAGCTTTTTTTTTGAATTCACATTACATTGGAAGACTTAATTTTTTATTATCTTGTTATGTGTCAATTAATCTCTGGAGAAAAAAATGATCCCTGATGTAAGATTAATTGATATGGAGTTTCATACTTTCACCCACTTCTGGCCTGCACCTTTAGAAGCAAGGGAAGAGAGGTTAATCCATGTTACAGGGAGCAACTTGATGATTGGGCCCAGTAAAGATATCCATGGTAACTATATGTGTTATGTGTATGCTCTTGCAATGTCTGACATTTATTCATCTAAAGCCATCAAAGCTCTGATAATAGAAAACGAAATGTTAATTTTCAATTCTGATCCTTTAAATTATGCTGATGCATCATCTTCTAGGAGTGTTTGTGAGGTGTAATTTAATAGTATTTTTTCCACCTACAGATTACACAATAGGTAAATTAAAATTAAAGCATTCAGTTGGAGATGTCTTTACCATCATTAATGAAATGATTGTGCAGTTTACAATTGGCTTATTTTTTGTTGCATAATGCTGGTGGTACCTAGAGTTTTGCTTATCAGTTTCAGTTTATATTATTCATAAACTGAGAGGAATACATAATTTAATAATATATTCTCTCATGTGCTGTTTTCTAATTTCCTGACTTAATCCCTATGAAACCCTCTTAGTTGTGCTCTCAATGAATATTTATCTCACATTCACTTGATTTTGGCCTTCGTCCTAGTTACAAAGGTTCCTGTAGTAGCATGTGTAAAACCAGGATGTGACAAATGTGGTGCCATATTTTTCACTCAGCTACCCAGAGTTAAAATACCCACTCCACAGCTGATGGTGTTAGATCTGCATTTTGTAGCAGTGCAAAAGTACACCTGAAGTCAAAAGTGACCAGATCTCCCTGTGAAAGGGCTGTGGCAGCCTCCTGTCAAGAGTCACAGATGTCATTAGATTAGTGAAAGCTGAGCCTCAAATTGATGCTAACCATCAAATCCTGAATTTCACTACTTGTGAAAATCAATCTCTTGCTCCTGCTTTCTGTATGTATAGGACCATGAGATTCTGACTTTAAGATATAAAAGATGAATATACACAAAAGATGAAGTCACAAAAACAGCACCAGTGGAGATTTAGACTGGATATTAGGAAAAATTTCTTCACCACAAGGATTGTCAAGCACTGGAGTAGGCTGCCCAGGAAAGCAGTGGAGTCACCATCCCTGGGGGAATATAAAAGGCATGTAAATGTGGTGCTCAGGGATGTGGTTTAATGGTGGATTACAGTTGGACTCAATAATCTTAAGGATTTTTTCCAACATAAATGATTCTTTGAAAATAAATCTGAAATAGTGTAACTTAGTCTTTTCTTTGCCATTTTTCTTGGTGTCCCATGCTCTTGGAGTTATCTGTGCTCTTTTCATGTGCTGTTTTGGAAGGCTCTTGAGTGTGACAGAGATACATTCATGTAGGAACTATTATTGAAGGAATGTGACATTCTGAGGATCTTTGAGTACTTTTGAAGAGAAGCTGGGCTGGCGTCACTTGTCTTAAACAAGTGCTGCATTCACCAGGATCTCACCTAAGCCTTCTACCATGCACCTGCAGAGGTTATAGGGAATGACATCTCTTGTTTCTGTTGCTGCTAACACACACATTAATTATTTTGTGATGCTAAGTGTAAATGGAATGAAGTCTAAAAGGTCTTTTTTTGGCTTTGGTTTCTGCAGTATGCACACACAGCATCCCTCAATTATGTTACTGCACAGAATCATGTTAAAGATTGCTTCAGTGCTCTCTCTGAACTGGTAATATGAAAGAAATAAAGTACAAAAGACACCAAACTCACAGTTGGAAGCTGTGAGCTTGCTTGCACATCTCATAGGGATGGATGTGAAAAGTTACATGTTTCCATTTCAGTCCAGTGGCCACTGTTACAGTGTGTTTTCCACTTTTTAGTTTGACTTCTTTCTTTAGTGGCTGTATCATTTACTTTAGGAAATGGATTACTTATGGACTTTGCATTTTTACTTTGTTTTCATCCTTTGATTTTATGTGATGCACAAATTTAAAGCATCAGTGCACAAAAGACGCATAATACTTCAATGAAAACTTAGTGCCAGAACTCGCACTCCTTGTCCTTTGGTCTCTTCCCCTACTCCATCAATGTACTCCTGGTCCAGAGCTAACCCCACCCTTTGGAAAGGAGAGTAGGAGATGGGTGAGCTGAGATGCTGTGCAGAGCAATTTTGAACCAGCTGCATGCAGGTCCATGGTCAGAAATCCCCCTTGTCGGTGAGTTCAACAGGGAGTGCTGGCAGCTCTGGGATTCAAGTTTGGCTGTTCTCATTTGCTCAGGCAGGAGCTCTGTGGTCTTTTTCTTGCCCAGTATGGAGGGAATGTGTTCTTAAACAAGACTCTGAGAGTCCATTGACTTTCAGTTGAGAATGAAGTTGATAAATTTTATTGCACAGAAAAATGTTTTATGCTTGAGTTGTCTGGCATCAGTTCCTGTGACTTTTGGGAATAGATAATAACTCATTCTAGAGTTTATTTAATGCTGATGAAGGTGCTGGATTTTAAAGAACTTGCACATGGTCAGGTTGTTCCACAATTGTCTGTTGTAGGGTTGTGTGTCGATCTGAAGAGTGCTGGCTGCTCTCTACAGGTGTTTGAATTAAATTCTGCATTGTTATGGAGTAATAGTATGTGAAAAGTTGATTATTCAATTTAGAATAATAAATCAGGGCGGAGATCTTGGATCTCTTGAATGTGTGGCTTGTCATTGACTTCACTGGGGACATGATTTCTTAATTTTGCCATGGGGTATTTGGCATAGTTACATTGTTAAAATGAGAAACAAAGTTTGATGTGATTAAAGTAACTTGGAGCGCTGAGATCTATTGAAAGATGTCTCTTTCTGTCTTAGGGTGATGCAAAGTGGATTTCTATTGTTTCAAGCTAAGCAAGTACCTTTTGTCCAAGTTCTGTAAATACTCTCATTGTGCTTGCTCCAGGCTTGCTGTGACTAGTGATTCTTCTCATCTTCAGTGCTATCTGGTTTAAAAAATGGTATTGTTTTATTGTGCCTATGTGCATCATCTAAGGAAATGGGCAGACAACATTTGACCAAGACGTGGAATTATTTCTCTTTATGAATAATTTAAATTCCTTAATTGAAGCACTGTTTTTTTTTTTTTTTTTTTTTTTTTTTTTTTTTTTTGGGTTTTTTTTTTTGAGGCAGGTAAATCAACTCCTCAAGAAAGAATGGTACCACTTATGTAGAATGCTATCATTAAAGTGTTCTTCAGGCCTGCCATTTAAATTTGCAAGGAAATCCATTCCCTAAAGGAATAAAAAAGGGCAGGACTGGTGGCCAAAATGTCAGGGTGAGTTAGTCACCAGAAAAATCTATTATTCATGGGATTAATAAATAAGGGAGAACTGCAAAAGACGTGCTGCTGGATTTTGTCACAAAAATGAAATAAAAGAAATTGCAAAGCTGGCTTTCTGACAAAATGTCACTTCCAGTTTAACAGATAGTTTAAAGTTGAATACAAAAACTGCTAATCAATTTTGTTCTCTTTTGAGTTTGTTTATGCCGTCTATGGGTATTTTTAGATCTGAAGGCTTCCTTTATCAGAATATCCATGGAGAGCTCTCTTCCATGCAAAAAGCTTGGCCTATAGAGTCCTATTTTTTTGAAGCTGGTCTCCTGCCACTTTCCCTGGCTTGCTGGAGCATACAAGGTTCTGGTGGTATCCCAAACAAATAGGAATTTGGGCCGGCAGGATCCTTGTGGGGCTCAGATAGCCCTTCTTCTCCCTCTCCTTTACTATTTGTAGTAATGAAATCTGTGCCTTTTGGCTTTAGAAACTGAACTGTTAAAAGAGAAGTCTGCATGTTTAAATGAACCTCAGCCTTGAATGTGACACTTTATTTTTTGCTTGTTCATTATTTCTTTGCCTAAAAAGCATCTCTCTAGATACTGTCTATTTTAATTCCTGTGGCCTAACCAAGCTCATTCTGAGTAGCTGAAGAGAACAGGAGCAAACAGATATTTTCTTTCTTTACGGAAACATATAGAAAAAACACTCCTTTTTTCCTGTTTAAAAAACCCACCCAAGTGTAACCACTAAAATCAGTAAAGGTTTTGTTATGGGAGTGCTTTAAAAGCAGTTCACTAAGATGGAAGCCTCTGAAGTGTCTTTTTTGAGCCGGGATACGCAGTAAGAATGAACATTTGCACCCACACATAGCATGAAATGGGGGTGGTTTGTTCTCTGAATGCTTCAGGTGCGCCCTTTGAGAGGATCAGAGGATCTCATAGCATTCACTCAAGTGTCCAAACGCTGACTTCCTCTTCCTCTTCCTCTTCCTCTTCCTCTTCCTCTTCCTCTTCCTCTTCCTCTTCCTCTTCCTCTTCCTCTTCCTCTTCCTCTTCCTCTTCCTCTTCCTCTTCCTCTTCCTCTTCCTCTTCCTCTTCCTCTTCCTCTTCCTCTTCCTCTTCCTCTTCCTCTTCCTCTTCCTCTTCCCCTTCCTCTTCCTCTTCCTCTTCCTCTCCTCCACTCTCCCTCTCCCTCAGGAGTAATTGTTACCTAATGCCTGCCATGTAAAGTGGTTTTCAGGAAGAGAAGAATCACATGTAGGCTCGATTCTAAACATGAAAGATCTGTAGGTCCATAGATTTGTACTTGGAAGGAAGTTTTAATACTTCTCAGTAACATCCCTGACCCTCTTTATTTTTCATTATGCCATAGTACAATTCATGTAATGTTTTTTTCCTGGAATACATATACCATAAGTTTGTTAGCATAACAGTAGTTACAGAATGTCATACATGGTATGCATGATGATATATTGATGTTTATTCTGTCCTTCCAATCTTACCCTAATGATTTGAAATTAGAAAAATAAATTTTACAATTACAGTTTTATCCCCTAGACAATGGCACCAGCATAGCATATGACCTCCTAACTATTCTGAATTAGCTTCACTTGAATTTAACAGTATCTTCTCTGCTGTTTTGTAAATATAGCAGGGCAGATAATCTGCTCTGGTCAGTGCTTGCTGAGTGTCTAGCCAGAGTCCAGCCTGTACTCATAATGGCTTGATTTTCTTGTTGTAGCAGTTTGACCAGATATAATTTCAGTGCCTTCAAAAGACTGTGTTCTCATTTTACATGAACAGGACATGAATTAGAGTAGAATCCAAATGCTGTACCACTGTGAAATTAAGGTATTTTTGTATTCTTGCAGAATGGATTGTGTTCAGAATGAATTTCTATTATGTTACTGTTACAGCAGAACAGTTACAGCAGTGGAAGTGAAATGCCTGGGCTATCCACTGCAGTCACAGAATAGATAAGCTGTATTTTAGTGTCAAAATGTGAATCAGTTTTGCTGTCTGGCCTCTTGTAAGAAGGGTCTACCACTGGTACCTTGTTTTGCTAAGTACCACTTAAATGGGTAGGGAGTGGTCATGTGGCTAATCCCCAGGTTAGGTCCTGCATGGCTCCCTTTCAGCTGTGAAAGCTGGGCCAGGAGTTGGACTTTGATGATCCCTATGGGTGCCATCCAGCTCAGGATAGTCTATGATTCTGTGACTTTGGATTCTTTGGCTCAAGGAACAGCATCTTAGATTCATTCACCACCAGCTTGCATATAAGCTCTGTTTTTGTTTCATACAACATGTGATGTCAAACACTGAAATGTAAACTTAGCAAAGATTTTTTTGGTTTCTCTTTTTTTCTTCACGCTCACTTTTCCCCCCTCACAGAGTCCAGGAAAGATTTAGGTCTGTGGGAAAGTGCACAATCCTTACAATCCTTCATCTGACTCTCTCTTAGACCTCTTTTGCAATGGTGTTGAAGTCAAGACCTCCCCCCACTTCCTCGTCCTTCTGTCAAGTCCTCCCCTTAACAGGGATGGAGTGGCTGACTTTGGTTTGGAAAAACTCTCCTAGGTTGGCTGAGGTTCTAAAGCTGCTCCCCTCAAGGTTGCATGAAAATTAATATGCCTATGCAGCTTCACCTTCCCCATGCTTCCTATGTAAATTTCTGTAGAAAAAATAGTTTGTTCAAAGGCAATAGAGCTTTCTCAAAGAAATCTCCTTATTCATGTGGCTGGGTGTCTTTTTAAGTCAATGGCTCTGAATTCCTTTCTTGCAAAAAGGCACAGCTTTATCAGCTTTAGAGTTGATAATTAGACTGTTAGGTATTCCCTGAATTTTTAGGTCTTAGTATGAGACCAAAGGTTACTAAATAGGACCTGAATTTCCTTCCTTTCTCCTGTTTTTTCTGGAGGCAGTTCACTTCCCCTGCTAATAAATTGATGACTAATCATGTGCTCTTCTTGTTATATCTTATGAAACTGGTAAATTGGCAAATACTACAAAAGCAACAAGTACCTCCACTGTTTATCCTTCCCAGGGGCTACATCCCAGATCTGCTCTTCCTTCACTGAAACTGGAGGACATGGAGAGATAGAGAAGTACAGGGTAAGTATGGGTAGTGGCAGTGTTGCTGTATGGATGGATATTCATTAGCCTTTCCTTCTGATTACTCCAGCTGCATCAGATGAAAAGCCAAGAAGATTTGTATATCACTGGAGGCTTTGGCACTTCCTTTGTGCTATCTTCTTTTCTCCTTCCATTTTTGGAAAGCTGGTTGTTAGAGAGAGTCCCTTGGGGATGAGCTCTGGGTTAGAGGGGTTGTTGACATGATTGACAGCTTTTCTTCTGCCTTCCCTGGCTCGGTGGGAGAAAAAGCTAGTGGATGTTCGTGCATTCAAAATTTAAGGCTTCTTAAAATGCCAGTGAGTAGGTGGTAGCTTTTGGCTTTGTTGTGTTCTGAGATTCGGCTTTTGAGCAAATGGTTCATTACAAAGTGTCTCAAATGTAATAATTTTCTATACTTTCAGGCTTATCTTACCACAAGAAATGGCCAATTGTATTTTCTTAATGTTGTCAAATATTTCTAAGCTACTAACCAAGCCAATTTCTTTTTATGAGTTAAACCTGTGTTTATACTGTAGACATGTGAAATAGGGGCAGAACATAGCTGGCAAGTTAATATTCTGTGTCTCAGAGAAAAGTTTTGTTTTAATTATAAATATTACATAAAATATGGATTTTTGATAAGAAGGCATCTGCAACTTCAGCAACAGTGGAAGTAATGTTATAGCCAGCCATAAATGTAGAATGACATTTATTTTGAAAGATCCCCTTCCAGTCAACTTCCACCACTGCTGGTTTTCTACAAACTCTGCTTCCACAGTGCTGAAGCAGAGCTTATGATTCCTCCATTGTAAGTCATCCATGCATAATTAGGGTAAAATATCAGTTTAATAAAGTGAATATAAGGACTGAGTTTGAGCTCTATGGCAGCTGGGAAAGTTACTGAGATTCTTTTCTCTAGATTTGCATGTAAGAGTCAGTGTTGGAAGAATGTATGTCTGTTTTCAGACTTAGTCCTAATTTCATTAAACTGAGCATCATGTGATCTGTTTTCTATTGTTATTTCATACAGAAGATCTAACTTGAGAAATATTCCTGCTGAAATTTTTAGGTTTCACACTTTGAATTCAGGAAAGACTACTCCATTGAAAATAATATTTCAGAATTTAAATTTAGCATATTTGTTAATATAGCTACACAGTTGAACTTCTTAAACTTCTTGATTGGCATATATCTTACTGTGTTCCCTTGCGTGTGATATGGGCTCAGATGAGTAAAGAAGAACCATTTAAATTAATTTTCCTTGAGGATGTGTCTCTGTGTTGGCTCATCACTATTTTGGTAGTGCTATTAATTTGGTGGCAGCAGATGCCAGTAGGGTGCATGGAAGGTAATTGTGCCTGCATCACCACTCCAAGTCTGCCACTGTCCCAGACCTGCTGGACACAGTGTTTTAATTAGTTAGTATGTGTGAGTAATATTAACAGCTGCTCTGGAAAGCCAGTTCCAAAAAGCAACTCATAGTTCAATGGAAAATTTGCATAGAAAAATTGTATGTTAGAAGTACATTTTTGGAAGCTGATTCCTGTAATTCCTTGCTAATGCCAATGACAGGTTACTGAAAATGTTCAGGAAAAATCAGCCATCAAATTTAACAAATTTCATCTAGATCTAGTAATTATTTAACCCTTTAAGTAGTGCAATAGCATATAAAGTGTTCAGCAACTAAAATAGAAGTGATAGTTCATCTGAAATTATCCAGTGAGAATATTCTCAGGTTTCATCACTCAACTATTTTACCAGTTCAACTTACCAGCATTTTTGAAAATGACATACAATTATTATTAGTATGGAAATGTTCTTAGACATTCAAGTTAGTCAAGAGGCAAAAAAAAAAAAAAAAAAAGGAAAAAAAAAAAATCCAAACATTAAGGAAGATTAGGCCTTACTGAGTAAACCATAAAACTGAATGCACATTTTCTTCTGCAGAACTATCATCCTTTGTTGCTAAATTTTTGATTTCCAAATCCAAGTAGGAGGGGAAGTACAAGGATTAGATAAACTCAGTATGCCTTTTTTCCCTGTCATTGTCTTATGGTTCAGATCTTCAAAGTCCAGCATCATTGTTACTTTCAAAGTAGCCCTTCCAGCAGCAAGGGAAATGTCATGAAATGACATTAACAAAGCTCAGAAAAGTGCAGAAACACTTTAAGGAAGGCAAATACTTTGTATATGTCATTCTCTTTTTCTCCAAACGTAAATTAAGTTTTCATTTCAGACTGTTGGTACTTTATCCATTAATTCCCACATTAGTATGTAGAAGTGGAAGCTAACTTAGTCCATTACAATGATTCATATTCTGTCCAAGGAACAAACATTTTCTGATGGGACTAAGGACTGAAGCATATTAATGCAGTTGAAATCTTCCAGCTCCCAAAACAGGCAGAAAAAGAAATTGTTACAAGGAATGAAACTAGAAAAGCTAATATTGCTATCTGTGCAAGTCCAGTAAAAAGGCAGGTGGGCTGCATCTGTATTGCCTGGCACTGTGTGCTATCTGGTTTTTGACAGCTGGGGTGTGCAAGCACATTGGAGCAGGAGGTGCTGGCTGTCTGGGATGTGCTGTTTCTCCTCACCTGGTTCCTGCTAACAGGAAGGTGGAAACCTTCAGTTATGCTGTCCACTGAATACAACATGGGAGTGAGATTTTTTATGCCTTTGGTCATTAGAGGATCCTCACACCTTTGAGAGGATTAACAGAAAGTGATGATGACATTTGTGGCAAGTTTCAGGAGTATGTTCACCTACAAGTGAGAAGTGGGTAGAGAAAATACGTAACAGCTGGTCTGTGAACATATATTTTCATGTACCACATTTTGCTGTGGTGGCACAGCCCTCTTCCCATCAGATCAGAGCTCTGTCCGCTCCGAGTGGTTTAATTACATTTCCTCTTTAAATAACAGTAATTAGTTATGGTTTCCTAGAACCTCAGAGGAATACAATTGATCATTTTTTCTATGCATTGTTGCTTTTTTTTTCTCTGAGTCTGTTTCACTGAGTAGCTGTTCCTAGTGAAAAGGCTCTTGCAATGCATGAGGGAGACAGATGCATTTCACCTGTGATTTCAGTGATTTCCATATATGAGAGGATCCTTGGAGATGTCTTGTGCATGAAATGAATGCAGCTGCTCAGGTTGTTTGTGGTGGCCTACAGCTGGCCTGTAGGCCTCAAAGTATAAATAATTACAAATTTATAACGGAAATATATATATAAAAATAATTACATAATAGCCTTACTTACATAATTCGACTGGTAAGAGCAGGCCCGGGCCATTGGGGACTCAGGCTTCTATTGGCTGGTTGACCAGGAAGTAAGTGGCTCAGCCAAGAAGGACTAAGCTCATGAGCCCCTCGGGTATATAAGGAAGTAAGATCTGAATAAGGTGAACTGTTGCTGCATGAACTCGGTGTGTCTTGTCACTGGTCTGTCCCCAAAACTGTGACAATTGGTGGACCCTGACGTGATCGCAACAGCTGCCACCAATAGAGCGGGGAGACAGACGGGGCAACTGGGAAGAGTTGCCCGCAGCCTTTGAGCTGCCTGCAGCCTTTGAGCTGCAAAGAGCGGCGTTCACAGCACTGCGGGGCAACCAGGAGGAGTTGCCTGCAGCCTTTGAGCTGCAAAGAGTGGCGTATACAGCCGTGATTGGTCCAGACCCCCCTTTATTTTTTCTTTTATTATTTTTTTGTAAGTAGAAGACACCACCAGCATGGGAGCATGGGCTTCCACAGCGGAGGACCTCCTCCTGAAGGTATGGACTCACATTCTAAAGAATAGATTTGAAAAATATGAGGAACGGGTTTTATTAGCCCGAATAATGTGGTGAGCGAACCGTGGAATTGGACATATCAGAAGTGGCTGCCCTAGATTTAAAAACTTGGGAGTGGGCTGGCTGACATATCGTCATAGCTGCCTCTACAGGAGATGACTCTGCCATTTCTGTTATCAAGCCTTGGAGACTTGTCACGAACATGATAGAACTGTTGCAAAGTGAGCGGGTGGTGAGGACGGCAGAGGGATCACAGCTGGCACTGTCTGCTGAGGCAAACGGCAAAAGCAGAGCACCAAGGGAGGTGGTGGGGCGGGCAGACACTGTGCCAGGCGAGAGAAGGAAAAGGATGGGTGCAGAAAGTACAATGTGCTGGGAGGCCCACAGGCAGAGCCGTGGAGCCTCCCCAGGCAAGGGTGACCTACCTGGGGAGTGCCCTGATGCCCTCCAGGACCAGGATCTGTCAGTGCATTGCCCCATCCCTGGGGCCATCAGTGGAATCGCCCCAAGCAGCCGGGCTGTGTTAAATGGGCACTCTGCAGCCCCTCCGTGCCCTGCTGTGGCTACCGAAACCTCTGAAACAACGGGCCACTTTCCCACTCTGTGCTCCACTGCTCTACTGCCCCTTGTTCTGCTGTGCTGGCAGAAGCCTCCATAGCCACCCAAGACCAGCGCGCATTGTCAACAGGGCACCCTGCCACTGACCCAGAGGGCAGAGACACCCCGAGCACACCAAAACTGCTTCTTCCCGAGACGAGTCGGACCAGCTCCAAGACCACACCCTCAAGCCCCCTTCTGCAAGGTGTGCCTGCATTTTCTGCCCAGCCTCCAAGGGGTGGGGTGTACCCGCCCATCACCACGACATGGGGGTGGGTCCAAGGAATGCGTCACCAGGAGTTCCCAGAGATGTTATACGTGGAAGTGGTGCTGCTGTCCCAATTGTTCGGCCGGACCTAGAGTTTTCTCTAGATTGTACACCAGCTAAGAACTCAATATACACCAGAGAAGACACCTCTGCTCCTGCTGAGCCAGTGCAGTGCAGAACTTTCCCTTTCGACCCTGGTGGGTCCTGCCATGCCAAGCCTAAAATTAAGTTTTGTTCTCAGTTATCCAGAATTGTGCAGACATATTATTTAAGGATAAAAGCTGTTAGACAAATTTATAACAAACCAGTCAAAGGTACAAATCAAGTTCTAAAGCTTATAGGGTTATTAAGAAAACACCAAAAGTTAACCTATTCAATATGCTTGTAAAAGAAAGCCTTACATACATTATTCTCAAACAATATTCATGACAATATTTACC
Source organism: Vidua macroura (assembly GCF_024509145.1). NCBI lineage: Eukaryota > Metazoa > Chordata > Aves > Passeriformes > Viduidae > Vidua > Vidua macroura. The sequence continues at coordinate 36,617,644 of NC_071578.1, read as the reverse complement.
TAGACTTTATCACCTTATATCTAACTGGACATACCTTGTCATAACTTTAAATAATGGCAACATAACACTTAACTTTGTCACTTTCAGTTTAATGATTATTCATAATCCTTCAAAGAAAAATACACCTTGGGCCATCAATGGAACTTTTAGAATGACAACTGACTTGTAACTTTACTCAAATACTTCAAGAATCAAATATTTTAAAGACATAACAAACACAAAAATGTGTCATTTTTGCTCATGTCCCAAGATGTGGCCTGTGAAACCTAAGACATGAGACTTGAATAAGTCTTGTAAATAAGCAGTTTTATACCTCATTAAATACAATTCTTACAGCTATAGGGTGTGTTACACCACTAGTATCCCCTACACAGCACCTTAAAATATATATTTTAAGCAGAAATGGGGGAACACCTAGTGCTGTGTATACCCTAAAACAGGTGACACTATTAAAAGTATTTTATATATTTAAAGAAATGAAGACTAAAGATTTTATTTATTTAAGAATATAGATAACAGCCCTGAATTAAGATTGTTTTTCTTGTTGGTTGTTTTCCCCACAGTTCTGAGAATTGAAATGTTTCCTGTTTTTAGGTTAAGCTGCTTCTTATTTTTAGAGTTAAGCTGTACTTTTGTAACTGTTGAGTTGTTTCCTATGGTTAGAGTTAAGCTGCAAATGTGTAACTGTTAAGCTATAAACCTGCAGCATGCCATAGTGATAACTTGTATTGCTAGTGGTCCCGCCTGACAGCTCCCTACAGTGAATGTTTCAAATTCAAGAATATATGGGATACATCACCAACAAAAAAGGGGCTGGGCCTGTTGAATTGAGTTGAAGGCCTGGTCCAAGGGCAAGGCCGAGGTTTTTTACACAAGGCTGTGTCTGTCATCTTGTCTGCAAGAGCCCTGCAGAGGATGGGCTCTTGCAGAGGATGACAGACACTGCTTTTGTATTTAAAAACAAAAAGGGGGAACTGTGGTGGCCCACAGCTGGCCTGTAGGCCTCAAAGTATAAATAATTACAAATTTATAACGGAAATATATATATAAAAATAATTACATAATAACCTTACATAATTCAACTGGTAAGAGCAGGCCCAGGCTGTTGGGGACTCAGGCTCCTGCTGGCTGGCAGACCAGGAGGTAACTGGCTCAGCCGATGAAGACCAACCTCATGAGCTCCTCAGGTATATAAGAAAGCAAGATCTGAATAAAGGGAACTGTTGCTGCATGAACTCAGTGTGTCTTGTCAGTCTCTGAAACTGTGACAGTTGCTGCCTAAAAGAACAGGCTTACAGAAATTAAATATGCCACTAAGATGCTTTCATTTTCTGCCTGTTCTCCCTGATGCAAAGCTCCATCTATCTGCCCAGCCCTGAACCCTCACTGTCATTTACCACAAATACCTTTCCTTCACCTTCTGCCAAATACACTCTCTTTCCACATTCTGGCACATCACTATGAACTGCAGGCTCTCTCTGTAAGGAAACCCCAAACCATTGCTCCCTCCCACACCAGCCTGTAGCTTAGTTCCCTGCTCTGCCAGTGAGGGTAAAGAACAGAATCCAAGCAGAGAAAGAAGGTAAGTGACCTTGGGCAGAAGTCTGGTTCCTGCTTTTACTACATGGGCTATCTCAGAATAAAGCTTAAGATTTCACTCTTTTTCCATACCCAAGATTTTTCCATAGCTTTTATAGGGAGGTGTGGAAATTCTAAGACTGGTTAATATGAATCATTTGAAGAAAACCCTTCTTTCACTGCCCACATTCATGATATATTTTTCAGTGGCATTTCTTGAGAGGTGTAGAAAAGTGTAGAAGTGGACCAGTGCAGAAAGTACCAGCATCCAGGTGACTTCAACCATGGCCAGGAGGTTCCTGTTGGCAGATCTAGTACAGTTTTCTGAAGTGACCTGAGAATCTGGCCTGTCATTTTTGTGAAGTACTTCATGCCCTGTACTTTTTTGTAAAGTATTCCACCTAGAATCCTCACAGAGTGTCTGAAACCACCCCAAAGACAACAGGAATTCAGACAATGAGTTTAATCTGTGTACTCCTGTGGTCCATTCTTGGGTCAGACTGTGCCTTTAGCCAAGCAGGTACATTGTATATCACTAAGTATATGATGAAAAGGGTGAAAGATTCTCTTTATGCAGTTACTCCCCATGAGTTGCTCACAGCATGTGGACATAACTGAATTTGCTACTCTGACGAAGGATGGTGCAGTGGGGTAAGGACATAGCGAGGATCCTTTTATTCCTCTGTCTGTCCCTCCCTTCTTGTATGCTCTGCCAGATTTACTTGGGTGCAAGGCCATTCTGTCAGAGAGCCATGGAAATGCCAGCAGCTCCATATGGGATTGAGTGCCCTTGCTGTATGCTGTTAATAAAACAACCAGAGCCATTATACGGGTGTGCAGTGCAGCAAGTGCTGTCACCCAGACAATGTCAGCGGTGTTCAGCTGGGAATGTGTACAGGTTTTGTATCTTTGGGAGTTTTATGCCTTTTTTGCACACATCTGGCTTCTGGAGAGCAGATGGCAGCTTTGGTGAGTCTCAGAGAGGAAGTTCATTTTGTTCTTTTGTGGAGGTGGCTCCAGTGGAACTAAGGCAAGATGGTTTGTTTCCTGCACTGGATTTTGCCCATGTCCCTTCTCATGCAGATGGGGATTTGTTGCGATTGAATTTGAAAACTTTTTTTTCTAGCTCAAAGACTCAAATACTTCTAACTGAAAAATCTATCACTTTAATCTGAGAAAGAACTAAAGCAATCACACAAGTTCACTTTTCTCTGCTAGATACTGAGTACAAGTCAGTTGATGCAGACGAGTTTCTCACAAGGGACAGAGTGCTCGAGAGGGCAGGCTTTGCCTGTATTGGGTAGAAGCATTTCCAGCTGAAGACCAAATTCAGTCAGCCTAAATAGCATTTTGAGTACTTAGCTTTCTTCATATTCATAAATCAGACAAACCAATAATTGTTTAAAATGTGAAGGCTTCAATTTGATGGTGTTATATGCGAAGTAAAGACAGCATTAAAGATGCTACACTGATGAGGTCATGGTGTGACCTCTAAGAATATGAAAGTCACCTTTTTAAGATGTGGCCTTTTCCTTCCCATTGGTATTAAGTAGTTTTTTTGTTGAAAATGGATAAAGGTCAGTACTAGAAAATCAGTTATTTTAAGGTTTCTTGTTGAACCTGGTACAGTCTCAGAGAATACAACATTTGAAGAGCACACATTGCTCTTTCATAAAAGCATTTGAAAAAAATTTGTTGGGAGCTCTCTGATGGTCCCATCAGCAGTGGTATTGATCACTGAGTCTGGTCTCAACTGGTGGTGAAAATTCTGAGGTGAAATAACATTATCTAATCCCACAAGGTCCAGGTTAGTGTTTCTATAGCTGCACTTACAGAGTGACAGATGGCCAGCAGTATTTTAAAAGTCTTTAGTTATTGATGTTTGTAATGAAAATATCACTGTGGTCTAAAATTATGTAACTGCGCTGTGCTCAGTGGAGTTGGTACAGTCTGCCTTTACTGAGGATGTACTCTGACCTGCTGTGGGCAGCAGCCTGGTGTCCCAGATTGTGTGAGATGCACAAGGGCTCACAAGTAATGGAGATTAGCACTTTGGCATGGTGCAGAATGCCATTTCTCCTCCTGGCTTTTGAAACTGCTCATCTGTCAGTGCAAGGGGTCAGGACTGGGTAATAAGTGACATAAACTCTCAAGACATTCACAGAAGGCTAAGTCTCTTTATTAAAAAAGAACCCATTGCTTTTTATACCCTAATTTGCTACAGGTGGACCTGATTATACGTTCCATTACACATGCCACATGTTCACAACACCAGGTGCAGCAAGTTAAGATAAGAATTGTTTCTCATTCTTTTCTTTGATCTTCTCACAGACTTTCATAGAATGATGCTTGGGAAAGTTGTCTGTTGCTCTCTAACCAGGGAGCTGCTGCCACACTCATCCACCTCTGGTCAGCTTTGTACTAAACCCAGAGGTACTGACATACCACATTTGTGTGTTGAGTGAGTGAGCCTGGAAAAAGGAGTCTGCAGGAAGGTAAAAAACAGCTGACTTTATTCCGTGTTTTATGATTCTGTTTAATTTTATATCTTGTATATGAAAGTTAAGGGGAAAGAAAGCTAAGATAAAATGGACAAGGAAGAGCTCTGGATTGTTGAATAAAATCCTGTCTTTCTTTCCTTTGCTCCTGGGCTGGTCAGTAACGGAGCAGAAATAATCATACTTGTTTGTGGCTGTGAGTTTCAACTGAGTGAAGAGGCTGAGATGTGAAAAAAGAAGGTGGGAGACAGTGTAAAATTTAAACATCAGTTTGAAATGTTTGTCTGCTAATTATGGTGGGTTTGGTTTTTTCTTTCTCTCCCTCTCTGTTTTTTTTTTCCCCAGACCTTTGCAACTCACCTTTTATGGTATTCATAATTTTTGCACATGGAGTGAAATGATTAATAGCCTGCACTGATTTTTTTAAACTAAGGAGCTACAGTAGCATGAATCAGGGAACAACAGACTTAAATTTTCCATTATGTTTTCACTCCTGGAGAGAGGGCTTGAAATTGACTACTACTATTGGAATCTCAGTGAGCTTCTGAATATTAACAATTTCTTTTAAGCATGATAAGTGCTTTCATTTACTTTTTTTCCTTCTGCTAAATTCTTGATTCTCTTAGAAGAGATCACATTTAAATTTAAAACAAAGTGTCGGATGAAATAGATTAGTTGTCTGTCTGTCTGTACATGATTACCAAATGAACTGTACATTAAAATGGTGGAGCAATGGGCTGTGCAGATAGAAAAAATAATTTCTAAGAGATATGTGAAATTTATAAAGCCAATTACTATTCAGCCAAGGGAGAATTTTTCACTAAACATGTCCTAGTAAGTTTAAATGCCTATTAATTAATGTTTAACTGGTTCTTAATGGCAGTGAAATCTAGTGACAGTGTGACTTCCACATGAAAATTAGTCTGATGTTGGCTCTGTGGAACAGGGACATACATCACTGTTAATATGGTAGCCCATTTATTACCCTGGTGTCTTAATTCAGCTGCATTTGAGGGCAGTGAATTGAGAATATCCTAATCAGTTTGGGTGAAAATTTGAATTAGAACTGTGTCAACATGGTGGCTGTGCGCTGGTCTGAAGGTCAGGGAGAAAGGCAAGAGAAGCTGCAGGAAATGGGAGTTATGTGACAGTGCTGACTCTAACCCTGACCCTCCAGTATGGACACACTTTTTACTTTTTCTGGAGCCATTGTGGGCAAGGGCTACATGAGGCACCTAAAATGCTTTTCACCCAATTCTGACAGTTCTGTTTGGAGCAAAACTGTGCTAGATTTTTCTCCACTCAACCAGTGTTTTTTGCAATCAGGATTGCTTGTGAACCACTAAGTACAGTTAATGTTTCAGATCTAACTGCAAACCTAAATTCCTGGTTTTTGTCTCAGTCCAAACTGCCCACACCTTTTCAAACAAAATGTCTGTTTGCTGATAAGGGGGAGCTTTGTCTCAGAGAGGCCTGAGTATCACCAACAGGAACGGGGTAGCAGAGCTGCAAAGTTCTCATCCACCACCTGGGTTCAGATAGACCATCTTGCAATGGGACTACAGAAGCAAACAAAGCCCAAGGCTGCCCTCCAGCAGCCATGTGTCTTTGGAAGGTATAAGATACAAGCTTAGTGGGCCAAGCAGTGGGCTCATATGCATGCAAAAATGATACGTCCAACCAATATGAACTGGCTTCTTTGGTGCTGCAGTAATTTATAGGATAGTTTCTGCCCTCTCTATGATTCAGGAAGGAATTTGGAGAATACAGTGTTTTAAAAATAAAGTGTGAGATAAGCTGGGCCGTTGCAGTATTTTCTTACTTCAGGTATTTCAGCTGATAAACTCTAGCATATTATTTCTGATCTGGCATTCTGGCCTAGTCAGAATAATTTTCCACTCTTGACCTGACATCTGTAATTTCCAGTAATTTTATTTTTTCCTGAACAGTTGAGTTGTGAGGAGGACCAGAAAGAACCAAACTCTTGATCTCCTCTAGTATGGTTGGAGACAAAGTACTAAAGCTTCCAAATAATGATCTCCTTACAAAATCCTTAACCTTGGCATGTTGTGGTGTGTTTTCTTTTTTATTATTGCTTTCAATAGTTGGTTTTGTACCCACCCCCCTCCCCCTGAGGCATTGGTTCAGTCCTGCTGTCAGTCCTCCCTCATACCTACCCCTTATTCCAGAGGATTCCTTGTCATTTATGAATCCACTACTGCCCCATTGGTTTAGTTAGGCTGTTCCCTTCCCCAGGAACTCCCTATTGGTTAGAACATTGTAATCCCCCCTTATGTTCCTCCCCTGCCACTCTGCTATTGGTTCCCAATCCCAAGCTCCACCCTGGTCCTGTCCCTCAAAACCCACTGCTCTGCTTGTGTCTTGGTCCTTGTCTCTGCTGTACATTTGAGTTATGGATGCTTTTAGTTTCGCCCTTTTGGCATAATGAGCGATCCTCGGATAAGCAAGCAGGGCCCATCTGGTCTTTTCTACGCTGATGGCTCGGCGACTGCGTGGGAGGTTCGGGGTCCCGGGGGAGGTGTCGCACCCCCTTCTGTCGCTCACAGCCAGCACGCTGCTGCTGCAGCACTGGCATTCCTGTTTGCCTAAGCATCTTAAAGGGCACTTTGCTCCCGTGTACTGTTCTCCCAGTAGCCAGCAGTGTCCATGGGGACGAGACACCGTGACCCTCTTTAGCAGCAGGTCACCCGGCATGGACACTCATGCATAGGCACGGGAAAGGAGAAGAACCCACATCAGGAGAGGAGACTTGCAAATGCCCATGTTCATTCTGCCAGGAAATTTCCAAAGACTTCAAGATAATACAGAGATATAAACAGAGCTTTCCTGTCCTTGACTTAGAACTGGAGCCAGTGTGAAATGGAATCTTAAGGCATTGCTCTGCTCCTCTATCCACAGCCAATTCTGAGCTGAAGACTCTGGAACCCATCAAAGGATGTGCAAGTTTTTGGGGAGGGATTTGTGTCTCATTACCGTGCCTGCACATTCCACATAGTGTTTTTCTTTTGCTGTCCCATGCGTTTCCAAGTGCTAGAGTTTCTCAAGTTTGAGAAGTAAAACCTGGGTTTTATGTGGAACTTTGTCCCTTAGTAGAAACTAGGACCCTGTGTGTTTGATGTTTCCAGTCTTGATTCTGGTCGCTTCTCAATTTCTCTTAATCACCCTGTGGTGTGAAGAGAAAACCCCACACCAAGAGTTTTAGTGTGTGATCTTACTACCATTTTCCCCCACTTTAGGAATGTGTATGGTAACTGCATCTGTGCATTAACTGTCAAAAATAGTCAACAATAAGGTTTATTTCAGGTTTCCTCTACTGTGTCCATGTGGGAAATAACAGAGTGAGTACCTTTCTATAAATTTGAATATGACTGCAAAAGATAAATTGTTCATGGAAATGACTGTGGAACTCTATTGAGCACCTTTGATTCAAAGTACTGTGTGGATGCTTGAAATATGACTAGTAATTAATTCAGTGAAAGAGCAAGTTGAGGATTTCAGTAGTACTGGTGTAGTGTTACAGAAAAGATGTTCAAAAGATTAAATTTAACAGTCTGTGAAATCTTCTTTCTTTTAACTTTCAAGTCTTTTCTTTCTTTAATTTTCAAGCCTCTCAAGCCTTAACCTTAAGCCTTTTCTTCTGAGAGAGGCAAAATGGTTTTATATCGAATTAAGAGGCACCAGGTTTTTCCTTCTAAACATGAAATAATCACAGTCCAGCTTTTACCTTGCTGTTATATTCCCCCCCCACCACCCCCATTATACTATGTGTGTTAGTCTTGGTCTCATGCAAGATATTTTTTAGTTTGAATAGTTTGCCTTTATTCAGTACTGCCATACAGAAAATGTTGAGAATTCAAAAGCCAGTCCTGACTGATGGTAATAGGCCCTACAAATTGAAATTTTACGTACAATAAATAGCACATTTACATTCCCTGCCATTTCCCTTGTTACTTTAAAGCATGTTTCTTCTGGCAGGTGCAGGTTCTCCACATGTAATTTCTAGTAAAACTCAAATTCTCATGCTATCTCCTAACTCTTGTACTGGAGCTTTACCGTGCACTTCAGTGTACTCAGTATTCCTTTAAAGCTGCAAAAGCTTACAATGCTGCTGGTAGTCTACAAAAAGATACTGGCTGTCTGAGTCTGCATGCATGTGAAAGATGTGCTCTCATTAGAGAAATGCAGTTTGTCTTGTTCTGGAAAATGAAAAGAAGTCACAGAAAGAATGGATGGAAAGCATTTGTTTTCAAATACTTTTAAATATGGAAAGACACGGTGTTGAGGAAGAAACAATTTGTTTACACATTTCTTGGCACAGATCTCGTGCACTTCAGTAGTTGGGAATGAGAAGTAATGGGCACATTCTAATCCAGATACTTTGGGTTTCTTTTCTGTAAGGCAAAATAATGGGCATTGATTGTCTGAAATGATAGGGTGTCTTTGCTCAGCCTGAACTGTTCTGTGCATCAGTGTGTTCAGAGAAGGGAATAGTAAGCATTAAAGGGTGGTTTGATCTTACGAGGAAGGTGCTGTAAGGATCAGTGACTGGGTGCTGAAGTCAAATTCCAAGAATAAATTAGACAAGCATGTTACAATCTGTCCACAGCAGCAGCAGTGGAGCTGGACTAGACCCTGGGGCAAACAGCACTGGGCTGGAGGAATAGTTGCTCTGTCCACTGGAGCCCAGTTGCCTTTCCAGAAGCTGAAGCACAAGTGGTGAGCTCTGCATGAGGCAGCTGCTTGAGGTGGCAGAAGAGCTGTCCTGTGAGCCAGGAAGGCAGTGGGTGCAGGTGACCTGTATGCCTGGTGCCTGGGGCGTGTTGAGTACAGCGCAGGCAAAACCCCAGTGCTGCTGTCGGCAGCTGTCACACAGGGCTCTCAGCCTGGGCAGTGGGATAGGGGGCTGTAATTAATGCTGAGATGTGCCCACCAGTTTAGAAAGAAAGGCAAAATTCTTGAAAATCCTATGTAGTGAGATTATATCTTGCACTTAAGACTCTAAGAAATATTGTTCTGTGCAGCTAAAATTAAGTTTTCTTTTAGCCCTGTCGTGGACTGTGTCATTGTATGCTGGAACTGAGCACTAGGGTATTCATCCAGCTCTGCTGTAGAAGCACTGCAGCAATGGCTTTAGACATGGTAGGTCTGGTATTTTGTCAGTTCTTATTAACAAATACCAGAACAAAAATTGATGAACAGTCTTAATAAAAGGACTGATTGTGCAATTTGAATCAAGGCAGTTTTAATAATATACCTAATCCTTAAATGTGCATAATTAGATTTACATATGCACATCACTACAATTAGAAGTTGGTATTTAAAGGGCACACTTCCCATTTCATGTGCTTTTAATCATTCTTCTCAAGTTTGCTTTTTCAAACTGCAGAGTTAAGGTAAACACATTCATTTGATTCTTTCCCTCTAGGCATGTAATATTTTTTCATCTGGAATGAAATTTATATACATGGTTTGTCTTGTGCTAATCTGTAAAACAAACAAATAAGTAAATAAAGAGGTAGTCCTATTCAGCACTGAATGCTTTCAAACCTTTTAAGCAGTGCTGGGGGTAAACAATTTTTTTTTTCCAGTGTTGACATGGCAGCAGTAACCCTCTGAATACACCTTAAGCTTTCACTCTTCCCAGCCATATGTCTTTGCTCCCTAAACCACAGACCTCACTGTACTCTGTAATGGATAAAGATCATGAATTGCAACTGCCTGATCAGCTTCTGACCCCGCACAGGCTTCTCCAGCCCCTTTGGCCAAATTTACAAGAGTGGTTCCATGAAAGGCAATTGCTAAGTCAGTGGGGATTACTTCCAGCATCAGAGGGAAGCGTTGCAGTCGCAGCAGAGGCTGGCAGTGGAGGGTGCAGTTGCAATGCCTCCAGGACAGTGAGCTGTGCTGCAGGTGCTGCCTGTCCCTGGGGCTGTGGCTGTCACACAGCTGTGACCTGCCTTTGGTGTACAAACCCATGGCTTCGAGGGTAGGTTCCTCTGAAGAGACAACTTCCTCCGTCTGCACCTCAGCCCTCTGTGAGGAGAATCCCCCACTGCTTTCAGTGTGTGTCACACATCCCTCTTCTCACGCTTCCCGGGGCACTGTTTTTGCCCCGAGGAGCCACAGGGCCTGTGCTGTTTGTCTCCCTGCAGGAATGGAGCTGCAGTGCTGCTGGTGCTGAATAGTAACTGCCTGTGGTAAAGGTTTATTTTGCACTTGAGGTACCCTGTTTTAGTAAGCCTCCTGCTGCATCAGAGCCCTGAATGCTTTTGGTTATGTAACAACTTAACATTATATGGAGACTTAAAAAAAAAAGTTTAGCTAGTGACTAGGATGACATTAATAATTCAGCATATTGAAATGAAAGATTAAATCAGACAGGCAATAATTTAATGGTTGTCTTCTGCTGACCATACATGTTTGGGTATGAAATGCTTTTTCATCAACTGGCGAAAATGCTATTGGCTATAGTAACCCCATTGTCCAGCTGCTCTTCTTTCACTCCAGCAGCTGCTGGGGATGAGTTTATCTGTCTTTTTAGGAGCATGAAAAATGGTGTCTGTTTTGCATATGCTACTAGAAATAAACTGCATTTTCATTTCTAATTTTTCTTTTTCATTCTAGTCCCCTCCTTCTGATCTCCAGAGTTAATGTCTTGTTCCCTGTGTTTAAAAGGATGTTGGCCTTTCTTTATTGCTATTTCTCTTGTTTCCTTTCTTTTTTTCCTTCGTCTTCTTTTCTATCCATCTCTCTTTTTTTCCTTCACTTGTTTTTCCTTCGGTTTTCCTTTTTTATTTTCTCTTATCTCTTTGCCTGTGTCCATTTTTTAATTTCTTATCTCTTTTTTCCTTTCCTCTTTTCCACCTTTTAACCTTTTTTCTTTTCTCACTGTGGTTTCAGTAAGTGGTGCACAATCTCTGGCCGGGTGGAGACCATGTAGTCTGTTATGGAGACACTGGAAGGTTCTTCTGTGTCCTGGCATGAATGTGTGAGCACAGCCAGTGGCCGATGGATGGAGAACAGGAGGCTGGGGCAGCTGCCACGGCTCTGGTGGTGCACCAGGTCCTGCGCAAGGCTGTCGGTGGGCAGCCTGCCTAAAGTCACCCTACACACCCTTGCTCAGAGCTCTACTCCCAGGTCTTGGTAGGGATAATAATTTTTCTTGGTTGAGATTATCCTTGTGATCCTGAGAGCATGTTGGAGCGCTGCAGATCCAACTTCCCCTAGCCCGAACCTATTTATAGTAACATTTGTAAGTTCTCTGGCTAAACCCATCCAGAATTCTTGGTTTCACTTCTGTTTCTGTGTGCAAAGCTGAGCAGAGAGTGTGTGATTCAGATTAAATTATTTTTTCTCTTGTCAGAGAAAAAGGACTCACCTTTTCCTCTGACACCTTGTTTTGTTGCTGTGTACAGTGAGAAGCTCTTCTTCAGCAAAGCAGCAGTGATTGCAGGAAAGTGAGAGAATGAATTTAGGAAGGACTTGTTTTGCTGTGGGAAAATGATGTTCCTTAATTGCATTTATTTGTGGTAACAGACAAAAGGCGAGCCTGCAGCATCTCCTAGAGTTATCAGTGCTCCTGCAATCCCAGTCTTGCCCCAAACCAGGGTAACATTTGAAGTAATGGCCATTTCCTTGTCAGATGGGAAGGGAGTTGCCAATGTGAATGTAGAAGGAACTACTCTGACTTATTCCATCCAACATATGCTGCCTGAATGCACCAGAATCTGTGATGCTTTTCCAGCTTTGCCTTGACAAAGGGAAGGGTGAGGGCTTGTGGCTTTTGGACATGTGGTTGCAAAATTCTGAAGGTCACTAAGGGTGGGAGTGGTGGGTAAGAAGAGGGCACATGCTCTGAGCTGCAGCTAAAACAGCTTCATGAAAGGGTAATCTCAGGGGCACGGCTTGGCTGTCACTCCTTGAAGAACATGGGGATGAGTTGCTTCCTATCAGACTGTGCATCTGTAGTGCTTCTTCCATGGCTTTTTCCCTTTTTGCCTTAGAAGCAGTGAAGAGAAAACAAATTTCATCACTGACTTAAATTCACAGCACACACTGATACACACTGTGTGCTTAGTTTTTCATACATGCTCAGTTGTGAATGCAACATTCTGAAGAACTGACTAACATCAATAATGTTTCCAAAATCAATATTTGTATAATATTTGTATAACATACTGATGGAATTCTGCTGAAATGGGACTGGCTGTATAGGTACTTTGGACAGGGACAGTTTAGATTCACCAAATAGTAGCTAAGGTAGAGAATTGCAACTGAAAATTAAACATACTGTGGGAGGTGTTATATTTAATAGACATGTGACTGTTTCAGCATCACAATTACACTTTAAACATCTGAGGTGTAAAAGAGAATGATCTGTAACATGTTATTGGTAACCCCAGTATCGCATTTCAGAAACTGCCTAATTCAAGCCATAATGAATTTAATTCTACATCACAGTAGTATGCAAATTTTGATACCTTTGGCAGCCTTCTGTTTACAACAGGTGGAACAAGCAGAGCACCAACACTCTAACCAGCAGCTGGCTCTTCCACTACTGAGAACTAAATGGATGCACCTGGACCAGTCAACTAGCAAGGAGTTAACACTGGTACCTTACCTTACTTGGAATCACTGAGAGTATAGCTAGCTAATTTATTCCTACTGATTTTTGTTACTGCAAAGTATCTTTTATGTGTAGTTTTACCTGGCTGCTTTGGCTGCTGATGGATGGAAGACTGTGTTCCTTATTCCTCACCACTAGCTTGGTGTCAGACTGATCAGGACCTTGTAAGTGGTTATCACCACTTCAGAGGAAGGCTGGACAAATGCAAAGGACAGGAGATATCAATCATCATCACAAGTCAAATTCATTACAGAGGAGGAACTATTTTAAATAAAGACTTTTATGCCAAAAGGGTGTTAACAGGTAAAAACGTTCCTGTAATTTATTCAGAGTAGTTTTTGATAACTGTCAAGTTATTCAACAGCTTTCTCTCATTATCCTTTACTTCATGTACTTTGACTTGGCAAAGCCTTTAGGAAGAGATTTAATCAGAAGTATGCAAATGGTCCTGTTAGCTTCAACAGGAATAGAATATCTTAAATAGGAATAGAAAATCTTAAATATTTTCTAAATGTTGAGACATATTGGTAGTAGTTATATGAGTTATCAGCCTTTTTTTTTTTTTTTTTTTTTTTTTTTTCTGCAGTGCAGTTAGAGAATTTTTCTGCAAGTTTTCAAATATATCCTAAGCAGGGCTTTCCAAACCATTCTACAGAAGCTGCTACTGGGTGACCTGAAAATGTTTCTATTTCCATGCTAAAACATAAATACTAAGAAGTGAGCAAAGAAAGATTTTTTGATTTAATAGAATTTTTTATCATTAACTATTTTTTTTAATTGAATGAGCTAAACCTGATCCTAAAATAACACTTTAAATTAGAAATGGAAATGCTTCACTTAGAAAATGTCATATAATTTTTTCTGACATGCTTATTGCACAAGGCAAGTTTCAAAGGTCCTGGTTTCTCCAAATTGCCTTACAGGGAGAATGAACTGTTTATAAGAAAAAAAAAAAGACTCTATCTTTCCTTTATTTTTCATTATTTCTTCAATTGAATTGGTCAAATGTTGCAAATATTTATGAAGTCTCTTTGTTTCCTACCTATCCTGATGGAAAAGTGTTACCCTTTAGGGAGGGACATACGAGGTTGGCACCCTAATTCTGGTCATATGAACTTACAGTAACAGGTGACTTGTATTGTGTTTTTGTTTTCCACAAATTGAAGACTTGGCCAAAGATACTAAAGGCTTAAATTCAAATAGCCTATTTTCTACTTCAGTTTTTGTGCATCTGTGAATGGCCACAGATCTTCAGAAACATGTATCAGGAAAAATATTTTACAGTGGAATTTAGGGGAAAATTAGATTATCTGAATCTGGCCCTAGAGTGTCTTTATGTCCATGTTACAAACAAATTAGTTACACCACACGTAGTGAAACAGCTTGCCCAAAGGCATGCTATAAGAGATGTGGAGAAGTGAAGAGCAGAAGGGTTATCCAGGCTTCTCCCTGTTTCCCCCATGCAGGGCTTTACTTGTATTTGTTCCAGCTTGCTGGTGAAATACAATCAGTTCTGGGGGTTTGCTTGTGCCTGTTTCTTACCAGAGTACAGCATGTGGGCCTGCAGAACTGCAAGTGCTCCAGTCAGTTCCATTTCAGATATTACAGTGATCATAATTTTGAATGTGAAATGGTGGCAATGTTCTGAAATCACATGTGCCTTGTCTTTCATTGCATTTAGGTTCAGGACGCCTAGAGACAAATGATATGGAAAAAGGTCTCTGTAACACAGGTCCCTGCTGGTCCTGACTGTACAAGCAGGAAGACACCTAGACAGAAGGTAAAAAAAGCTTCTTTTAATTTTTTAACTGATGTAAAGCCTAATGAGGTGATTTTAATTTATTTGGCTACTAGCAATGGTATTTAAATGAAGCGCATAATTTGTTAAATACTAACAAATATGTTTCAGGCTGTACAGCTAATGTAATTTTTTGCTTCACTAGTAGCCTTGGAGGCGTTTGATTTCCCTTAGCCCAAACTTCAACTTCATCTGTAAGCAGACCATACCAGCAGGTTTGATCAAGCATTTTTGTTCGTCATATTTGTAAAATACGGCATTTTAATTTCTTCTTTAGCCTACTGGACCCTTCCAAAGCCCACGCTGCCTGTCCATCTGCCATTTCAGATGTTAGTCCATGCAGGAATGCCAAGTGAGCCATACTGTTTGCTCTGCTCTTGTTCCATTGAATGTCTTGTTGTATATAATTCTGCTACTTGGTTTGTTTCTCACATGGTATTCAGATTAGGCAGTGGAGGAGGTTCTGACAACAGTAAGAACTGTCTAATGGTTTTGTCAAACAGAAGGGTACAAAATTTATTACCTTACTGCAACCTTCATTGCAAGTACTTAAATGCATCCTGAACCTATGAATTTTCTTCATAGTTTCTTGGCCTTGAGCCTGTACTTTGTTAGATGGGGCTGGCAGCATGGAGTCCTCTGGAAGCATCACAAGCTAGATGCACACACTCTTACAGCCTTGCTCATGCAAGAGCTTGGGGTATTTGAATACCTGTTGGGTCCTATGCATAATTTATTATTTCAGTGTATTTCACAAAGGTTGTGCAGTTATTCTTGGGGAGGGAATAAAGGGAGTATTGCTGGGTTATTTTCCAGACAGAATGATGTATGAAACTCCAGAGAGCTATTTTAACCAAATGATAAACATAAAACTGGCCTAAGAGGTAGTTTGAATGAGGTTTTTTTTTTGGTGAAAATTCTTTTGATACCAAGCCACATAAATATTGGGAACTTCATAATGACTTTAGTTGCAGACATTTTGATGAACATTTTAATAACAAAGTAAATTGCTATTAGAAGGAAAAATTAAATGCTTTCTAGCTATGAAACAGTGAAATGAACATGAGTTGTGGAGATATTGGGAATGGTTGTTGCACAGTCTTAAAAGAGGAAAGAAATCTTGATTGTAATAACTGTGTTTGTAAAACAAGAAAGGTGACACAAAATTTTCAAGTAATATGCAGAGTTAATAAAATGTTCTTGCAGGACCACTTTGCCATGCAAAATGGGAAATATGCTTTTATTCCAGATAGGGAGAGGAAAAGCACTACTTGACTCACAAATCATCTGGAAGAACATTTATGTTTTCTGTCAAATACGTGTAAGTTAAACCATATTTTAAATATTTTCATGGGTCCTGCCGGACAGAACACGTCTCAAGGACAATCCAAGGAAGGAGAACATTTGATAAGCAAATGTAGCTCTGGGCAAAGCTCTGTGCATTCCCACACAGCTGTGATGCCAGTGAGCTCTGCACCATGCCACACATTTTTTCCTTCTCCTTAAGCTCTGAATCAAATAATTTTGAAATCAGTAGAGCTCTGTTTATAGACTTCAAAGATTAAGCACTGTGGAGAAAGTGCAGGTCAGGAAGTACTGACTTGAGCTTAATTTCCTTTTGCTGTCCTTTTCCCTTAGTTTCCTTAATTTCAGAAAGGAACATGCTATATTGCATCTGTTCTCAAACAGTCCTGGGCCATGAGCCACCAGAGCCTGGCACTGTGTCATTGGGCTGTCAGAACAGGGAGGAGCACGGTTGTTCTTCTCTTCTCCTGGCTTCTTTAGTGTGTGGCTCCTTCCACCATAGCTTTTTTTTCCTTTATCATGATAGAGTGCAATAGAAGAAAGCATCTGGCATCTTAATAATATTACTTCTATGGTATTCTAGTTTTCAGCTGTGAGATGAACATCAGATCCTTACGTGGTCTCTCTACCCACACACAATGTGTGTGTGTGCATAAAAATTTATACTGTACCATTGCTGCTATAAGATTTTCCAGAATTTAGAAATGACCATGAATGGCTATTTATGGGAGAAAAGGCAAAACAGATGATGTCCCCATCTTGCTACAGGGATAACACTATAGCTTAGCCTTTTTTTGCATCTAATGGAAGGACAAAGTACTTCCTGGAAATCTGAAAACTTGATGAAATCTAGATCAATTTTGGAGGCAAAGTTATCCATTTAAAATTTTTACCTCTGCAAGCAAGTTTTTTTTTCTTCCCAGAAAGGCCCAGACAAGTCTATGGCCATTTGAAAACCAGGGACCAAATATTATACCCTTTTCTCTCTCTGCTGCTGTCCTTCCTTGTGTCTCTTCCCTTCCCGATGCATTTTTTCCAAGCATTTTCACAGTTAGTAGTTTAATATATTTGTAAGATAAGCAGTATTGCTGAAAAGATAGCTCTCCCTCCCCTTCTTCACCCCAGAGAAAGGGCATCAAAAGCCTGTCTTATGCAAAGTAATTAAAGCCTCTCATGGCATACAGTGGATGTAGTCTGAAGTTGGAAAGAAGATAAACCAGGGAAATTTCAAGTTAATCCTATAAACACCATTGCTTGTGGGCGATCGTCCCTGCCTCCTGCTACTCTCTGTGCTGTGTCCCAATATTTGAGCCCTTTTCCCTGGTCAGAGGAGAGCTCTGTGTTCTTGTGCAGCCCAGCCCTAGCAACCTGTGGAGGTGCCCAGGCAGATGTTGATGTGGGAGAATGCTGCTGGGGTCCCTCGGTAACAGCTGGTTAGGCCTGATGAATCTAAAATTTATATTGAGTTTAGGTAGGCAAGAAGAGTAGGAGATGTGCTTATGTCTGGTGTGTGACCGCTGGTGGGTTTTATTAACCATGAACTGCATGAAAGGTTTTATACGTTTTGCCAAAGCGGAAAAGAGAGGAAGCAAACAGTGTTCAGCTGAACAGTGACAGAAGCTGAGCTGGAAAAAACAAACAACTACCTGTTGGAAGTTTACCCAACACGTAGCTGATAACTCAGTATTTCTAGGTTTCCATGGTGGCAGAATACTGAGAAAAAATGGGAACCCGCATTTTCCACCCCTGTGGTTCTACAGATCCTTGAAATAGAGGAGTTTGCTCACAAACAGCAATTTGAACTAGAGACTAGGAAAGTTGGACAATAGATCATCTATCCATGGAACTTGCTGTTCCTGCCCAGAGATCTGGAAGGGATAAAGTAGGGCTGCTGTACGAGCTTTGCACCAGAGGATTTTCACTCTGAGGACATACCTAGCAGGAACGTGGCAGTTTTGTACAGCAGGTTCTTTGCACTTAAGCTATATTCATTGTGGGTCCCCCTTAAATATCTAGAGAGCGAAATTCTGGAAACACTAGGAAAAAATAATATTTTTTGCAACAGATCTTAGTGGAGGGAGGACACTGAACAGGTCATAGAAACAGATGCGTTTACTTTTTAGCTGGTACGAGCAAAGCAAAAATAATACTTTTGAATACATTGTATTGAGATCTCACTGGGGAAAACAACAAAAATAATCATCGATTAAGCAGGGAAGAAAGCAAGTATACAGAATCCTTAAGTATATTTAATTTCATCAGCAGGTTTATATTCTTCTGTGGAACTGTAATGCAAAGATTTTTTAAGCATCCATATCAGAAGACACTGTCCTGGAGTAATAATATGATTGATAAGACAAAAGAAAGCTCCAACAGAGCTGTTGATTCCTCGGGGTTCAGAAGGTCAGGGTGACCCTGAGATCGTAAAGAGTCTTTTCTCCCAGCCCGCACAGCCAAAGAAGGAGCCTGGAATGCGTCCGATTGCGTTTTCAAGCTTGTTTATTCCTTCTTATCTAAACATTCTTTCTCTGACCTGTCGAGCTCTGCCCAGCAAGTCCACCATGGCATTCTCCCCTCAAGCCTCGGGCGGCTCCCACATTATACACTCAAAACTAGGTGTGTATGTTTGCAATTTATTACCAATTCCCATCATCTATGTTAGACTGTGAATCTCTGCCTTAAACCAATAGAAAAGTGTCCATCACACCAAGACATGGAGGGCAAGGAGAAGGAAAAGGCTAGGAGGCTAGGACATGCCCAAATTCCTCCATCTTGTACCCCCCTGAACCCTATTCTAAAAACCCCAAAATTCTACTTTTCCACCCTGTGTTAATTCAAATATCACACTACTCAAACCCTTGTGGCTTGTAATTGCTCATACAAAATTGACAGCTTTTTCCACAGACTAAAATCGAAGCCACAGATGTTTCTGACTTCTTGCCAAGGTCCCCGAGCCCCCTGCCAGGGTCTGGAGACAGCCAGGGCAGCCAGAGGGATGTCCTGGACTCCGACAAAGAGCTGGTATTCTCACTTTTCATAAAGAAAAATTTTATGTTAATATTCTCAGTAGGACAGGCCAGAAATAGGTGCACAAAGCACCTATTTCTATGGATGTGATTCTGCTGCCTGCATCTGGTGTTCCTACTGGTACCTGCTGGAAGCAGCTCCCATGAAGTACCATCACATTCTGCTCCTATACTCAGAGTCTGTCTTCAAATAACGTGTGAGTAAAGCTTATAAAGCAGTGGGCTGTGAGGAGGAGCAAATACCGTGAGTTTATTATTTAATGCAAATTAACTATCCTAATTCAGAGTCTTAGTGTAAAAGCCACAGTGAGACTGAATGTTCCTCATACCTGCTTGTAAAAGGCCATCCTCTGCCTTGCCTCCTTAGTGATTTCAGTGCAGCTGCCTCTCTCCTCATTCCCAGGAGAGAGGGGTGATGAATCAGTCAGCTGCCTGGGGTGCTCAGACAGACCCTTCAGAGGAAATTCCCTGTAGCATTATGCAAATGATTCCCTACACCATTAGGTTCTGACTGAGACAGGAGTGATACCAGGAGCCCACCTGTCCCTTAGAATCCCTCTCCCTCCCCTTCACATGCTTTAGCTGCAGCTGGCCCCATTGGCATGTGCACACCCACCCCTCTCTGAATGCCAGCTCCCGGCAGACATCTCACATCTTCCTGGGATGAAAACCTTTAAAGAGTGTCATTGTTATTAGCTGGGAGGCAGATTTTTACATCTGGACTGTGTGTATAACTACATATATAAAAATATATATATAACATATATATGTGTTCAATTTGGATTACCTTTTATAACATCTCATTAAGTTCTCTGCCAATAGATAGTTTAGGGCTTGGGTATGATAAAATAAAGAAAAGTGTAGCATTCTGAATTTAAATAGAAACTTCTGCCTAAAAGTGTAGAATCTGCCTTATGAGTTGCATGTAGAAGTGCATACATATCATTTAGTAAGTAAAATAGAGTATTTTTAATGTCAGTTTTCACTGTTGGTCCATCATGGCAGGAGCAACACCAATCTAAGCGAGTTTAATCACAGTATGGGCTTACTTTTTTGCCTGGCCAAAGGAGTCCACGATCCTCTAAGTGCCTTCCTTTATTCTGGCCTTCCCTGTTTGCCCTTACATTTGTGTCTGCTAGAACAAGAACCAAAATGCTACAGAGATTAATCAACCAAATCTTCTTTAATCTATTTTTTTTAAACAGCTGTCATGTGAAAGTGTTTTTAACTGTCAGCTCTCCTCGCAAACAACATAATACAATTTATTTTCATTCTCTTAGCTGATTTGGGCTGTCATAAATGCTAAGCCTTTCAGTAAATCAACTAATATTTAATACTCTACCTTACTATCTGCAAGCAAAAGGTCTTGCTTTTACTTTATTGTCAGTATATTTGGTTTATACAGGGTTTTTTTTTTTTTTTTAATTATTCACATCATATCTTAACAAGCCTCTTGGACAGAAAATAATAATAATGAAAACCCCACAGTTTTCATTGCTGGAGATTACCAGCTGTTTTCAATGAAATTGATGAAACAATGAAGAGCTACAAAAGATGTAAACCAAAAGGTTTACCTAATTATCAGTGTGGATATGAAATTATACCAGCAGGTTTGTAGATGAAGCAAATGAAACTGCATTTTCTGCTCATGTAGAGTTATGTGGATATTGCAATGTAACTTTTATTATTTTAGCAGTGGTTGAATCAGAGCCATCTGCAGTTCTATTGTAAAGGCATGAGAGAGAGATTATAAAAGCTCTGTTTTCACATCCCTTTGATACAATAATGGAATTCTGATAGAAAAAATAAGGAAAAAAAAGGAATGATTCTGAGAGAAAAGAGAAGGTTGATCAGGGAATTTGGTTAAAACTTGGATAAGAAATTTTGAATTCTGGATTTTCAGTAATAGGTAAAACTCCTCAGAACTTGTGAAAGCCCATTTGATGTGAGGCTTTTGTTCAAAATGTTTGAGAAAAAAAGAACCCTAAAACAAACTGTATGTATCTGCAATAGAAGGGGAGGAAATGGAAGGATGATTTATCTCAACTGTAACAATGATTATGCAGCAGCATTGATTAGTTCCCTAAAGAATTCCTGTCGTTTGTTCATTTGCACTGTGTATATAAATGGCCAAAGGAGCAAGAATGAAGTTATATATCTGTGCACTTCAAATGCAGTTGTGCCGTTCAGTTGAGCCTGATGCTTTTTGTTCTTTTCTCCTCTCTCCGAGTTCCTTGTTTTCGCCCGGTTACCGTTTCCCGGGGCGCTGGCCAGGCGCTTCCAGGAGCCGCCGGAGAGAGAGAGAGGCAACAAACACCTTTGTGGTTCGTCTGATATGGACAGAGCTGTTTAGAGAGCGCGAGCAAGACCGGGATAAAGAGACTCAAGAGATTGGACACTTGTTGTGCAGTCCAAAGTAGGTTGTATTTGCCCGATCGCCGCACGTACAAGTGACCACGATCAGGGGTCCAGACAAAGGTTTTATAGGGAAAAATAAGAGATAAGGTGAGACCAATAGAACAATGCCCAGTGTGAATACATTATAGGTAAAATCCAATGGGAATAACTCCAGGGGGAAGGATGAATACACGTAAAAATACAGAATAGAAACTCCAGCTTTAGGTTTAGGAAACAGAAACTCCCATCCCAGATTCACAAAGCCCTTTTGCTCCGTTTGCGTAGCTGCACACTGCAACACACCCCCACAGCAGAGGCGTGAGCCATTACAAAATGTCTCATGTGACAGAGTCCAGGGCCAAATGTTCAGCCAGTGCCTTTTTGCTGGGCCAAAGCAGTCTCCCTGTGGGATGGCAGCTCAGCCAAGGGCATCACAGCTTCTGTTCAGGCCCTGCAGTGGCAGCCTGGGGGTGAGGAGGGACAGTGAGGTGCCTAAGGCTGCCCCTCAGGGACACCAGGCTAAGCTGGAGCTTTCCTGAAGTTCTGCAGCAGTTACACGTACGAAGAGTGCCTTTCTGCAACAATGACTCCACTCAGGGTTTAAATCCAGAGATAATAAATGGCAGACAGAAGGGATTAGTGTCCCGTATACCATAGCTGCTGCTCACAGCAACAGGCAGTATTGTGACAGCATTTCTCAAGAACAAATTGAAGGGTAGAATGACAGGTAAAATGAGAATCCTGCATAATCAGAGGTATTTACAGAAGCAAGCAGGATTCACTGGCAGGCTTTCTTCTGTGTAGGATGTGATAAAACTGTGGTTTTAAATCAACAAGATATCCTCATGTAGTAAATGTCCACACTTTTTTCCTCCTGTAGTTCAGCTCTGTTATTCAGGATGATGTCAAACAACACACCTGCCAAAATTTATTCTAGAATATAGGGAGTTTCCATGACATGCACCTAGTTTAACTGGGAATAATTCAGAAGTGGTGATCTTCCAGCACTTACCCGTGTGTGGGGAGCTGTTTGTCATTTTCTGTTTTAATGCAGATGCTCGCAGAGCACAGACCAAGAGATAAGTGTTTTAAATAGGGCATCCAATTGATGATCTGAACCAAAGCCTTCCATAAATATTGAAGCAAATGTTGCTTCCCTTGAAGCCTGAGGTTAAATCGGCCAAACCCTGTAGCTTCAAGAGAACTGTACAGTTGAGCTCAGTATGAAACTTGTGATTTTAAGTCTTCAGATCATCTATTGCTTTTATGTAAAATCTGTAAATTATTTAAAGAAGTATTTTAATATTAAGCCATAATATTTGGTTAAGTAAATATTATTGAATTGCTGATATTGTTCCATATTTTGTTATGCCAAAGGAGAAAAAAAAAAAGTTTTAAGAGAGAAATGGATAACAGAGAAAGAAGAAGGAACAAGAGTGGCACACCAGTACTGCAAATATTTAAATGAATACATAAAAAGAACTAAAAGGAATTACTTGTCATTCTTTTGAGCAAAGATGATTTACCTTATTTGTTGGAAAAAGTTTTCAAACTGCAAATTTCTAAATCATCTAAAATTCACAGCTGTTCCATTCCCATTGCAGAGAGAGAGGAGAGTGGAGAGAAATGTCTGCCAAGAGCAGTATCTGTTTGCATGATCTCCTTGTCTATTGTTCTCCCGTTGTGGGGTTTTCCTTGGAAGGAAGTGGTGTGACTCATCAGGTGAATATTCAGCTAGAATGAAGGGGTTCACACAGTCTCTAATTCACCTGCCATCTAAATTTTTATCCTTGCTATTATTTAGTTTATTCAGTGGGAGAGCTACACCACTATTTTCTTTTGCTCTATAAATATATATGAGAAACAGTTCTGTTGATACATTTAAAGAAGGTAAGCAGCAGAAGAAATTCAACTCAGAGTACATTGCCACATCAAACAGCTAAATCAAGACTGTTGTAATGAAATACATCTGAACTGATGCAGCTTCTTGCTGCTCTTCTGGAAATCTGCAAAAAAAAAAAATAGTTGAGGGGCAAAAGTAAAGGGTGAAGAGAAAATAGTCGGAGTATTCAGTCTGGGGAACTGTTTCCAGTGCTTGAGCTCAAATTCTCTTGAAGTAGAGATCATTGAGCCTACACCTGTGGGTTTTTTAACTTTCGTAATAAAGCATCTGTGGATGTGCCAGTCAAGACAAGGACTTGTAGGAATTGGCATGTTAACACAAGCTCTCATCCTGCAAAGAGCTGTGTGTGCTGGACCTTGCTTACGTGCAAGCATCACCTGGTATTTGCACACAGTAGATCTCGGGCCAGACCTGAGCAGCATTTGCTGTAGAGCAGAGTATTTACTTCTGGGGATGGTCAGATGGGGAGGTGATATCCAGTCCTAATTCACAGAAGTCTTCTCTAATATATATTGAGTGAAAACCTAATGATATTCTCATGATATTCTCTATTTCAAAAAACGCTAACAAATCAACAAGTCTAACAGTTTCTATCATGATCATTTTATTAATAAAATACTGATGTGTAGGACTCTATAAATTAATTTGACTTGACTGTTAAAAAATTACAGAAAACGTTTTTCTGTTTGACAATGAAAATGTGAGAAGCAAGTGTATACACTGAGAATGCTGAAGAGTTAGTGAAATGAAATGTGATATGGATATTTTGTTTGAAAATCAGTATTTCCTCTCTTTGGGAAGGGGAGTTCTTTCCAGGCTTTCTCTGGTAGGGGTACCTAGGTCCTTCCTTGGCAGCATATTCATCAACAGGGACTTCAAGGAGACCTGGATTGTTACCAGAAGTGCAGTGCTGCCATAGCAAGTTTTCTTAACTGACTTAAGAAACTAGGACAGCTCTCTTTTCAGGCTTTTTGTTGAAGGAGGTTGAATCATAAACCTTTAGAAGATATTTGGATTTTTTTTTATTTTAATTTTAAATTTGTACCTTGTAAAGTTACGCTGCAGGCATATTTTGCAATTAAACTTGCTTCCTGTATTTGAGTAGTATTCTGTTTGGTAATTCATAACCATTCACAGAAGCTTCTGAGAAATATTTTCATGTTTGTATATAATACCATTGTACAAATACTAATTGCATTCCTAAAACAAAATGTCTGACAGGCATTGCTGTTAAATATTTGGTGCTGACAAATCTGTAAAAGATTAATGGTTTGCAGCTACAGCATTTACCTACATTGGAATTTTCTGTTGTGCATGTTATCATAAACCTAAACTCTTGAAAGTTGAAGGCTTGTTCTAGGAGGGGAGATGCTCACGTCTATTGATGACAGATTAGCTACAGTAAACAAATTTTGAGAACAGACCCTGAAGTAACTAATGAGAAATAGCAAGTAAGAAAAGCCCAATCTAGTAAGATAACCCTTTCCAGCAGTCATATCACAAGGGCTACTTTTATGTCCTTCTGCTGTAGTATTTATTTTGTGCCACTTACATTATTTGAAGGGTAAAATCTCTCTGAGGCTGGAAGACTAATTTTAAATTACCAAATTGTTCAAGTCAAGCAGCGACAAACACAACAGGAGATAAGCTTGAGGCATTACAAAGTATCTTCTGTTCACTTTTTACTATAGTAATGTGGCTAAAATGATTTATGATGATACAATACCACCATTGTCCATGACGTATAGTAAGCACCAGCTGTGGGGTTGTACTCAGGTTTTACTGAGGCAAATCTAGCTTGCTGCTGAGGCAAAAGGGTGTTTTTACAGTCAGATAATAATTGATGGAATACATTATTCTCACTTTTTAGGATTGGTGTGTGTGGGAAGATAATTTCAGAGAACTTCAGAAGGAAGTGATAGTTATAACATCAATGTCTGTCTATTTTTGTCCTACTTACAGCTCTTCTAAGTGTTTCTGTGGGAGAGCCAGATTGTTTGAGGGCACATGAGCCTTTCGTGAGGGTGTGTGTTATTTTGTGTAATCTGGATTCTGTAAAAAGATTCATGTTGAACCTTCTGCCATATGATCAGACCATTTTGGTTCTGTTAGGACAATTAGAATGTACACTGAGGGAATTTTAAAGGACTTTTCAAAATGCTTTGACTTGGGAAATTATTGTGGTGTATATTGACAGTAAATAACCAAATAGATATCTTCATATGATGTACTTTATGCAGGGAAGATTGTGTTTAGCTTGATGAACACTTTGAAGCTGGCTTTCAGGTTTAGTTCAGACCATAGCAGCACTCTCTTAAATTCTATGCCCACAGCTGATGTCTATTAAATGAAATGTGAAATGCACTTAGACACCACACCAAACTTTATTGTCTCTTTTATAACAGCAACACTTCTATGGTAGTAAAGGAATTGATTCTCTTGTCCAGATTAATACTGTTCTACTTTATAGAAAAACAGAAAATTATCTATTCAGAAAAGCAAGGCAGTCTTAGAAGAAAATTTCACCTTCAGATAAATAAATACATAGTCTGTGAAGATATTTATAGTGCTTAAGTTGAATGAAAAAACACCCAATTCACAAGAAAATGAAAACCTGTGGAAAACATTTCAAGGTAGAGAGGACATTACAAATAAAAGTGGAAATGTTGATTTTGTATGATACAAGTGTAACAAGATTTGCAAAGGCAAATCAACCAAGGCTAATAATAAGGGCCATTTCCATGTAATTCATTTGGGAGCTCAGCTCAAGACTGGGCACTGCTTGATGCAAAGGTTGCTGGGACTATCATTAAATTATTTTTCTTCACTTAAAGAACATGATTATTTTCTTGTGAGTATGAGGAAAAAAGTGGATTTTCCATTTCTGAATGACACTATAGAAGCTCTTATACATATTCCAGTCTGCATTTTTAAACACTTAAAAAATAAGTTGGGTTGTTTGGAAGGTTTTAGAAAAGTGAATTTATACATTTATATCTAGTTGAATTCTAGCTGCTTATAAAAGGAGTAAAGAATATGATTTGAAACTCTGATTTATTTTACAGAGACAACAAGATGTTTCTGGCAGATATAATGACTACTTCAAATAATAAGACAGTGCTAGATAAAATGTGTTGAAAATCGTGCTTATAGCATAAACTTTCAATTGCCAATATTTTTGAGCACTTTTAGAAGTCTTTGTGAATGGGTAAAGAAGTATGAGCATTTACAGGGGGAATTAAAAAATCTACAACTACATAAAAAGACTAAATATTAGCAGACGCAAAGGAGGCCTTAAAAGTGAGGTAGTGAAACGAAATGGTCAGATGTAGGATCATGATGTGCTTTTGCAAATCTCTGCAAGGAGGACCACTAGTACAATATAGCCCAAGAAGACTAAAGAAAAATAGAGCAATGAATGTGGAGGATCTGTACACAAAGTGCTAGATTTTTTTTAAAGTGGAAAGATGTTTTTTATTTAAGAAGTCCCATACAGAAAATAAAGATGTGTGTTTCCCTGAAACATTTTTAATAGATATTTTCAAATCCAAGAGCTCTCCCAAACTATGAAAGAACATGTAGGAAAAAACAGTTACTTTAGAAAGTTTGCAGAAGTTAGGAATCAAAGTAATGAAACTTAAGAAGTGCTGCTATAATTCATGGCTGATAACTCAGGTACTTGCACATGATTAACTCCTGATGAATATCAAGAGTGATCCAGATGTGTAAATGAGGATGATTTGAGGAGGATGAATGACCTTTCTGTTGAATAGGTCAGCGAGCAACTGAGTTTAGATTGGCAGCCTACTTGGTTTCCTGTGTCATGAAATGCCAGAGTACTAATGTGATGGACAGAGTCCAAAGTGCTGTATGGTGCTTTGTCTGTAAGGTCACCCAGGTTTTTCATGCACAGGGTAGGTATACATAGCATAACTTCCCCATTTAAGATATTACTTTGTTTCTATTGCTTCTCAAGGTGAACCGTGAAAACCAACCTAACCAAGCATATTTTTCAGATAGCCTTACTCTGCTATCTAGACCAGATTTAAGCAACAGTGAAAGGAAAAATTCCATGTATTTTAACAATGACATGGCAGCAGGTTTAGCTAGACCAGCTCTTTTCAGCCTTTGTAGGATGGATCCCAGGGCCTTTGGGGTCCGATCTGGCTAGCTCTGGACTCCCGGCCCCTCTCAGTCTCACAAGGACAAAAGTAAAAGACAGGAAGTGCTCTTTCCTCTCGGGAGCAGCGTCCCACTTTATTCCTTGATCGGAGACGCCGACCAAGGCGACATCCCTGGGGGGAAAGAGAGGGAATGCCTGATGGTGGGTGATTTAAATCCTGGGGGAAAGAGAGGGAATGCCTGATGGTGGGAGATTTAAACCCTGGGGGAAAGAGAGGGAATGCCTGATGGTGGGAGATTTAAACCCTGGGGGAAAAGAGAGGGAATGCCTGATGGTGGGAGATTTAAACCCTGGGGGAAAGAGAGGGAATGCCTGATGGTGGGAGATTTTAAACCGGAGGGAATGGGGAGTGGAGGAAAAGGACCACAGCCAATGGGATAGAAGTGAGGAGGGGGAGAGGGGAGCAGTAGACCAGGGAGAAACCACTACCAGTGGGGCTTAGCGGGGAGGGGAAGACCATGTGATAAGAGAGGGGAATACAAACATACTATTCAGTGCAAAATACAAAACCAAGCACGAAACAACAACTAAATAAACTATTTAGTGCAATACAACAAGCCTTTCTCAAGAATACCTTTGCAAACAAGGCATATGCTCCCACAGACTTCAGAGCATCATTCGTAATTCTCAGATAGGGAGTTTACTGTGTTTTTCTCCAGAAGAACCTTTGTGTTGTAGTTTTCCGTAAGAGACTTTGCTCTAGAAGCTGAATCCGGGCAAACGAAAGAACTGTTACCAAATGTTGTCCTCAAAAGACTGTGTTAGTTATTTGTACAGAGGTAGCATGCAGGGAAGAGAGCTAAAAACTAACAGGGACACACTTCCCTTCAAGCCTCAGTCTTTGTAATTTCCATTTCACGTCTGTCAGGCCTAAGTGATTACAAATGCTCTCATCTCTGGCTAAGCAAGGACTCATATTATTTCCTCAAAAAGCCAAAGTCTTCTTTCTTGGTCTGAAAGGTCAAATTTTCATTTAGTCTGATGTTCTGTATATATTATGGAGATACACAGACCTTCCTACCAAGAAATCCTTTTCTCCCTGACCAAGGTCTTTGAGCACCTTGGGCAGAGGAACAGCTTCAGAGGTGTGGGTAATTTGATGGAGCTTTTATTTTGAAAGGCATTGCCTGCCTTTTTGTGTATTTTCAGAGAGCTGATGCAGATTACTAAATTCCTTTGAACCCTCTGAGCAATAAACCATCGTAATCAAATGAAAGAAATAGATTCTACTTGTGAAGCATTTCCTGTGGTGCTTGCAGAAATGGGTTAATAATACAAAGAATTATGGGGGGTTTTTTGTTGTTTTTTTTTTTTTTTTTTGGTTGGCTTTTTTTTTTTTTTTTTTTGTTTGGTTTGGTTTTTTTTAGTGCTACTTTCTTCTCTTTCCTTGTTGCCACACTGTATTTCTTTTGATAAATCTGTATAGCCTGGCACAGATGCTAGCAGATTTTCTTGTGCTTTCTCTTCTGTCTTCATGGAAAAGCCTTGTATTGATTTAGAGATCTGTCAGTGGAGGGAAACAGAGTTCTATCTCAAGAAAGGACCAGCTAGAACATAAATCATTGCTACGTGTCCTGTGCTCAACCATGCCAAAACACTGAGCAATAGCAGGACTACAAAACACATGAAGTAAAGTTCAGGATATTCCAAAATAAAACCAGAAAAGCATCCACCACCAGTGGTGTCATGTTTAGACACTCACTTTGGTACTTCTGAAAGCTTGTTCTAAAGCCCCTTGTCTTAGGAGCAGCTTCTTAAAAATAATGTATGTATTTAGAAAACCAATTAGCTGAGTTAAGATGTGATGTTAAGCTTTTAGAAATCCTGTTATCCCTTGAGTGTGATAAGCTGTGAAATCATGTGTAAGTCACCAATTAAGCTCATCTGTGTTATTTTTTAATGGACAAGAAAAAGATCAGGTATCTTTGAATCACATTCAAGCCAGTTACGTTCCTTCCAAACAAATGAACTGAAGCTGTTAATGGATCGGACTTTGCCCATGGCTTTTAGTGACCAAATCCACTCCCTTTGGTTGTTTCTCTAGATTATACCACAGATATAATGTTTCCTTGTCACATTGCAGCTGATCTGCAGCCCCTAAACTCAACCAGGCTAGAAGTAAACAAATCCCTGGGTGAACAAAGATAGGTTGGATTCAAACCTATGCAGGGACCCTCAGCCAATCTCATTCAGCCCTAAATACAGATGTGTCTTTGGCCAGGGATTGGGTGGTGGTAAGACCTCAGCCAATCATGTGTAAGAAATTTGAAGCCCCTATAAAAGGGGTTGCCATAACAAACTCTTGGCTGTTTGTCGAGGACCGCTTGGTGAGTCTGTGTCATTTCTGTCTCCAACCAACGACCTCTGTTGTGATATTTCCTTACTGCTCTTATCACATTTTCATGTGCTTTGGGCCACACAGAAAAGATTACATAGTTTTGTATCAACTTATGTAAGCTTAATGAGAGGGTTGTAGTAAATAGGAAATCTTTGCGGAGGCTTAAGTTTTCAGTGAAATCATTATGGATAGAGATGCATACATTGCATAAAATTGCAAAAGGTGCCTTTTTCAGGCTATATTTGGTTTCAAAACTGCTGGATCTCATTCCATAAGGGTTGAATTGAATGGATGAAGAATTACAGGAAGAAGTTGACATCTGTGATATTCTTCTCAGTGAATGGAAGTTGTTACTATTGCCTGAATTGATACAGGGCCAAAGGTGTAGGAGGAAGGTACTAAATGCAAAACTTCCTTCTCCCCCCACAAAGTCTGGAATTGATTCATTGTGATGGGTCATTTCAGACAAATTGGCAGCAGTTTGTTTCCCATTCCTCACTCAGACACATTTCAAACTGTTAGATCTTGATTTTCATTTCTTTGTGGCTGACTGAAAGCTCTCAAACACTAAGTAATGCTGCTTTAACTCCAGAATTCTACAGTTCTCTCTTGATAGGGAGAAGAGGCATTCTCAAATGTATTTTGGATCTTTTCAAAAGAGTTCTTTGGAGGCAGATTTGCAGATTAACCTGTCATGCATGCCATCTTATTTATAAATTGTGAAACTGAAAACATGATAACCCAATTATGATATTTAATATGTTACTGTTGAAAGATTGCTCTGTAACTCCTGTACTAGAAGCAGCACTTAACAGAGAAGTAGGTTATATGTCAATGATCAAGTATTTCAGGTTAGTTAATCTGATGAACTATCAACAAAATTAACTTTTCTTGTGTCTCTGTCTTTTCACATGAGACAAAGGGACACATCTTCCTGAATAAAAAACTCTGTTTACCAAGAGTACAACATGAAGGCCAATTGATGGAAACAATGTGTAAACCATTTATTGGTGTTAAATTTATGTAGACAATTGAATGTTGAAAAAAAATTGCTGTTGAATCTTGGAATATTAAAATATTTTTGGAGCACCTGAAAATATTTCAAATGGCACACATTTAGTCTTTGGCCAAACAATGTAATGTCTAATGCAGGACCTAATTTTGTCCTTGAACTTTCACATAAGCAGGTTTTGATAGTGTCTTATGGGCAGAGTGACTTGGAGATTAACTAAAAGAATGCAGCTGGACAAACCCAGAAGCATCTATTCTCAGACCTACCTGACAAGGTAGGAAAGGAAATAAAAATTACAAGCCAGTCTTTATGAAGAGGTATCTGATTTCTGCCTCAGTGTTTAACTGTACTGGGTTACTTGCTTTGGACAATCTAACACAAGTTTTATCTTCTGCTTTCTGCTATCAAAATGCAATTGATTTCTTTTTAGCCAGAGTTTGAGCCACTGTATTCCATATGTTTGTCATCTGCACAATTCGCTTTTGTAATTCATTCTCCCTGCCCAGGCTTACTTAAGCTCCAAATGTAAACCATACTTCACACATAGTGTGGTAAACCCCATCCTCTGGCAGCAGCAGTGGAGAAAGCCTATTATACAGGTGCTTTATCACATCTGCTGTACTGGATTCTGAGAGGAAAAAACAATTCCTGTGATAGATTATGTCTATCCCAATAAGAGCTTCATAAGTCAGTGCTACAGAAAGCAGGAGTGGCTAGTGACTGTGGATGTCTGCTGTGGAGATCCAGGAGAGGCTGTAGTCTGGCAGATAATTTACAAAAAAAAGAGAAATTCCCTTAATGGAACTGAGAGAAAAGACCAATCAGGCACAGGGAAATAGCTCTAGTAACCTCATTGCTGTAGGACTCACTCACTCATTCCATCATCCTGCTGTTCCTCGACACCAAAAGCCAAAGGAAACCCACAGCATGCTCAGAGGAGGAGTTTGAGATTCAGCTGGGAGAGCTCACTCAGTTTGGGAGTCTCAAATCACTCTGAACCAGTTAAAGGCACTTAGGAGAAGAGACACAATATATGTTGTTAGACAACTTTCAGAGTATTTTTTACCTTGGAGTTGATGTTTTGATGGAGATTTGACAGTATTATTCCTTTGTTAGAATTGTTTTGTGAATAAGTGTATCCCTTAACTCATATGTGCAGCAGGAAGGATGTACCTCCCTACTCTTTGTTATTTTAGGGTAAAAAATTGCATCTCAGTGTGTGAATGACACCATAATTTTTCAGACAAGGTTAGTAGCAGATTAGCTGCCAAGATCATGACAAGAAAGCAACTTTCAGTAGGACAGATAAATCAATCTTCCAGAGGGTTATGATCATATAACACATATGCATGAGTGAGAACAGGAACATTAGAGAGCAACGAGGGTGTTTGGAGTTCTTGGTGGGTGATACCACTCATGTCTTGGGTGAGTATTCCCTTCTTGTGGACTTGGCCCACTGTTTTGGATGCTCTGAGTGTGTTTAGAGCTAAAGGGTGTAAGAGAATTCTGAATAATACTGTTCTGTGGGACAGATTATACAACCAGGTGATATTTTAACTCTACTGACTAATTTCTTTTCGGTAGGGAAGAAATATATGTGCTGCACTGTTGTCATGGTTTGATGCTGGCACAATGCCAGCGCCCTCATGAAAATGCACCTTCCCCAAATAAATGCTGTGAGATGCGATCAGGAACAGAGCAGAGCAGGCCCAAGCTTAGAAATAAAGGGGAAAGAACTTTATTAAGCTAATACTATGATAAAAGACATGTGGGGTTGTACTCAGGTTTTACTGAGGCAAATCTAGCTTGCTGCTGAGGCAAAAGGGTGTTTTTACGGTCAGATAATAATTGATGGAATACATTATTCTCACTTTTGAATGAAAACCCTCCAAAGCACTCCTCCTCCCCCCACCCAAACTCCAACAAACCACAGTGAGACACAACTTGGATCCTCAATCAAGTCATCACCCTTCAGATATCAATACTCAGTCCATCAAGGGAGAGAGAAGTCTCTCTTGCACCATAAACCCCCAGGAAACACAGTTGCCACCTCCTGTGTTTCCATGTCACACATGGCACCGCCCGGAGAAAATCTGCCAGTGTGACACTCTCCATTCCATGTCACAGTGCTCTCACCACCATGCATGGACAGACTGCTCATAGGGCTCCTTTAAGGATGCTTTGCCACGGACCCAAAGATACAACAGTTCAGCTTCTCATCTTGGGACTACAGTCCCCCCTATTCTCCACCCCCCCCCCCCCCCCCTGCCCCCAGCCCCGGGGCCGAGGGTCCAGGAACAGAGATCATCTTCTTCCTGAAGACAGAGGGCATCACCATTCCCTCCTCAGCTTTCCTCTGTTCTTGCCATCCCTGTGCTGTTAGAAGCTGAAGCAGGTCTCCTTGGGTCACCACTGCATCCCCCTAAAATGCAGTCTCTGTTGCAGGAGATTTTGGTTCAGTCTATGGCTAACAAGAAAAGTCCAGCCAAAAGCCACTCCATCATCTCCTCCCGCCTAGAATTTCTTCTTCTAACATCTCAGGTCCCGGACTGTCTCTCTTCCACTACAAATCAAGGAGTAGTAATATTTTACAAAGCCCTCATTTCCTGGAAAGGGTTAAAAGTTCAGACTCCCTGGACAGCTGAAATCTCTGCCCAGAACTCCAACTCCCACGGTGGGCATTTCCCCCCCACCTCCTTCTCCTCTGCCAGCAAATTCCAGGTGCCATCAGGCTCTCTGTCTCTTTCCCTCTGTGGGGAACAAAGGCATCTCCGCTTCTCTCCACCCTTCCATACCCAGGGCCCGCCCGGTTCCAGTCCTTCAGCCCCTGGCCTGCCTCCCTCAGGCCTCATGGCTTCCCCTCCTGCACCCAGCCCGTGGCTGGGCAGGGGAGAGCCTGCACTGCACTCTGACCAGAACCAAAGAGAGAATTCCCCTGGGAGTTCCTGCTTTTAACCCCCTGTGTGCTCACAGGCGTGCCCGTGCCTTCAGTCGTCACTCCAGGTGCCAATATCCAAACCTGACCACTGATGGGTTTGACCCAACTTCCTGAAAAAATTCACCTCCATGTCAAACCACAACACGTAAGTCATGTCATCTGAACCACATACGTGTTGGATAATACTGCAGGAAAAAGACACTGGATTTTCTCTGTATTAATCAGAAGTGAATAGATGAACTCGCTTCATTTAGCAGAATATTCATGAAGCTAGCAAATAACTCCAAGATAAGAAAATCAGACACAGCTGGATTATGTGAACTCAAGACGTATCAGAAAGATAGATGCCCTGTTGGCATCCACAGTTCTAATCCCAGGTGGCTGCTGCTTTGAAGTGGTAATTTATTTCCTCTGTTTCTTTCTGACCTAAGAGATGCCAGTGAATTCTGGCGTGCCGTCTCCACCACAAGTGTGACCTTGGTGTTTTGCTCCTCAGTTACCTATTTGAGTAGAATGGGGTGCAGTTTTACCTGACAAGCCTTCTGAAGTTCAGCAAAGGCAAAAGATCTGGGAAATGGGTGTGCAGAAAAGGACCTGTTGGTCGTGATGGGCACCATGCTGACTGTGAGCAAGCAATGGGCCCTTGCAGCAAAGAGGCCAAACAGCCTCCTAGGCTGCACTGGGATGACAGCAGCCACCAGGATGAGGAAGGGAATCCTTCCCCTCTCCTCAGCCTTGGTGAGCTCTGATCTGCAGTGCTGCATCCTACCTGAGCTCCCCAATACAAGAGACTCATGGCTGTCCTGGAAAGAGCCCAGCAAATGAGTACAAAGATGATTATGAGATTGGAGCATTGATCAGATGAGGAGAGGCTGTGTGAGGTGGGATTGTCTCTTCAAGCCTGTTACTTGGATACAATCAGAAAAATCCTCTCTGTAAGCACCAACCCATAAAACTTGTGCTTTTGTAATCACAATGAAGTCAGAGCAGATAGTTTAGAGCCCCGTTTTTCTCAGTTAACCCACTCAGTTGCTGCTTCTCCAAAAGGATCCCTGATGAAATTCTTGGTGATCACAGGGGGGCATGCCCTGACAGGAGCGGCTGTTCCCTGTGAGTAGTCCTGTTGCTCTCATAATTGTGCTACTAACCAAGAGAACTCTAACCTAATTTCTTGAGGTGTATTGCTCCCACTTCCTTGATAACTGTGAGAGGTTATTCATCATTCATGGGATGTACTTAAAGCACTTAAGAGCCTGTCAGATTTGCCCCCTGAGATGGTAGACATCTAACATACTCCGTTTATCCTAAAAATGAGTTATTTGTAAATTGTCTTCTTATGAAAAAGAGTGCTATTGCTCCTGTACACAATTCTAAGATTTGCAAATTTATGAAAATCACTAAGGATGACCAGTGAATTTGAATTAAAATTTAGCATTTGTTGCTTTCTGTACAGTTGAACAATTAGCATCATCATTATTACAGAAGCACACCAATTCTTTGTTGTGACATTGGTCCATAAGTCTTTCTTTTTTTTAATGAAAATTTATTAAAGGGTCTTCTCTTTCTTCTGACTTTAAATAATATTTGCCACCTCTCTGCCCTTTGGTTGTCTGTGTATCCTGTGTTAGTATAGTCAAACACATATAAAAATTCCTTCTTTTCTCCGAGATTATTTTTTAAGCTATTTACCAGATCATCTCTATTAGATGATCTGCTCAATAGCTTAAAACATTACTTTGATACTGAGCTCTCCTTTCATTTAGCTTGAATATGATTTGGTACATGAAGTTGTAGATGAGAACTTGACTTCAAAAGCAGGACTTCAAGTCCTGAGGTGCAGACAGCCTTGGAGGACATTGTCCAAAATTGCTTGCTTGTAGTTGCCCAGGATGTGTGGAAGCACTCCAAACTCCAGAATGCTCTGCCTGCTTGTTAAATGACCTTTCCATTTCCAAGGCCAAATTTTGAGAAAGTTGCAATATAAAATGCTGTTGGCACAAACTGTAATCTGCGTGATTATTTGGCTTATATTTTTTTTATCCAATATAATGACCAGACTATTATTAGTAGCAAGAATATGTCTTCTAATAAAATAAGTGGCTTTATAACTCTGGTAGAAGGCTGGCATGGATATTATTCAGTCTTCAAAATTATTTTGATTGTGCCTTCAAATACCAAAACATCTTTAGTAAGACAAGTTATATATATTTCCTGTTTTAAGAATGAGCTTTAGTTGGTGTAAAATTCTGGCTGAAATAAATGAAAGAGTCCAGTGGCACAGACTGTGGGAGGGCCATCTCCTAGCCTATGCTCCAGACTAGGAGAAGTGGGCATCTTTGAACCCGTAGTGGTTTTGCTGTGCAGGCATTTGTCTGTATTTACAGTGAATTCAGAGCATGCTTCCTCTGCCTTTGCACACTGCTCCCTTGAGGGCCGACTCCAGGTATTGAGATACAGTCCACTAAGCTGCCTCTTCTCCCAGCCCTAAAGCAATATGGAGCAGGGATGAAACAACCCCTAAAGTTGAAGAAAAATCCAGAAAGACTTCAAAATAGTTTTATAGCTTCCTTTTTAGAGTTACTACTGCTAAATATTTCTGGTTATGACTTGAGAAAGTAGTCATATAGACTGTCACTGTGTCCCCGCTCTTCTAGGTAATTACTTAAGATGCTGCTGTAAAGCAAAGGAAAAAATTCCAGTATCTTATTTTTAAATACTGCAAAATTAACTCTTAGATTTCTCCTGAGCCTGTTACATTTCAAATGTCAAAGTGTGAGAGAATGCTACAAATATTGTCTGAGTTACTCCAACTCGCTGAACTGGGATTACTGTGGTGTGCCTGTAAGAAGAGATCAAGCCCCGTTGGAGCAAGACGCAGAGCTGCATTGCTGGTGTTTCTATAATACCTAACTTGTAGGCTATTGGCATGCTTGAATAAATTGATCTGGTTCATGCACAGATTTGCTTCTTAATTTAAAAAAAGTTTAATTAAGAAGATCTGCATTCAAGTCATTAAAACTCCCATAATATATTGTTGTAGGTTTATTAATACTAAAAAGCTTGTTTTGTGCTCAAGCCTGCAAACATGAATAGTGACATATGAACCTAACCTTTGTTATGTTTGCTTGTGTGACATCAAAAATGTGTAGTAGATATGAAACTTTGCCAGCTTTTATTTTGATGGAGTTGGCCTCGATCTTTGTTGTTTCTTTGTAGTTTCTTTGTTGTGTTAATGCAAGTTTTATCCAAAATGTAGAGAGGGGAAGAAAGGCTGAGAAAGTCAGCATTTTATGGAGCCCCATATTCACTTTGAATGCAGAACCAGGAAAAGTGGTGCCTCTTGGGCTTGTATTGCCAAGTTTCTCCTGCATACACAGGTACAGCACAGTTTCGGCATTAATTGTTCATTATTTATAGTGGCTGCTTTCCAAAGTTTTTCCTCTTAATCAGGAAAGTGCCACATTATCAGTTGGGGATTTCCTCTGTTACGTTTAGCACTTTCAGGCTCTGACATATCATGTAGAGAAGTAATGTTTGTAAGTAGAGATTAGGAAAAATCTGTTAGTGACAGATAGCTTGGGGGAATTGTAAAGTCTCCAAGAAGGAATATCTGTGTGAAGAGGTTAGGCTAGCATCTGTCTGGGAGCATTTCCATGCCATCACTCCTGGGCAGAGCGGTGACAGCTACCAGGTGACCTAATGCTCTCTTCCAGTTCTTCTTTCCTCTCATACTACATGTTGAAATACTTTCCCCCGCAGCCCCCTGGAGTTATTAGGCTAGCCCAGATCTGAGAGAGCTTTGGGGGAAATATTTCAGGGTTAAGGCAAAAGATTCCAAAAGAGGCTCTAACCCCCGATGTGGTCCAAGACGTTTATTCCTGGAGGTTTCCAGGGGAGGAAGAGGGAAAGAGAGCAAACAGTGGAGGAGCATGGCCTTTTCTACCCTCCTGCTCAGGAAAGGACAATTGGCTCCCAGCCAATTTGGTCCAGAAAGGAAGGAAGGGTTAAATTAACATGGTTACAGCTACAGGGGTCTCTGGGGGAGGGAACCATTCCCCAGAGCGATGCAACAACATGTTATGCATTTTATGCAGTAATGAACTTCAGGTTTCATCCAAAAGTTGAACTTCTTGGCAGTCAGGTTTGTGCACTTATTTTTAAGTGTGGCTTTTACTTCAGTTGAGTTTAAAAGGTTGCCCATGTTTTTAATGGAGGTGGATAACGACAGAAAAAATTAATCACAGTCATAATTGCTGTAAATTTGGTTTGTTCCACTGAAATCTAGACAGTTATCGCAATTTAACTCCTTTTAAGGATATGAACTAATATTTCATATGCACCAAAACATTCATTAAAGACAGTGATAAAGGCAACTGGGTTTTCAGAGAGTAGGTAAGGGAGGTGGGCACTTCTGGAGGCTGACAGTGCTATAGGCACAAAGTATTTGCCTGAAATTTTTAATGTGCTATCAAATAGGGTCTGCATGGACACTTGGAACTTTTTTGAAGTGACAAATTTTGACATCCTTAGAAATTAAATGTGATGTTAAACAGAAAGTTCCTGAGTGTCAATGGATTTCTTCATTTGTCTTTTATATACCAGGTTTCATTCTAAAGCAATTCAGGAAAATAACAGAAGCAGCTATAAACATTTTGTGAATATTAGGAAGAAGTTGGAGAAGAACTAATGAGTATGTAATTGGAAACACAAATTTGCATACAAATTTGAGCATGGTATTTCAAAGCTTGCAAACATCAAAGTGTATTAAAATGACAAGCTACCCATGCTAACGTACAGTTTTTATTTTAAATTGATAAAAGAATAAAACATAAAGGTTTTACTTGTAAGATGGCTAATTATGTCAGATTGCTTTAGGCAACGGGCAACTTCAAGTCATCATGACATACATTTGCTTGGCTTTTTTTGGTGTTCTTGTATGCAATTTCTGTGTCCCTTCGGGGCCAGAGAAGTGAAACATGTGTCAGGCATATTAAGATAATAGAGAGTCACAGCTTTCCATCTAGAAAATTATAGTTGCATCTTTTACTCCAGCTTTGAACTCTAGGCAAATGCATATGTAGTGATCATCTTCATTTGATTAGTGTGGGATAGCAGAAACTAGCTTGGTTTTGCTTTGCAAACCTGAAACTGCAGCAGCTGCCCTGGCCGTGAGTTAAAGTGTCTGCTGGTCCAATGGTGTCTGCTGGTGCTGTGCAGAAGGGAAGCTGGAGGAGGTGTCCCCTCTCTAACCACAACAGTCTGCACTGATGCTGCAGCACCACCTTGCCTCAGTCTGGCCAAGGCTCACCCCTGGAACTCCCTGACTCTTGTATTTGCCTAGTGCAAGTGGAGAAGTGGGGAGCTGGAAAGGATTTGGGGCTGTCCTGTTGCACTCATGCGCTCATTCTGAGCTGATGCTGCTGCACTCGGCTTGAATGACCTCCTTGGCTCACGTCGCACTAATTCAGGGGTTTCTGCACCATAGTTCACTACTACCAGCAGGCAGTGCTTCCTTGGTATGTTCTGCTTTGTTTCAGGACTGGATTAAAGCCTTCATTAGCAGAATCCTCTCCTGCTACCTTCACTTGGGAGCTAGAAAGGCTGTTCTGTCAGGCTAAGTAAATAATCCAAGTGATGTATAGAAGGAGTAAGCAGTGGGATCTAGTTCTTGACTGTCGCTTGGATGTGCAAAGTACTTGCCTGTGTACTTGGCAAGAGGTTAAAAAAACCTGGCTTTTGTGGAAAAGTAAAGAATAAATAGTGGTGAGCTTTTAAAGGCAGTAAAAAATGTCAGACAGATTCCTCACCTCTGCAGAGGACACCAGGCCATGGCAAGATTCTTATTAGTGGACAAATTTTCTGCAATCATTAAATGCAGCTGCACCTGAGAGTTCAGCATGTTTTGTGGTGTAATGCATGGCAGCAATTTAGCAGAACTATAAGAAAAGCATGTATCAGTGCTCCTCTCTTGGCTTGAATTCCAAACAGAAATGTATCAGAGAAAATCAATACTGATACAGCAGGAATCTTACATACTGACTTTATCTACTTCCTGGCCTTCAGCACTGAGGCTCTGTGAGGCCTCATATATGTAACAAGGTGGCACATAGTACTGAGAAACAGCTCGACTGTGAAGACTACACAAGGCCAGCTCTTTCTGTACCTGTCTAGTGAGAGGCAATAGGATGAAAGTGAAACTGAGAGCATAAAGCACTGCCACAAAACCCCTATTTCAGCAAAATGCAATAGGATCAAGTGACTACTGGCTCTAATTATATGGGTTTATAAGACTTTGCCTGTCTGGAAAGGTTGTTGATTTTGAACTGCCTCCATTCATATCAATGACACATGGGGTTTAGCTAGAGTAGAAGGTTGTTTTGCTCTGGCAGTCTTGCTGAGTGCTTTTGAACACATCCCCAGTGTTAGTGGCACAGAGCTGGAATAAACGTTTTTTTGCCGTGAGCTGTAGCAGAAAATGGCTGAGGTGAAGAAGTGTACACTTAAGCTGAACATCACCTGGCATCTGCAATGAAATATGCTGAGGGAACCTTTGAAAGGCATGGAAGTAGCAATCTTCAGGATTAAAAAAAAAAGACTAGATAAAATACTGCAAAATATATGAGGAATAGAAATGTTGTTCTGTCAAGGTGACAAATAACCAAATTTATTCCTTTTCATCTCCAAACTTCCAGGATGTAGCCTGTTATT
Organism: Vidua macroura; assembly: GCF_024509145.1. NCBI lineage: Eukaryota > Metazoa > Chordata > Aves > Passeriformes > Viduidae > Vidua > Vidua macroura. The sequence goes on along the minus strand of NC_071578.1, from coordinate 36,577,313 downwards.
TTCTGTATTTAGCGTACTGTAGGCTCTCAAAGCTACACAGAATCATTGCTTGTTTTTCTCTGGTGAGCGGCAAGCTGACCACTTTTCAGAACTTTCCCTGGATCCAGTGTTGTTTGGATAGGGGGGAGTTTCAGTAGCTGTTGCTGTATGGTTCAGCTGAAACCTTCCATAGGTTCAATGTAAATGTCTTCTTTTGTTTGAATTCTGCATATAAACTGGTCACTTTTTTCCCTAATCTTTTACCAAAGATTTCCTGAAACTTTTAAGCAGAAGAAAAAGATTTGATATGGGTTTGTGAGTTTTGTGGTTTTCTGTGTGTGATGTTCTTTTGTTCCTCCAAAGTAGTAAAGCATGGTCCTTGTACCAACTGCATGAGTCCCCTGTATCCACAGCAGAGCCAGTGACCCTGCAGCTCCTACTCCCAGTGCAGGCAAGCTGACAGGTTTTGTGTCACAAGAGATGGTGCCTCCTCCTCACTGGCACAAAGCACATTCTGATAGCAAGGAACTTCACTATTTAGCCTGCTGATGTAATCAAATGAGGTAAGTTTTTCCTTCCAATTTTGAAAGTTTCTTTTCCCTGAATCTCCCAGGTCTGGAAAGACTCAGGTGTGACTGCCCCATGTGTATGCTGATCTGGGATACACATTGCCTGCCATTGACAATGAGTGCTCACAAACCAACTGGTCTCACAGGGAGTCACAAAACATATGTGTTGATTAGACTGCATCTCCCTATTGCTTCGTGGACTTACTTAGCAGATGATTATAAACAAAAAAACTCTCTGAGCCCTGCCCGTTGCTTACCTGGGTCTCAGTGCATCACCAATTATAAGCATGTTGGAAGTTTCTTTTGTACCTAAGCTAATATTGATGTCAAACGTTGCCTATAGCCTGTTTTTTTACTTTTTGTTATGAAACCATTGCTAGGATGCCTGATGGAAATTATTGTCTTCTTTTTCTGTGGATAACTCCTATCACCTACTTAAAAAAAATAATTGAGATAAAACATTTTAAAAATAACAACTATTACAAAATGCAGAAGGTATCAGTAAACCAGTCACCTGTGAGAATCATTAAAAAACAGATGGAGAAGAAGCAGTTTAGTCAAAAAGTAAAAACCATGGCCTAATCAAGTGTCCTAGGGTGACGGTAGGGTGTTTGTATCCCAAATCCTGTGTTCTGTTTATGCCTGATATTATGTTCTGTGCCTTCAGGACTGACTCTGAAAGTGAAGGATTGTTTTGTCTTGTTATCAGCTGGCTCACCTGCCCCCATGGTCTGTGTCTAGGAGAGGCTTGGCTGGCTTGCTTGCTTGCTTTTGCTTTTGCTTTTGCTTTTGCTTTTGCTTTTGCTTTTGCTTTTGCTTTTGCTTATTAGTTAGTTTAGCTAGGCAGTCCAATTTTACCCTGGACTGTTTCTTTTTCCCTTCCCTTTCCCTTTCCTGAATATCATCTGAACCTGCTCTGGATCTGGACCTGGGAAACATCAAGAAACACTGAGAGTCTGCATTTTGTGACCTGCAGCAGCCATCCCCAGCGCCAGAGACTGATAGCTGGGCAACCACTCCCAGGAGAGACTTTCTGAATTTGTCATCTCTTCAGAACGGTGAAAGGGTTTTGTCATCTGATGTTGTTTTTTTTTTGTATTGGGGAGTGTTTTTGCTTGTTAAATAAACAGGTTTTTTTCCACTTCTCTCTGAGGAAAACCAGGTGGAGGAGGGGCCGTGGGAGGTTTGCTTTCTGGGGGCTCCTTCCGAAGGTCTTCTCCCAAATTTTGCCCTAAACTAGGACATCAAGGAAAATATTGTTTGCTATTACAGTAGTTATGACCCCCCAGGTTATTTGTGCACTTACAGTTTTTTCTGCCCATTCATTATGCAGAGGTGCTTTATGGCAAATGTGAGGGCAAAGGAAAGTTGCTATAACATGAATTACTCCATAAGCCACTGACTTTCACTGTTACTGTTTGCCATCTTGCATATTCTGCATAGAGTGAATTTCTACAAGGGAATAGATGCTGGCTGTTGGAACTGGATGTATCCTGCTATAGCTTCAGGTGTTGAGTTAGAGATATTTGCATATACAAATCAATCCATTTGCAGAGTTTGCTTTAAAATATGCTCAGTATTTTTTGCCTAGCTCAGTTTGCAGGACTAGTGTAAGTCTCAGTTTTCTCAGTATTTGCTCTAGGGAATCCAGAGAAGGGTAAGTAGAGGTGTTAATTCCCAGTCTAAGGCTAATGGTAACTATCTTGGTCTGGGTTTGGATATTCGTTAAACCTGGTCCTTTCAGCACATCTTACAGAGCACATTCTGTTCCCACACTGAACAAGTCTTAAGGGGAAAGATGAACAACCTATTCTCCACAAAAAGGGCCCTTTTTGGACCGGGTCTTTTTTCCCATGCAAAGTTTGGTTTTTAACGTGTTTCCCCTACTCTGTCACCTACCTCCAGGGAAAGGATTGTTTTCTTTTAATAAGTTATTTTCCAAAGAGTAAATAATGCTTCAGAAAAACAGATGTGGTCTTGTTGGCAGCAATCTGCACAATGAACATGAGTTGAAGGGGATTTGGCACCTCGATAAAATAATTCTTTTAAATCAGTTTCCTGTTGATAGATTATCTCATTAGTATAATTTCAAAATGTCAGAGGAAAAATGGACATTTTTTTTTGATACTAGATCAACAGATGACTGATCAAAAAACCCTGTTTGCAAGAGGTGCTGCTCTTCTGGTTATTTTTGGGACATCTGATAAAATATTCAGGTTCAGAACATTTATTTATTTGTCCTTGTTCTGAATATATTATCTGGGGCATGAAGACTACAGTTATTATGAAATATCTGAAATTTATGAGCTAAGTGAACTTTGAAAAATCTATTAGTAGATTTTTACTATTATTTATTGGCTGTATTTACCTCATCTATGTATCTCGAAACATAAATAAGCACAAATATGCATTGGTAGTGTGAAACTATAAGGTGAAATTAACAGTTACTCTTCAATTCTGCCAAATTGAGGGGGTTTGCAATATCTTGCTTTCTGACAATCCACTTATTTTATATGACAGAAAGTTATTATTTTAAATTTTATACTTCAAAGTATTTTCTGGCCTGTACTGTAGAAAGCTCTCCAGGATGCATCTTTGGCTGTGTATATGACTTTTTACAGTCCCATGTAAGGTTAGTTTATCTTATGATATGTGAAAAATGCATAATGGAAACAGCCTAAAGGGCTAAATTAAATCTCTCTGGCTTTCAAAGCAGAGCTCCTAATTACTGTCCACCCCAACTACAGATAAATGAGAACAGGATAGACCTTTGCAGCTGGAAGGGACCTACAGTGATCCCCCACTCCAGTTGCTGGAGCACTTCAGGGCTGACTCAGCATCAAAGCGTCTTGTTCAGGCTCTGTCCAAATGATTGTCTAACACTACCGGGCTTGGGGCATTGACAGCCTCTCAAGGAAGCCTGTTCCAGTGTCTGACCACCCTCTCTGTAAGGAAATGCTTCCTGATGTCCAGTCTGAATCTCCCCTGACACAACTTCCATCCATTCCCATGTATCCCATGCATGCCAGAGAGAAGAGCTCAGCGCCTTCCTCTTCACATGCTCTCCTCAGGAAGCTGCAGAGAACAATGAGGTTGCTCCTCAGCCTCCTCCAAACTAGACCCACCCAAAGTCTTTGGCTGCTCCTATAAAACAAAATACTTAAACTTTCATTTCCATTGGAATATAATCATATATTGAGGAAATAACTATGAAATGAAAGTGATAATGAAGAAGATAAAACTGTGGGTGAGAACATGTTACTGTTTAATGCATACTGAATTACAAGTCCTTTGCCATACTGAGGCCAGAATGTCAAAGCTTAAAGAACAAAGTCACAGGGATAAAATGCTGGAGGGGGGGTTGAAAAGCAGGAAACTTAAAATGGCCTTTGTGCTGACAACCATGTTTGCTTTCCTCTTTCAACTTTTGTAGTCTCTAGAATCAGCAGACAACTTGTTGCACAATTCCTTGTCTGCAACAAAGCTCAAAACAACTCTTTGTGAGGCACTATCAATCATACACTTGTCGGACTATAGTGCTGAATTAGGACTGGAAGTCTTCACTGCCAAATAAATGGTCAATGAATGCTGCCAGTTAGCTAATCAAGTAGTATCATTCACATAGAAATAGCACTACCTCATTTTTTGCCACCATCCCTTCCATTCAAGTGTTGCAACTAAAACAGAGTTCAGACCTGTAATCTAGAGATAATAATGTGTAGCTGATTTGGCTATTAGAAATTGAGATAAATGTTCCATTGGGTGTTGAGAGTAAAGAATTGGGGAAGAATAAATATGCCAAATAGTTGTTTCTAGATAGAAAGACAAAAGCTGCAATAATAAAACTTAATGCAAAGTTATACCTCCCAGCCATCTTTTCCTCTCCTGCTCAGTGGTTTAAACAGTACTTAGATGCTTGTATTACATAGAATAAGCTATTTATTTTTACATGGAGAGTTCTCACCCACTGTTGTTCTTTTACCCTCCTGACAGGTGGCTAAGAACAGGGGTTTCTATTGATCCACAAGGGCCACCACCTAAGTAGTGGTGTTCAAAGGGATGGATGCAGGGATGGATGGCTCTGCATCAGGCATTCAAACAGGTGATTAGTGAGCAAACAGCACCTTTCGGCCATTGTGAAACATCCTGGTTTTTAATGCATGTTTTAAAAAGTCAGCATTAGAACAACTTGGAGGCCTGTGAATCCACTGGAGAAAAGCAACTTCCATAGTTGGATCTCAATGACTTGTCTCCGGGACTCCACCCACCTGGAGACAAACAGCTCTAAGTTCACACCTGACTTGTGTCATGGCCAAGCAGCCTAGATCTTTCTTGATTTAACATTTTAAAATACACACTGTGACGAGTGTCCATTCGTTTTCCAGGCAGGTATTTGTTCTTGTCTGTGAAAAATGAAACTGGGAATAGAAGTTTCAATTGCAGCTCTGCAATGTAAAAGTGAATGAAGTGTTTTAAAAATGGCATCACCCAAGCAACAGTCCTTTCTGAGCCCATGACCTTCTGGTACCAACATTAATATTTGTTTCTGGGAAAGTGAAAACTGTACTGTAACTTTTTGTTTCCAAAGTGCCATGAAATTACCACTGTTATTTGAGGCAGAAATAGAAATATGTTTTGTGGGTGAGTGAAATAGGCCTATTAAAATATTCTTGAAATAATTTCTTCTAATCTTGTGGCCCTCCTGGTTATTTAAGTATTTTTCACATGCTATTTCCCATATGTAGTTTAAAAACCAGTTTCAGCCCAAATTGGTATGCTTGTTTCCACAGGGTGACATTGCTTCTTGGGTGTGCAAGCTGTTTTGCCTGTGAGGATGGTAGATTTTAGCCTTAGCTCTGATTAGTTAACACATTCCTGTTCTAGCATACCACCATTTTGACTTGCAGTGAAAACTTAGTGCTGTAAAAGTAATATTTTTTGAATTAATTAAAAAAGTAAAACAACACCTACTTTAAATGAATAGCAGCAGCTTACTTAGGGTGGATTATCATTTTATATTTCACCTTTATATCATCTTAATGTTATTTCTGTCCTGGGCAGTGTAATAAGCTACTCAATTTAAATAAGCTCATTGCTAGAATATTGGAAAGAAAATTGACTAAAAAGTAATTTAAAAGTCAAGTTTAGGGCAGTTCACACTTCCCCTTATATGTATCTGACCTGAGATAATGAAACTGATTCTTAGGAATTACATGCTAGTAAGAAAAGGGAGTGGTTCTTCTTTGCAAAAAATTTTTATAAATGATCTAATTGTGACACTGCTACTCCATGAGCTGCAGACTAACAATTACAAGCAGGTAAGAAGCCGTGATTAAGAATTTTCCATCCAGATTAGAAAATGGTGACCTGGCGAAACTGAATCGTGTGAATGCTGTTGACACTTTTGGCTGAGCACAGGTAAGAAGCAGGTTTACCTAAGCGGGTTCTTGTCCAGTGGCAGCCTGGAAGGTAAGCAGCCTGCTTGGGACTTCCACGAGCAGCTGTAGGTTTTCAGTATCCTGGAGGTTTTATGCTTTCTGCAGTCCAGAGATAAGCAGGCAAATCCCAATCTGGCAGATTTGCTTTCTGGTCCCTTCCTTGCCTGGGCTCTTGCAATTCCCCTTGTCTCCCTGAGCAGTGATGAAGATTGTTAATGTATTTCTGTTTGGTATGAAATTGTATGTTTACATCATTAGTATTAAAAAAAAAAAAACAAAAAACTTTTCCTAATAAGAACTATTCCTGTAGAATGGAAATTCCAGATTACCACCTCTACCTACTCCATGTTTCTTGAATTAGGAAAGTCAGTGCTTAAGCCAACCTCTCTTCAGGGAAATATTCAGTCAACAGGGAACAAATAGTTGATTGCCACAATAAAATCAGCTAATCAACTGAAAAGGAAAGGATATTTTCCCTCTAGGTTATTTTTGGGGTCACTTGTGGTAAAAGGAAGATGGAAATGTTCTTTCTGAGCTGGATGTTTTTTGCAGTGCGTGACTGAATATTTCATATATATCTGCAGGGATTTCTGTCAGTGCAGAGGGTTGTGAGTGAGCTGTGGAAATGCAGTCCTGGGAAAGCCTCTCAGGAGGTTTTTCCTTTTGAGGTCTGAGCCTTTAAGCCAGGAATACCCATTTGGTGTCCTCCTGAACCTGCTAAGGAGCTCCAAACTGCTACAGCTCTTTCACAGGAGAGAGTCAGTGGTCATTCCATAAGAGCTTCTGCTAGTCACCCACAGACGTATGCTTTAAAAAATGAATTTCCAGCTGTTAAAAAAAGTCCTTTACTTTATGTCTTCAGCTTACTTCAATCTTGCTTCATTCTCAGCCTCTGAGAATTATTATTAGTCAATATCAAAATATTGACTAATATTTTGATAGCATTTTCTAGAATAATTGTGTCTGGAAGATGATAACAAGGAAGCTCAAGTTTGGTAGTTACAGATGCAGATTCCTGGGAAAGCACTCTATAAGTGCCCCTCTCTAATTTTTGCAATCAGGCTAAATTTGATTGTGCTCCACTGATTATAAGCTAGACCAAGCTCCATGGTTATTAACATTCCAGTTGGGATATATACTGAGTGATGGTGTGGCTGAGAGGTATAATTTCAAAGCAGAGTGAAACTGCTGGTTGTGTAACAGATCTGACTTGTGTCCTTCACAATTACGATTTTGAGTGTACACATGCAGTCCCAAATGTGTGTGCACATACAAAACCCACAGGTTTGAAAAGGAAAATGTCTAGTTTTGTTCATAAATGGACTCCAGGATGAATTGTGCTGTGTGGCAGCTGGACTGGCACCTCAGCTTTTGAGGCTGACCTTTGCAGTATGGTCTGACAGAGCAGAGACTTCAAATTGGATCTCCTGCCTCTCAGATCACTTCTAATCATGGTCACTACTTTGAACAAGTGACACAACAAATTGTAGAAACTGGTGCATCTTTGCAAAAAGCTGTCTTTGAGAAGAGTTCCAACACTCTAAAAATTATCACAAACTTTCACAAAAAACTCCCTTCAAAACGGAGTGCTTTGTCCCATTTAAACTGTTCCTTGTAAAAAGGGTTTATAAGAAATATGATTCAGATTGGCTATTTTACATTCTATCAGGGAGACAAATGGAAGGAAGTGTTTATGACTCAGAAAACATTTTTTTATCAGCGTGTTCTCAGCTCTTTGGTCAAAAACCTTTCCTGTTTGACATAGTGTAAGTGTGTCCTGCCAGAGATTGCTCTATCAGACACGGTGTGGCAGTGGCTATGAGGTCAATGAGAAAGGCTGGAAGAGCAAGAGGAGCCAGTGAGGTGGGGTGGCCACAGCTATTGCTGTTTTTATAGGAAAATGAAGAATGGGATTGTGAAGATGAAGTGATAAAAGACATTAGAAGCATACAAGCATCTAGAGTGAGTGTGAGGAGACAATAAAGCCACCCAGAAAAATACAGCTGATAAAGTCATAGAATAATTTGTGTTGGAAGTGACATCATCTGGTCTGACTATTGTTATAGGTAATCAAAGATCAAAGCAGGGCCAACTTCAAAGCGAGGTCTATCTGTCTTGTACCTGTGTGTCCACACTGTGCACTGCAAACAGTGCAGCTCAGGATCTTAAATTGGTTCTTGCAGCTCCCAGTGTCTCTAAAGAGCCAGTAGGACCTGGAGGGTCAGTGGTACAGTTTCTGGGAAAAGAGGTTTGTTGCAACTCAGGTTCTGCTGGTGATGTGAACTTGTCTAGCATGGCAGGTGGTCTAAAGCAAGACTACAAGCCAGATTTCATCATTAGGACCTACAAGTCACCTTCTTGTCCTAACTCAACCCCCAAGCTTCTATTGACATGACTTCTCTCACTTTCCTTTTTTTTTTTTTTTTTTTTCTTCAGAGTGCTGTGGGGACTCTTGTGTTATGTCACTGTGATCTTCTCACCTTTGCATGTTGCACAGAGGGACATTTTGGCTGAAATACACTCTGGTTCCCTTCTGAAGTTCTGGCAATGGATTGCAGCCGTGAGCCACCCTAACCCATAAGTTATGATGTGTTCACAAATGCTTTAGGCAGTGCTGAGATGCAGAGGGTACATAGAGGACTGCAGCAGCTCCTGTCCATGCTATCCCAGCCACTGAGTTCTCCCTGAGGCACATGCTCAGAGATTCACGCTACTCTTGTTTGTACCTCAGTAAGTCAGGAGTAACTTCAAGGCAGTAAATTGAATTATGGGTGGAGGCAAGAGGCCAGAAAGATTGTATTTCACTTGTTTTCCCCCCTAAGCATCTCCTTTTTAAAATTATTTAATTTAGAACTGTATTAAAATTCTTCTTTAAGTTGCTTTTCTATCCATCTATATATATATATTTTTCATTTGTTTGCTGCCAATACATGATGTTTTCCTTCTTAATCACTTGCCAGCATGGTGATTTTTCTTAAAACATATTCATATCACAACAATTTTCTGGCAAAGAAAAGCATTAAAATTCACTGCCTTTGAAATCTGCATCCATATGGAGGAAAATAAACCCTTTCATATTTCCCTGTCAGAAAAGAATAGTAGCCACAGAGTTATACTTAGATATTGAACCTTGCAATATTCAAAAGAGAAGCAAACTAATATATAAAGGATACTGATTTTTCTGTCACTTATGAGGCATGTATATAATCTAACTGATCATGATCAGATAATAATTTGTTATAAAAAACTGCGTGTGTTTCAGAATACTGCAGGAGGATGACACTGAACAGACTGTCATTACTGTCCATATGGCCGTGGTCTCAGGCTCCCCAGCAGAGTCTTCCAGTCATTTAGAAAGCTGGAGAAAAAGCAGGTCAAATTTCCAAGTCTACCTCACTTTCTTTGCCCTGAATGCTAATCCTGGTTTAAGGTGGAAAACATCTTGAAATATTCCATAAATAGAAATGCTTAGCACCTACTTTGTACTTCTGTTCTTCAAGCTGCTCTTCTGTAATTTTCATATGTTACATGAGAGTGGCAGAAATTCAGAAATTGTGTGGGCATCAGACTTGCGAAGAGAATCTGTAGATCCTGTAGTTGTTGTTTAATTTACGTACTTGGGAATAGCAGGACAGAGCTCAGATCTTGTTGATTTGTGTGAAGAAGACCTGTAGCTTTTCTCTACTGTTTCTTGACTTGGGGAATACAAACTTCACATGAGCTAGGGAACAACTGTTCCTGAACAGAAAATGGACAGAGAACTGAATCTGTTGATTTCTATAAATGAGCTTTCTGAATGTTGAATCTTTGTAATTTTATTTAGTGTTATGAAATCAGGTCTGTTAGTATATTATTTATTAGCAGTATTACAATGTCAAGAGGAAATACTCAAGCCAGTTTCCTCATTCATAAATGGTAGAATCTGTGAGACTACCTTGTATTTTTTGTAACCAGTGGAGTTTTTCAGTGCCTTACAAAAGCAAAATTGCCCCAATCACTGCTTTTATTTCTCTTTACCTAGTAAGGCTACTTGCATATAGTGACATACTTATTTCTTTTTCAGCTTGGTTTTTGCCTGTCTTCCACATTCTTTATGGCAATTGTAACTGAAATGTTTTACTTTTATAGGATAGCTTCCTTGTTCAAAACAGGTTCCCTTGGAGATGTTTCAGGGCATACCAAGATAAACTGGATTCAATGAACACTTATTTGGAGGACAGAGGAAAGACAGGACCATATCAGATATTTACTATTTCCCTTTTACTGTAGTCACTCACAAATAGTTTCTGTGTCCTTTTTTTAGAATCCAGCATTACCAGAATAGCCTTTTAGCTGCCTCTGAAAACTGACAGGTGCCAATTCCTTCTCCATCTGAATGTTAGGAATATAGAAGAAAATCCTTTCAGCCGAAGTTATTCATGCAATACATGATTTTATTGCTCTGCAGATGGACTCCTGCCGCACTTTATATCTCCTTGAGCTGAAAGGTGTGCAATCTTTCCCTAGTATAAAATTAAAATGTTGGCTACCTTATCATCTACTGCTGGACAATTACTATTAAGTATACATTTTCCTCAGCTTTTCCCCTTTAATTATTTAACTAATTAATTTAACCGATTAATTTTAATCTGCCAAAGGGAGCTGTTCTCAGTGTATTATCTCATTGCTGATAGATCTGAGGAAACTGGATGTTCTTGGAGAACACGTACGTGGTGTCTGCTGAGAATATTCCAATATTTTGTTCTATCTCTGAAGAATCCCTGTTCCTTTTTCAAATACACACCCTTTCCTTTGTAGGAACATAGACCTAGTTTGTACAGTAATAGAGGGGATGGTGATGCCCATCTTCTTTTGCTCTTTGTTTCACAGGGACCGTGTAGACCCCAGGGTGACTGTATTGTTTTACATGTCTCTAAAGTCAAAAAACGCTGTGATTCTATTGACACTGCCAGTCTTCTCACTGTTTTCCTGTCACCCATCAGTGATCTCTCTCCTTCTGCAGTACTCTGCTATCACAGTGAAGATTTGGGCCCATTTCTCCATGTGGAAAGAGAGTTAGTCTTGGATAGCTTCTGTCCTGGTTGCTATGTCCTTTTTGTGCTGCGTTTTAGCACGCAGCATTAAGCAAGTGCCCTCAGGCACAGCAGTTTGCCTCTTCCCCTTCCTTGCCATTATGGCTGACCACCAGATTGATGTAAGTAGCATGTTAGCAGATGGCAGATATTCTTTTCCCGTCAAACAGATAACCTGAAAAAATTGTCAGCTTTTATGAAAAAAGGGCTGGAAGCCCAGTCTTTGGCTGTAATTTATCAAGTATATCTCATTTCTGTTTACACCAGGTATTCACGTGGACCCCAATCTTTAATGGTTGTGCCCTGTGTTATTGCAGGCCAGATGACAGGGTGACAGTTTCTTGGACTGCTTTCTTTTTCTTTGAAGAAAAGGATTATCACCATCTATCTAAAGAAAGCCTGCGAGCCAGTGATGTGTCCACGGAATGTGTAAGCAGCTGCCCAGACAGCCTGTATTTCTCTGATGTAAAGCTGTCTTTGTAGAGAGGGGCAAAGAACCCAGAAGCACTAGAAAGGTCAAAACAGCTTTTGCTTTGAATGTGGTATTAGTTCCATTGTACTTGGATATTGCACACCGGGGAAATGCTTAAAAGATAAGTGGAAAAGTAGGTGTTTTGTTGTGATGTTTCAGACAGACAAGTCAATCCTGCTTTAGGTAAGCAGCAAATCTAATTGGCTGCATTCACTGCAACAGGAGCTGTATGACAAAAATACAATATGCACATTTGACTCTTCTTTTCTCTTATTTTTTTAAAAGATATTTTAGTGCTTCACTGACAAATGCATAAATTTCAATAGCTTTCTTTTGATTGTTGTCAATTTAGATAAATGTGCCTGAAAAGTACTGTAAATACAGCATTTTGCTTGAGGTATTTGTACAGGGATTTCCATTAAAGGTGTGCAGCCAGAGGATAAAATTAATCTGAAATTCATAATGTAGGGCTCTGCAAGAAGACTTAGCAAGATATACTATAGAAATGGGAACTACAGATCTCACCCAACTAAATTTTTAACATTGTACTCAGAATGTGTACTCAGAATGAGTGAGCAAAGATTAGATATTCAAGAAATGTTTGCCAAGTCTGTTGTAAGAAGCATAGACAGCAAAAAGATGCCAACAGAGAATATTGTCATAGCACTAAGAATAATGTGTTATCTAGTGCTTAACACTGAACACCATGTAAACATTTAATTATAGAATAGAAGCTACCGAATGCAAGCAGTAGCATGAGAGTTGCATTCACAGCTTGCACTAATCAAGAAAGTTGTGTTTATTGCTTCTGATGAATAAATAATTTTAACTTTTTTTTTTTTTTTTTTTTTTTTTTTTTTTTTTTAACATTAAATGTCAGCATCCTAAACTCCTGCATCATTGTGATGTTTGTGAGATCTTATTTCTGGAGGAGACGGAATGTGCAAATGTTTATTTTTCTGTAGTGGGATGAGCCCTGTAAAGAGACAAGAATAATGAGAAATATGATTGCTAAACCTTAGGGCGCAGTGCTGGTGCTCATAATATATAATCTCATATGCACACGTGTAAAATAGTCATAAGGCAAAGGCAGCCATTTTGCTTGACAACTTTATCTCCATCTCCCACACTCAGTCACTCAGTGACACGTACTAAAGCTTCAGGTATTTCATAAAGTGTCGAGGCTTTATTGTTTTAGTTGCAATGCAAGAACTGGTAGTGGGGGGTTTCGGTGCCCCACTGTTGTGGAAAGAAATCTTAGTGCATGAAACAGGTTTCACAGTATGTCGTCACACAAACATTGTGTGCATTTTACACCATACTTATACTTGGCAGATTAGGGGAGAATATTTTTTCTAGATGGGCGAGAATGGTATTTTTATCAGAGCTGGGGTTACCAGTTGTTACTTATGATTTTCACCCTATGCACAAGCTGTCATCTTTCTAAGAAGTGATCTCTTTTTCCATCCATGGAAATGAAGTGTGTCATAAATTAATTTAATGAGAACAGGACTCTCTCATTGCCATAAACTAATCAAAAGTGACCTGTTTTGCATGCAAAGGACTATCCTCTAAACTTCTGAGATCAAAGCAGGTCTCAGATAGAGAAGCAAGTTTGAGTATTCTCTGAAAATCTTACCTAAAGAGACAGTTATTATAATTATTATTTCCTTTGTTACTGAAACTTTAATCTTTCTGCTGGTGTTAAATAGCTTAACAATAAGGTATTATCTTTTTGCTCTGGGTGAAAGTTGTTTCCATGTTAATGTGTCTCATCACAAAAGTTAATATGTAGTTATCTTACGCACATTTGGAACTCAAAGGGAAGTTGAACCTAGCTTCATTTCGTCTAAAATTTCTCAAAGACGTGAAAGATTAATCTGTTATTAACATTTGCCTGCAGCTATTTCTAGAATGCATTAGTTGGTTTCTGGGAAATTAATTAATTCTGAAGGAATGATCAAGTGTTCTTAGCTTTGTGGGTTTTACACAGGACTAGGTTCTTACCAAAGTCATGGTATTTCAACAGTAAAGCATTAAAAGGGGCAAGTTCAGAGCAATGCAACTTGACCTTTTCATCTTCCCAGCTCTGTACAGCTCATAAAAGACTAATTTTCATAGGTCACAAAGTGACTATTACACCATAAAGAGCAGCTAATATTTTTGTTATTTAAACTGGTTTCTCATGTTAAAAAGATCCACTTAGGAAGCCACACAAGTCTACATAATAATTGAATATCAAGGGAGTCAGGCCAGTCTGCAGGACCCTTTTGTGCCTATTCTGGGACAATATTCTCTAGTCAGTCATGTCTACCCCTGACTTTTCTGCCAAAGATAAGTTTTTAATGCAGTTCTTCACCCTTCAGACCTCTTCAGAATTACAGACTGTTGCTTTAGAGACACTGAATTTGTATTGTAAATCCCTTTTCATGGTGTTAAAGTCATTATAAATCACTGTCTATAGCATTCCCGTTGCATTCGATAGGACAGCTTCACTGAGGCTGCTGCTCCAGAGTGGGGATCACCAGGAGAGCCTGAGGGGAGAGCAGGGGTGGGCAGCATTGCTGCTGGGCTCTGGTGCTCTTTGTAGACTCCAGACTCTCTCTGAGAAGTGTGAGTTAAAGACCTGTAGGATTTGAGTGCTAACACAAAAGGGATGAACGTTCATCACTCCCTGCACAGGGCTGTGACATGAAGTATGACACATAACAGAAGAATGGAGGAAGTGTGTGAACAAAAACTGAGAACTTGCAAAACAGGTGAAAGAGATGGGATGTACTGCAGTAGGAAACACTCAAACTTAAGTTTTAGTCCTTAAATCAAAATAATTAATAGCACAAATATCTGTTATTGCATTGATCTCAAGATGTTAAATAGCTCACAAACTGAATGTGAGTCAACAATATCCTGTCATTAAGAAAAAGGCAAGTGTCCCAGTGAGGGTGACAGCAGCAAGAGCTACCAAGGGTATCAAAAACATGACCTGTGGGGACAGAGTTGAGGAACAGGGCTTTAGCTAGAGAAGGAGAAGATGGAGGGGAGACATGAAATTAGTTTTTAGCTCTCTGTGTGATAGCTGCAAAGAGAAAGTCTATCTTCTATAACTCATCTGCTACTGGGATATAGTAAAACAGATTTAGCAGTGAGATATGAGATTAGAAGCCAGGAAAACTTGCTAATGACTGGAATGAATAAATGCCAAAGCAGGATTTTGGGGTTGCTGCTTGTCTTTTCTGAGCCAGCAGAGCAGATCATCAGAAATTGCTTCAGGAATTGGTGATCCTGCCTTTTGGTGGGACTATGTCTGACATGAGCTCCTGAGGTTAGTTCCAGCAGTACTGTCTATAGTACTATGAATTACATAAGATGGGAAAGATTGAGTCTGTGCTACCAACTCTGTGTTAAAGATGGACATGTGCATATATTTGGGGTGTCTCAGTCATTAGAGCTGCACGAGGGCAGGTAATTCAGCTTTCCCATTGATTGTTGCCTGCCTTGCTACCTGCAGAGATCTGTTGGTCACCCAGAGAAGCCTGCAGCAGAATTTCTGTATAGTCAGCCTCTGGCCTGGGGTTTACATTAAAACCATCGACTTTGCCTGACATGCAGCTAATGCTGAGTAGCAAGGCAGGCTTTGCAACTTTCTTCCATACCTCCTAAACAATTTCCTGTGCTCTTGCAGGATCTGTGATTTGAAGCTAATTTCATGATTTACACCATATCAGCTCTGTAGCAGGAATAGACTTTTGTTCTGCACTCACAAAGTACACAGTACAATGGAGCTTCACAGTAGCACAAGAAATGTAATAATGGCATCGAGAGACTTGCTCCATCACTAAGGAGGCTTTTTCTATAGTTTCCTTGTAATTCTGTACATCTCACATACAATTACAGCATAGAGAAAGAGCAACCTCTAAGCAAGCCCATCAGACTGACAGCTTCTTACTTCTATTCACTGCAGTGCAGTCACATGCCAAATATTAAAAAGAGTGCTTTAGAAATACCAAAATGAGCAATAACATCTGTAAGGCACAAAAAGCAAAGGCAGTAAACAAACTAAAATGAAGCAGAACACATGAAGGGTAGTAGATTTTAGTGTCTGTTCCCCTTAAGGTATAGAACGTTTCATAGATGATTGGCACATAAGATTGAATTAAAAGGAAAAGCTTACTTATTTGCATCCTTTAAAAACTGCTGACCATACCTAAGCCTGGGGAAGTTACATAATTGTCATCCAGAGTTGTCCATTCAAGTAGCTGTCAAGTAAATTTAGCAAAATGATGTTTCTTAATGTTTCTGTAAGTACTTCACAATGCTGTAAGGCAACAAGCCTCCATATACTTCAAGAACATTAATGTTTACCTCTGAAGTCTCCACACAGCAATTTGAATACCTAAGAAACAAGTCACAATTAATTTTCTTGTAGTTCAATTCTTGTGGATTTTTCTCTCTGCTACCTTTTACTTCATTTTACTATCAGTTTGTTTCAATGTCTTCATACATCTTAAGTTTTTTAATTTCAGTTCATTTTAACTTCTTCCCCTGTTTTAGATATATATATATGTATATACATATATACTAGACATTTCAGACTGAATTTTTCTAGTGAGTGTTTGGCTTCTTTTGGTAGTCTGTGTCATTTTTAGTCTCCACCACCTCAGTGTTATGGAGACTGTGGGCCCTAAGAGACCAAGGCCATGTCCTGGAAGCCTAGGTGTCACCTCTCCCTCTGTTCCCCCTGGAATCTCAGTTTCAGGATTCTTTTGTACTTAAAAGTCCTTCAGTCTTTTTGGGAGGGTATCCCATGGAGGAGGTCTAGATGGATCTGCCTCAGAGCACTGGCCAGCCTTTTTCCCCCTCTCTTTCTCTCAGCTGTCACGCTAACTGTGGTGCTGCACTTCCACACACGAAGATGTTTGTTCAGATGTGCCACATATGTCTGTATGGTGTTCCCCCAGAGGAAGTTCTTTTTGTCCATGTATTGCTTCTAGGAACATCCCCTGCAGTGCCACCACCTAGCAGTCTGTAGTACATCTTCTGTCTCCTCTTGGCTGGAAGCTCTCTAGGTGTTGAGCTCCTGAATGTTGATGTGGGTCTATGTAATCATCAATGTTTTGATCAAGCCCTCCTAAGTGACATACTGCCTCCAGATATACCCTGAGCTTTTTGAAAATCACATGCTGCTCACACATGTCGTGTCTTACACGCCAAAATGAGTAACTGAACTCGTTTGGCACTGTAAACACCTTGGGCAGTTTGGGGCATAGTGAGATGTTGCTTTCTCTCAGCCAACAGAAGGGTTATGTGCTTTGCATCCTCAGAAAGTCCTAAATCCAGGAGTACCGTAAGCAACAAGTTGATAACATTTATTGGAGTTGCTTTCACTGGTTTAGATGGTTTGCTGAATCCAGGCCCAAAGGAAATTAAATACTCCTAACACCGAAGTGGGGCTGAAGATGAGAATTTACGTTTGTAGGTCTGGGTGTTGTTTTGGACAATGCTTGTTTTATTTTTAGGGCTTGTCTACATCTAACAGATGAATGCCGGATGAATTTTTTAATGGGGAAAAATGTACTGTTTCAAGTGAGCAAAAACAAACAAGAAACATACCTTTGAGCTAGCCTGTCAAGTTTCAGCTAAACATTTCTTGCATCTAACAATTTTATGTTGTACAGAGTTTGTGAAGAGCAAAGACAGGCAATTTGGTAAATCTATTGTCTCTAAAATACAGTTTGTGTGACTAAGGCAAGAAATATGCTTTAATCTAATAATGAATTTATTGCTGTATAAAGACCATTCTAAAACTTTGATTTTCAAAACTTTAGGGTTAGTTGTATCAAATGGTATTACAAAAATGTTTATTTAAATTTAATCTATTTCCTCACTATCTTATGTATCTACTCTGGTATAATTAAAGTACAACTTATTTAAGTGCAGGGAGCAACTGTAATAGCAGTTGAATTTGAAAAGTAGTGGAAAGAAATGAAGCTCTGTGTCAAATCTCTTTAGATCTTAAGTTACTGTTATTGAAAATCCTGTAGGTCACGTTTACTTTTATAAAATTACCATGCAAAAACATCAGTAGGCAAAATACAATCTGCATAATTGAAGCAAGTTAAATGATATGAAGAATGCCTTGAACAAATAGCTATGAGGGACATGTACTTATACATAACCATTAGTGTAACTCTGTAAGTCTACTTAGACTTAATTACAGTGCTGCAGAACTCCGCACAGAAGCTGTGAGAGGTGAAAAGAGACATTTTGCATATTGCTGTAGGGATCACTGTATTTATGCAAGACACTGACATGGCTTTACTCTGAAGGGCTAATTTAAACAATTGGGTTTGACTACACTGGCAATATGGAAACCAAGCAAGCAGAACAATGGCAAGTGCCATAGGACTGCTCAGCAATCAGAGCTGTCATTTGGTCTGATTTGCACATGACATATCAAAAGCTTTCTGGCATCTTATTCCAAACTTTTAATTTGACATGCACACCCAACCCCAAATCTCATCAGAATATTTTAATTTCACCACAAATAAAACATTGCACAATCCTGTCAGCAAGCCTGGAAAAAAAGCAATGATAAACTGTTGCTACCCTGAGACACCTAGTTGGGAAAGAATTAGAGCTTTGTTGCGTTGTGTTGCAGCTGGGTTCCTCGTGTCCAGGGAGGGTGCAGCTGCCAGCACTGGGCTTGGGAATAAACGAGACAGGTTTTTCCTTCAGAAAGCTCAAGAATCCATTTATTACCCCCGGGGAGGAGGAGTGGGATGGAGACAAAAGATTGAGCAAAGACAGGGTCTTGGGGATTTTATAGGGTATCACAGGGGTGGAGTTGGGGTTTGGGTCAAGGGAGGAGTTATTAGCAACACAAGAGAGGTAAGATCAAATTCCTGTCTCTTAGGAACAGGGCATTCCACAGAGTTTGACATTAGATTAACATAAATCTTAAGATATTAGATT
Source organism: Vidua macroura (assembly GCF_024509145.1). Lineage (NCBI taxonomy): Eukaryota > Metazoa > Chordata > Aves > Passeriformes > Viduidae > Vidua > Vidua macroura. Next base: position 36,558,811 of record NC_071578.1, on the reverse strand, counting down.
AATTTAGAGTAATATAAATTTTTGGAGATTTTGTGACAGTTACTGGTGTTACTCTGGTGAAGAGCTGGTCTGGTACCAAAGTTAGTTCTACAGTTTATCAAACCTACTAAAGACAGGGTAGTACTGCAAATAGTGGAGTAAAAAAATAATTCTGTAAAGTTAACTGTGAAACATAAAAGGTTCTCTCCATGCTGTACTTTTCCAAACACAGTAATTGCTAAATAGACTAATTTTCTAAAGGCAATAGCAAGGCTTCCAACCCTCTCCCCCAGTATTTCCCAGAATTGCTCTGTGTGAGTTAGGCCATGACAGAGTGGGTGTAGGACTGACTGGATGGGCACACTCTGCGGGCTGTTAGCAGGGTGTACGCTGCTTGGAGGATGATGACAAGGATGCCACAGGGGCACCTGCTGACCCTGTCCTTTGCATTTCTGTCAGTCACCCGGAGCAGGCCACAGAGGGCAGGCTCAACAGGTTTCCAACCAGGAGCACAAGGGCACACAGGAGAACAAAAGCCATGTGACGCCCTGCAGCTGGGAAGGAAGAAGCTGGAGCAGTGACAGCTGGGGCTGCCTGGCTAGGCAGAAGTTGTGCTCAGGAGCCCTGGGGGTCCTGGCAGAGAGCAGGCTGGGCACGAGCCCGCAGTGAGCCCTGGCAGCACGGAGGGACAGCACCATCGTCGGCTGTACGAGCCACGGCGGAGCTGGCAGGCTGAAGGAAGTACTTGGCGCTTGTGAGATTGCATTGTGAAATTTCTTCACAGAACGATAGAAAAATATGTTTAAAGAAAAAAAATTATTTGGATAGGAGAAGAAACAGGAATTGTGAAGTTCGGGGAGATGAAAAAAACTCACTTTGTACAAAATGATTTAGCGCTTCAAGAAGATGAAGAGCATATTTCATAGCAAAAAACATGTGTCAGCAATTATCACTACACTGAACTGAAAATTTGCATTATACTGGATACCTGATGTTTTGTAGAGCGGGGAAGGAAAGTACTGATTTATTTTTTCCACTGCATTATGATAGGAATTCTGACTTTTCAGTCTGAAGGAATACTAGTGATTTGGAAGGAAAGCATTCTGGGAGAGCACTAAGATGAAGATCTAAAAGCTAAAATCAAGTTTTCTTTATCTAGAAAGAATCAAGAAATAGATGAAGAAGAAATTAAAGCCTTTTGTGCTGGATAACCACCTCTGAAATATTTTAAAAGGCATTTTGAACAAATATTCTCCATTGGCTACTATAAATCCTCTGTCTGGGTGGATTGTAAAATCTTCCTGTGATTGCTGGATTGGAAAATAATATGAATAATGCCAAGACACTGAGTGATGTTAAATTTTAATCAAAAACCAATATCAGCATTGTAATAAATTTTAGAAGGATGATATTGGATTTCTATGTCTTATTTCATTGTACTACTATAAGAAATTATGTTATTTAATGAGAAGTACTTTATGAAGAGCATGAATTCAGCACTATAAATTCTGTAGTGCCAGCATTGGATTAGAGCACATCACCACATCATATAGATAGATGTTCCACAGGCAAGGCCCAGTTTTTGTGTAGAGCTTCTACTAAGTATTGTGAGGAGAGGCTATGCCCCAAAGAACTTTGGCAACAAGAGGCAAAGAACTTTGGTAACAAGAGGCAAAGCTGAAAGAGGTAGTGAGGTGTATTGCTAACAAAAGATGCTGTCAAATATAATTTCTTCGTGCATGTTCAGGTGTACACCATGTACTAATATTTCTGAGATTTCTGACTGGGGAATTTTAAATACTCCTCATTTTTGGTAGTACTTGTCATGGTCCCAAGCCTGAATGCTTAATCTTTCCAGGTATTTTTAAGACCTTTCAAGTATTAATCCATGTTTTTCTTCCAGGTGTGTTTTCGGGAAGTGTGCTTGGTGCTTGCAGGTTTTTTACGAAGTTTTCCAAAGATTATTTACACAATGAAGCACAAGTTTTATCGGCTCCTAATTAGATCTCACAGATGTTTGCAAATGGCTACTGGGAAGTCCTGGCTGCTGTTTGTTTCTTTCCAGGAACCAAATTCACTCAGGAAAAAATTCAGTGGATTTTAGGAGACTTGAAAAAGCAATTAATGTGTTCTGATTTATTTATGATACTTGTCAGACATTTATGCAATGTGAAATCAGATCCGTGTGGTGCACGGCAGATCTGGGTTGCTCTAGTTACGCATTCATTTGCTCCACACATACAACCAAAGCATTTAGTACAGCACTGACTGTAGGAGCAGACAAAACTGAGCAGGCTTGATTTATTCTGTTGCTCTATAAAAAAAAGTATTCCCAGGCTGTATGTCTGCAGATAAAATTATATTTCAAGTTAAGGTATGCATCAAGCTTTTTATGGTAACCCTAAATTCTGCACCTCAGTCTGGTCATTGCAGTGATCTGCAGAGGTTTCCCCAGTGGTACTCAGTATATCAGACTCCACTCGTCAGAACTGGAAACTTGGTGCTTTATGTGGCTGCAGCAGCCCCAGGAAAAGCTTTATTTGAAGCACTTTAGCCTTTCTTGTTGTTCAGAGTGAAGTAATGCACAGATATATAGAACAAGGGAAAAATTTTTAATCTTTCTTGATTCTGACCAGAGAAAGTCGTTTTGTGAAATGTTACAAGTCAAGCTCTTCTATTTTACAGAGAATCACTAATATATATATTTATTATTGTTTTCAAAGAAGCTTAGATTTATTTCTCCAAATAGAGTTTAATAGGATGAATAGAGATTTTCATCATATGTTTTCTGTACAAACTCAACCCATTTAGCTATAAATCACTCCTCAAAAAATATGTAATTGCTCTTTTATACTAAGATAAAGGATGTTATTTGCTCACGGTTGCACTAAAGATCATCAGTAACTGATGCCACAGAGGTTCAGTTAAGATGTAAATGTAATGTGTCACTAGCAAAATTCACAGACTAATCTTTATGGGACACACTACCATTTCGAAGTTTTAAAACAATACTTCAGAATATGAGTCACTGAGCTTACCCTGAAGCCCCATCCTTCTAAGTACACAGGGATGTTTAAAAATCTGACTGGCCATGGCCCTGAGCATCCTGCTTTGAGCAGGGTGGCTGGATTTGCCAATTCCCATGGATGCCTTCCAATGTCAGCTACTCTGATTCTGCAGCTTCTTAAAACTTGCCCTTCTGGTGCCATTCTCTCCTTGTAAGAAAGGTCTCATGGTAAGTTATATTAATTTGAATTACAGGAAAGCCTCTATTTAACCTATTTTCACCAAATTACTTGAACTGATTTTTAAGTTTCTTTTTGAAGATATGCTATAGCTACCTATGTAGTGGTTCTGTTAATTAAAAAAGTGATCTTCCATGAAGGTTCTTGAACTGCAGTTATCTTAAAGGGAATATTATATATGCAGTAGCATCCAAGTGATCTTGCCAAAGCTAGACAGCAATTTCTCTTGCTGATGGAACACTCCATCATGAGAACAAGGAGATTCTGCACTGTTTTGCACCTGGCAGAACCCCATTGACTTCATTAGGTGGATTTATCCTGAGTGTTGTAGATTTTCAGATGTTATACAAATATGATACAGACGTGAAAAATTAAAATACAAAAAGCTACTAGCTCTGGCCCTCTAAAAACAAGGTGACAATGCTGGGGATTTATATTCTAAATGTAGGAGGCTGAATTTACTAAATTAACCCCAAGCTTGGATTAGGGTAGTAAGAATTTTGGAATTCTTTTTGGAGTGACAATACTTTTGAAATTACTTGCAACAAGGAGTTTTTAAAGTACATTTTGAGCAAGTACAGCTTATCTCCTATCAGAGACAATACTAATTTATTGTAGTGTTGTTCAGTTTCCCAGTAGACCCAAAAGGAAACCTAATAAAACCAAGGGTAGAAAGTTTGAACTACTTTCTTGACCTCTCCACCAGTGGCATAACGTGCATTGCCTCAGTGCCATGTGCTCTGCTTGACAGGCTGTCAGCATCTTCAGCAGGACAATGTGCTTTTGGAAGTTCCAGCACTTGTCTGCTCGGTGCTGCTGCCAGCAGCCAGTCCTGGGGAGTAGCTGAAGTGCTGGTTCTTTGTGATATCTGTCACAACGTGATATATGTCCACAAATTAATGATCCTCAAATGTCCTTCCTTCCACTTTGAAAGTGAAGGGAAAGAGACAAAGTAGAAATGAGGGAAGAATAGACACACAGGGAAAAATAGCAGATACAGAAAAAGTTGGAAAATAGGTCAAATGGTTATCCAGAGAAGAAACAGAGAGCTGTAAAGAGCCTAAGGAAAAGGAACTTGCAAAGAATTTTTGTTTTAGGATATTTTTACAGGTTTATTGTTAGTCTGGTTTTCCGATAGAGAAGTGGTGTATCTTCTCACACTTTGTGTATATATCCCCTCTCCTTGTAAGAATTGTTGAATAACTTGAACAGTGTACAGATCCAATCCCTGTAGGTTTCATCAATGTGAATGACAGTGCTGGAGAGCAAAATCTCTTTCTTTTTGGGAGTGGAGGGGAAGATGTAGCACAAACACATTCTATGTTACATTGCAAAGAAAGGAGCTGAATACCTAAACTGTGGCAGCAGCTCTCTGGCCACAGAGAGAAACAGACAACTTTCCCTGGCATTGTTCAGGGAAAAGTCTGTGAGAAGATAAGAGAAAAGAATGAGAAACAATTCTTATCTTAACTTGCTGCACCTGGTATTGTGAACATGTGGAATGTGTTACGGAGATTTGTTTACCAAAGGGTGGTTTCTTAAATTAGCCAATGGTGATGGTGTCTTAAGTAAAGGACCAATCATATCTACCTGTAGGGAACTAGGGTATAAGAAAAGCAATGGGTTTCTTAATAAAGTAATGATCAGCCTTCTGTAAACGCATGGAGTCTGTGTAACTCATTGTACAATCCTGGCCGGGGGGCATTGCGCTGACATCTAAACCTTAGAGAAGCTTCAGAAAGTGCTTACACAACCAGCCTAAGAACTATGAAATCCAGGTATGTAGAAAACAAGGTTTTGTTAGTTCTGAAAGTTTTGGATTGCCATAGGTGGTTTATTTTAGACAAAAATTGACTGGAGAATGAGATAGACTGTAAGAGCTAGTTCACTAACTAAAAGCTATTTTCAATTAACTTTAGCTTTGTTAAATTTAGAACTGGGCTTCCAAATAGCTCTCTGATGGGTTGAACATAAGAATTGGAATGAATAGAAAGCCAGAGAACTGGGCCTTCCCTATGAGAAAACTTCACAAAATTCCAGGACTAGTTACGTAAGTAAATCTTGTAATTTCTCATCAGTAAGTAGTTCTGCTACAGGGTAATAATAACAGAAGTCGAAGTAGATGCATTAAAGGAGAAAGACGCCTACAGTAAAAAGAATAACACAGTGCTGACCCAGCCTGGAACTTGAATATATAGGGATAGGACAAGGGGAACGGCTTTAAAGTGCCAGAGGGCTGGTTCAGGTTAGATATTGGGAAGAAACTCCTTCCTGTGAGGGTGATGAGGCTCCGGCCCAGATTGCCCAGGGAAGTTGTGGATGCCCCATCCCTGGAGGTGTTCAAGGCCAGGCTGGATGGGCCTTTGAGTCACCTGCGTCTAGTGAAAGATATCCGTTGCCATGGCAGTAGGATTTAAACCGGACGATCTTTAACGTCCTTTTCAAACCAAACCATTCTATGATTCTATGAAATATAGAAAGGTAGATTTTAAGATCACTCTAAGGAAAAAGGAAAGAAAGAAGAACTAAAAAAAAAAAAATAGGATTCTCTAAGTAGGCTGTTCCAAAAAATAAATGTGTACTTCTGAGGGTTTGGGGTCTATGAATGGAAAAAGTGCAACTTTGTTGGAGACTGGAATTTTACTGTCTTATTCACCTTACACCAAGGATTTTTTTAACTCGCAGTTTCCATGAGAAACCTGATGCTTTGAAGCGCAGCTTTGAAATCTTCCATTTTTAACACCCAAGACATTTTGTGAATGTAGCCCCTCTTCTCTAGTTGAATTGCTTTGTGAAAATAGCATGTTCCTTCCCTAGCCAAGTAACTTGAAATTATTTTCAACTTTTAAGGCATACAGACTGAGCCTTGCAGAAATGATTGATGAACATCACCTCCTACTATTTTCTAGAAATATTTTTTTCCATTTAACATAATTTTGATTGTCATATTTATTTTAATGTCAAGGCTCATATAATCATGAATTTTTTATCTTACACTTGACTGAAAGTAGACAAAGAGAGAAAGCATCCAGACCAGATTAAATACAATTTCTTACAATATTTTTCTTACAGGGTCCAAGTGTCCTCAGCTTGTTTATACTGGCATAGCCACACTGACCTCAGTGGAACTGGGTATATTCAGCCAAAGAGAAAATCTAGTCCATGAAGTTCCCTCTTTCTCTCTCTTGTGGCTGTGCAAACTATTTATTTTATTATAGAATGTTCTTTTTCATTTTGTAGAATTCAAAAGACTTTATCATTTTCATCTCAAGCATGCCATCTTAAGATTTTTAGACTTTTTAGAACAGTGTTTGTAACAGTAAAACCTTTCACCTTATTAAGTCAATGTAAGGAATAAATATTATCCAACAGCCCTCTTTTTTCTACTTCATAGGCTGTATCTGCGCGCTGCGGTGGCAGGGGAGCTGTTGGGCAGGCAGCTGGCTCCCCCAGACCCGTGTGCAGTCACGAGAGGGGCCGCACTCCCATCTCTGCTGAGCTCCCCGGCTGGCGCTGCGCGCAGGGCTCGCAGCTCCTGCCGCACGCGGCTGCGGCGTGCGCGACACAGCAGCAGCACAGCGCGAGAAACCGAGGCAAAGGAACAGGGGGATCGCTTGGTTGAGTTCCAAGGAAGGTTTATTGCCCAGAGGATTCAGGATTCACGGAGGGCAAAAAGCTGCTTTTAAGGAGAGGTGGGAATAAGGGGAGGACACAACCTTTTACCAATAGGAAGGCATTAGGGGAGCAGGGCAGGCCAAGGCTTTCCAATAGAAGCCAGCACGGGCAAGGAGCAAGCCCTGCGCCCCAATCTTGCTTCGAGGAGGGGATGAAGGACAGGGAACATTCCAGAAGGGAACAAAGGAGGTACAAGGAGATTGACAGGTTTTTGGTGGAAGAATCTTGGGGTAAAGAGCTCAGGACTGAACCGTCAGGGAAGCCAAATGGGGTACATGGAATGAACCATTAGAAACTTATAACAAGGAATATTCAAAACCTACTACAGAAGAACAAACTGCAAAACAACAGACAACAGGCTATTTGAAACACTTGACAAAGTACTTATAACCATATATATAGACTTAATGTCTATATCCACCATAACTTTATGGACTATATTGTGTGAAAAATATGTTTTTATTAAGATTTGATCATGTAATGGCAAACCTGACTGCTGGGGAATTTATAGTATGTCTCACAGCTATTTAAAATGGAAACCCAGGAATATTTTATTTCACATAATGTGGGATTTCATGTAGAAAGTTTGTCTAAACAGAAGTAATTTAGAATTCACTGTAAAACCAATTTATCCACAGTAGCCAGCATTCCAAAACCAAATACATTGCTGTTCTAGGAAATTACAATATATTTTATTTTTCTTCATAAATCATTAACAAAATTGCCTGTTTGTCTCTACTAGACTCCACATTGTGGGTGCTAACTTTAAGAACAAGAAAAGAGATACAGAGAGAGGTTTAGCCATTATGTAGTGAGTGCAAGGCTAAAGATTAGAAGAACTGTGTTTTGACTGTTATGCTGAGTATTGTTGATATCGCCATTTAGAAAATAATTGAATAAAATTTTCTTCTGAGGCATTTTGTCAAGGGAGCAACAATGTAAAAAAAAAAAAATTTAGATAATTTTAGAAATCTGTTCACGTTTCTCCCTTGGCAATCTTAAATTCTGACCCTGTGCATGATGAAAGTGAATTAGTACTGAAGAAGGTGATATATGGTAGGGATTATAGACTTTATTTATTTTTTAACTATTGCAGCAGAAGAAATAAATATAATCACTGTGCACTACAGCAGATCCTCAGCACATCACAGTACCTTGACTCTGTGCTTTAGAATAATGACTATAAAAGAAGACCAAGTACAAAGCAGAACATTTCACAAGATATAAAAAGCAGTTGAAGACTGCTTTTTCACTTAGTTATGAGTATGTCTGGCATTCCAAGTAACTGGAAAAATTGTCAGAGTGTAATTTGTTATCTCTACACACTTGCTTTAAGCCACAGTGACAGTGCTTTATTTTGGAAACTGGGAATAATACCAATGCTAAAAGCATACTCTCACTTTGACTAAACTACATTTTTGTTACAGCAAACTTCAGATATATGATAGTTAAGGCTGAACTGATTTCAACTGACTTGAACAGTTTATGTTGCTATTCATTGTTATATTAGTTTTAGACTGGGACTTTCAAACAGACCTAAGGGAGTTAAGTGTCCAAATCTGACTGAAACTTAGTGGGAAATTTAGTGGGAGATTTAGTTACCTGGGACTCTTTAGAAATTCCTGGCTATAAACTTGCCAGCTTCCTCAGTTTTATTACTCATAAATACAGGTTATATTTGTCGATATTTAAGGCAGAAAAGGATGGTTCACTGCCCTCCCTCTACACAGGATCATAAACCAGCTGGATCAAATTTTGTGTGGAGTGTCTGTTACCTGCTGCTAGGACCATGTGGGCACATGCTCAACTGCCCACCTTGGTGTAAAAGGAAAGTTAGTGCATATTCTGAGATATTCAGATTGTATCTAACCATTCCTGCAAAGCTAAAACAAGCCCATTTGCTGCCAGTTCCTTGTGGTGAAGCCATGGCACAGAAGAGCAACTGAAGGAAAGCACCTGCAAGATGTTGAATGGTCTGCACCCTCATGCAGGGATAGCTGCAAATCCAGAGGCCAGCAGCCCCTCCTGCCTCATCCCGACCTGCTGTGGGAGTACAAAGTGGTGCTAGTGGCTCTGGAAGAGGGGTAGTGCATCTCACTGAGGGCTGCAGTGGGTTCTGGAGTGGTTATGAGTAGAGCAGATGCATGGGATGTGGGATTAAGTGGCTGGAGGGCACATTGAGGTTGTCTCAAGTGTTTGTGAATGCTGTTGATCCCAAGGAGTGTCACCAGCTGCCTGCAGTTAGAGCAGTTGAAGGGGGTCCCCTTACTGAAGAACACAGCTGTGAATGGGTGTCATCTTGAGCTAAAGGTGCTAATCTAGGGGAGAAGGCACCTGAGGATCAGGACCTTCGAGAATGTGCTTACATCATTATTTGTGGGTGTTTGTAGTGGTGTTTTCTCATGTTAATAATGTCGGTATTGGTCCCAGGTTGCTTGTCTGTCTAGTTTACAAATAAGAATCATAAAAATTACAATTATAAATGTTGGAGGCTGAGCTACCTGGTAGAGGAACAAAGCTACTGGCAGAGGATTCATTCTGGAAGTCTGGCTTCTTGGTCTTTGAAATCAGTGTGTATGTTTAAATGTTTGATAAACTATTTCATTGTCAGAGTGTTCTGTAGACTGAACATGTTAATGTGTTTAAGAGTAACTTGTTAAGTAGCTTTTACAAATCAAGAGTCTCAGGTTGTGTGCTGCTAAATTAACCCTCTAGGAAACCCCAAACACTATCATACTTTGAATGATAACCTAGATGTTTTTTTTTTTTCCTGGCTACATGACACCATTTTCTCCCCTAACAATTCCACTGTCCTAGTACTCAGTTCCCTAGCAGATCTCCTACTTCATTTTCTGAAATATAAATTGTGAGTGAGCAGGGGAATGGGTTGGAGACAAAGAGACTACTCACTCCGATATTCATGTGGCAACAGAGAGTGTTTACTCTCAAGCCCTTCTTTATAAAGGGCATTTGAAAAACTCTGTCTAGATATTTCATGGGTCTGATCTCTACGTCCCCCCAGATCCTGGGCCAGTGAGATGACTGTAGCTTAGGAAAGATATGACTGGGCAAAGTCCCTGTCAGTCAGCCCTGGGGCTGGTTAATTTGCCTAGTACAAACCAGCTTGTACTGTGATATGTGGCAACATCTCACTCTCCTGTTTTCATAAAATCTGCAACCTGCTCTCTGTCACCTATGGCCTATGCAAAGGCCATTTGCAAACAGGGTGACAGGACATAGCATGGGTTTAATTTGCATCACTGGAGCTGCAGCATTCACGTCTAGGATTTGTTAGGGGAAAATTTTGGCTAACATCACAGGCTTAATGCTTAGAGTTTACAAGTTATGGCTTATCTCTAAAAAACAAGAACTGCTTAACTTTTAAAACTGTTGAAGAAAAACTCTACTAGAAAAAACAATCTGTAAACAGAAAAACAGTTTGTAAACAGGAAAAATAATTTGTAAACAAATGAAGCCCTTATATGAGCTGTCACTTCGAGAGTCCTAGATTTGTATGAAGAAGGTCATGAATTGTTCCAACGTGTTCCAGTTCCCATTGAAACGCGCCTTGGGTTTAGGCAGCTGAACATCATAGGATTATTGTAGTGCTGTATGATTGATTGAAAGACATGAGAACATGATATTACCTTAAAGGGGGGGTGTTCATTCACCCCAACCTTTTCCCCCCTTTTCTTTCTATTAATAACCAAAAATAGGAACAAAACAGCATTAATAAGGTACCTAGGGGGTTGTTGGGGAGTTTCTTTTTCACTATGAGGACCTGAAAGAACCCTTTCTGGATGAGGCTTTCTCATTTATCTCAAAGGAAAAAGGGTTTAGCTTTTGCAAAGTTTGCATATTAAAATATTTTTATTTACCAGCCAGGTTTGTCGCTTGATCAGGGCCATGAAATTGGTTGGGAGAGGTTTTCTGTGCTTATATTTTAAAAACAAGCTTTTATTTAGTGAAAAAAAAAATTAACATGAAAACTTATGAATAATTAAAGAAGTATAAGTGCTTAATTTTTTTTAGTTATTATGTGTAAGCAATATATTTTTCTTCTTTTTGTTAGAAGTTAGAAATTTGTTATTGATTTTAATAGGTGACTTTTAGGTTTTTAAAATGACGGGTGGTAAATTCTCAGTTAAGAGACTTTGTAACTGAAATTTGCTTATGACATTACTAAATTAATGCTTTTAAGTATGATTTAGCAGATTTAGAATGTTAAAATGAGTAAATTATTAGAGTTGATCTAGGTCAATCTAGTAGTATTGTATGTGATAATGATAGAAATATTATGACTAAGCTTAGTAACATACATTCTAGGGTATTTTTATTACGCAGTAGCTCATATTTGAGACAGAAACGGAATACTTTCTTAATGACTGTAACAGAATCAGCTATCAGAGACTTTTTAATTTTGGTTTTAGCAAATGTAAACAACAATAATAAATATTATACTATGATTTCTAGGACATATTTAGTAAACAGTTGTGCAATTTTGTAACCCTTGTGTGACACCCTTTCTATATTTTTATTCTTAGCACATGCTATTAGTTTATTAAGAGTTTGTGGAATACGAGAACTTTTGTATAGTTGAAGCATTAGAAGGCAGGGTGGCTGTGAAGCTTTGTTGATGTTTGAGGGGTAGAAACTCGATGCTGTTTTTGTTGGTATTGGTTTGGTTGGAGTTGTTAGATGTTTTAGTTTGCTTTTTCACTGCCCATATGTAGGGAGCTGCTGGCTTCCCGCTGGGCTTGGTGAGAAGGTGGCCCACTCTTAGCTGCTGTGAGATGACTGTGCCCTGCGGCCAGTGCCATCTTTTTGGGATGGCTTGATTACAACTCTCACAGCATCACAGCACTACATCCCTGCACATCTCTTCGTACTGCCTTTTGCTGGGTGGACCCCCCGCAGGGGCTTTTTCCACATTCTGCTTCTGGATTTGACGTCTGTAGGAGCTCTTGGTGGTGTAGTTCCCAGACCCACCCATGGAGGCACGGTCCATGCCTGCTAGAGGTGCAGCTGTGTCTCACAGAGGTTGGCCTGGGGGTGGGACACTGCCCCCTGATGCAGGCTGCATCGGGGGTGTAAGTACGTCTCCTGATGCAGGCATGGCTAAGCTCCACAGAGTTGGGGGTGTATCTGTGGGGCAGCCTTAGGAGGAGGTGGTCCTGGCATTTCCATGGTGATGGGAGGTGCGGGAAGCCCTGGCAAGGAGGCTGGGGGACAGTCCCAGCAACCACATGTCATGGCGCCATGGCTGCGGGATTCTCGCCTAGCTTGGTGGTGCAGGGAGGGATTGGAGTGGCTGCCATGTGGTCTGGCCCTCCAGAGCAGGGTGGCATGGTGTGCCCGGCTGGACTGGTGGTATGGTAGCCCGTGGTGGCTGGATAGTGATTCAGCTCAGCACAGCAGTCTGGGGTGGGCACGGAGCATCTCGGCGCTGCCAGAGCTGCACAGATCGCTGGGGCCGTGGTGGTCACCATGATTCCACGTGGCTGGATTGTGTGATCTGTTCCGCTGTCTCTCTGAGCATTGTCGGCAGATGTGGTGCGGGCATCCCTCAGGTTGTCTCTGTTTGCAAGGATTCCCCCGCTCCCCAGGGCTGCTCTGCTCTCCACAGTTGCTCTGCAGCGGTCAGCCGTGGTTCCACTTCAGTAGCGGGCGTTTTTGCTGTGGCTGGGGCCAGCCAGTGCCGTGCAGAGGGGGCATAGTGAAGCGGCTGTGCTGCTGCCCAGTGTGGCTCGGCAATTCAGTGTTTCCCCGCCTTGCCCTGCAGGGGAATGCCCTGCCAGCAGCGTGTCCTCATGTGGGCTGGGCCTGTGGCTCCACATGGTGGGATATCGTTCCCACCCGGGTCAGCTTCCTGGCTCTGCACAGCGGTTTGTTGGCCCTCTGTGGCTGCTCTGCCCATCCTCTTTCGCTGCTCATAATTTACCTGTTTTAACAAATCCAGAATGATTGTCCATGGCTTTATAACATCAATGACTGTGTCATCGCCAGTGGAGGCTGCTGCAAGTATACATTGTCCAGCCTTCTCCCAAATTGATAAGTTCAATCATGTTCCTTTGGACACATCCAGTTTATGGGTCTTGCACTACATGAGTAAGGTATGCAGAGCCCGCTCACTGTAGTTAATTTTTTTAAGAAAGAAAGTCCATACCTTCAGAACGGGGTCTTCTGGTGCTGAAGTCTAGGCCCCCATAATCCTGATGGTGATTCCAGTCTACAAAAACAAGGTTGCAAACTACACAGCACTCTCTGCTGTCTGCCAAAGGGAATTTTGCCACAGTTTTCCACTGCCCACGGTAGTTCCACTGCAACACCACTGTCTACCCAGCATTTCTGGCTCTGATGTCGCTGTATTCCAGCTCTAACACTGAAATCCTGGTTCTGACACTGAATTCTCAGCTCAACACCGTTTGTCCTGGTTCTGACACTGAATTCCCAGCTCTTATGCTGTTTGTCCCAGTTCTGACACTGCTCCATGCACTTTCTTGAAGTGTGAACTGGAGATGAAATCCTGTTGCATTGTGTTTTTACATCTCTGTAACAGTTCTGTAGTGGTTTGCCCCTTCACCCCCCATTTTCTCCCAGTGCTTCCACCCCGAGCTTTCCCACCTTTCCCTCAATGCCGATCTCCCTGAAAATGCTCAGTCATTTCCCTGTCCCCTCCCTGGCACCCTGTCCATCCCTCTGCTCCCCATCCCGCTCTCCCAGAATCTTCCACCTTGGGCGTCGAGTGAGTGGACGAGGGCCAGGGGTCCCTCCCTTGAACTTCCCCCATTGGTTTGTGTCTGTCTGTCTGTCCCTCCGCCTTCCTCTCCCCCAGATCCCCCCGTTGGGTGGTGGGTGTCCTTTCCCCCTTGTTACCGCCCCGGTATTTGAGCTGTTGCGAAAACCTCGAAGGCACTTTAGGCTGTGGGACACAATGGCGCTTGGAGCTCCTCGGAGCTCGGATTAAACACCTGGGACTTTTTCCCCAGCCTTGAGTCGGATCCCTCATTGCTCCTCGGACGCCGCCTCTCCTCCACACAGGGCAGACAGCGCAGCGCTCTGCCTTAGCCGCTCCCCGACTCTCCTGGAGACACCGGGGAGTGTCCCCTGAGCTGAGCGTGCCTCGGCCAGGCAGGCGAAGCCAGGGGGCTTCGGGGAGGGCACAGTGGCAAAATCCTGAAAAATGGGGGCGTAGCCTCATGGGGCTGATTTTGTCAAATTTAACAGGCATCTGGAGTTATCATCCCCTGCAAGACACCTGCCCTTTTCTTCCCACATGTGGGAAGATTCAAAGTAGGCCCTGGCCTTCAGGGTTTTCAGGCTTTTCTAGAGTTGCTTTTGCTTGTGAAAGTCAGTTTCCGCCCATTTTGCACCTTGTTTAAGGCAGGGAGGGGAAATGGTGTGTCCCGGGCAGGCTTGGCCTCACAGAGGGACCATTCAGCCTCTGTCACCATACCCGCAGGGCTTTGTTTGAGGAGAAAAGACTGAGAAGAAGGAGTTTAGCAACAGCTTTCGGTGTAGGAAAATGGTGGCTGCCGGTGTGTGGGGTTGGGCCGGAGGGTCTCTCTGGGCGCTCAGCCTCTGGTACGGGGAAAAGGAGAAGGTATATTTGGTTTGCTTGAAAGCAGGTTGCCTGGAAAACTGTTACTACGTGTCAAGAATTTGAGCTCATTTCTTTGACTTCTGAGTTTCTATGAAAGGAGATTTTTTTTCTGCCCCCTCTTTTCCTCCCCTCACTGCCTTATTTTCCCCCAGCCATGCAGCTTTAAAAGGTTGAAATTCTGTGTGCAATCACAAATCCACTATATTACGCTGAGTTTGAGTTATAGTCAAATGAACTTCCTGAATTTTCAGGCAGAATTTGAAGATAAGGGGTCTGGAAAAGTCAGACACATGGATGCAGGCTGTAGGTGGTATTTGGAGAGAGGAAAAGGCCAGTTTGTGAACGGTCTTTGTTGATTGAAATGGAACTATAGTGATTTGTATCCACTGAGGACTTGGCCTGATGTGGTGAAAGGTAGAATTCATGCTTAATCTGAAATCCTTCTGAAATATTTTCCTTTCCCTATTCAATTTTCCTGCAACCATTTTTTTTTTTGTCCATAAAAAGAAATCACTTCCGAAAAGCTCTCTTTCAAATGTACCCCTCTCTGTGCTGTAGATGTTAAGTAATATCTTTAGTATCTCAGTAGTTTCACATTGTATAGAATATTGAAGACCAAATGAACAGCAACGAAGAAGAAAGAATGTAAATGAATGTATTACTTTCTACTAATTAAACTTATTTGGAATTCCTGATCAATAGGGTATTGGCAGAAGTCATCAAGAGAGCAGAACTGGGATTCAGATGTTTTGCTTCACTGGAATGGGAGGGAAAAACAGTCTATATTCAATTTTTCTTTACTATCTTGTAATTTGTTTGGCAGTGTGGAAGATATTTGGTTGGGGTGAATGCACTTGTCAGTTGAATTTTTCATATAGACACTTTTAAATTAAGTCAGTGTTCAGGGTTTTGAGTCATATGAAATAGTGCCGCTCATACCACTTATAATAAAAAAAATCTCATATGGTGGTATAATTGTTTTCTGCTTAGTCTAACCATTAACCTTTTTATGGTTTTTACAAAATGATGATGAAATGCTAGTGTTTCTTCTTGATTATAGGCAAGGATGAGTGAGTGCTTTGCAGCAGTCATATAAAGTACTGAGATTTGGGTTATATTGGTATGCCCACAGTGGTAGCTCTCCAAATCCTGTTCTGGGTTCTTCCACTGAAATTCTGGGATATAAAATCAAGTTCAGGGTTGCTCTGGAGATCGAGCAACTAAATGTGCTGGTTTAGGCACTCTGTAAGGCACAATTAGAGAGTTGTAAGACCCACTTTGTGAAATTGCTTTGGCGCTTGGTTAAATTGAGGCTCTTTGGAATGGTTCAAAACTAGGTTAAAGCCAATAGTGCTTTCAAGCACTAACTCAATGGAACTTCACAATGTTCTTAAGCTTGTGTAGCAGAGCAGCTTTTCTAAATTCTAAGTGAATTAAGATGCAAAAAGTAAAAAAACCTCTTATAAGTGACAAACCAAGACTCAGAGGCTGTCTGGGTAAGAGATGCAAACCACACATTTACATTTACATGGTGGAATCTTCCTTGTTTGCAAAGGAGTAAGTGCAGAGTAAAAAACTCCAGCAAGAAACCTAAGTTCTTGAATAGTGGTCACGGTCTTTACAGTATGTCTGTGAAGCTCCGTCCCCCTACTTCCCTTCAAGATAACAGCAGATTTGAGACTCTTCTAAGTGTTTTTTGTCTCTGGTGTACATGACTGGACTTAGTCCCCTTGCTCAGGAAATGCTGGTTATGTGACTGACTTCTGCTCTGTTTGTCTTTTCAGTTGAGGAGAGAGCGCCATTCTCCCTGCACTTCCAGCCTGAGCCCTGTCCTGTGAATCAGAGAGGTGTTGTGACCATGGCTAGAGGTATTTTGCAGTTATCTGTAGAGGTAACCTGCTTAATGACAGCTGCTGCCAGATGGCTATGCCTGTGCATGTTGACATGTAACATGTGAGAGCCATTTTGTCCTTCAATGGTGAGAAATATCAGCTGGTCCTCTTTTCTCGTAGAGAACAACAATAAAAGATCACAACTTTTTGTGATTGATATAGGCTCTGGCTTATCAAAGCTTGAGGAAAAATAGCAAAGAATTAAGACACTTTTACATAAAGAAACAGAGGGCAAAATCTCTATGGGAAAGGCAATTTCTGTACAGAGCCAGGATCTCAAAAGTTCACAGATCTGACCCACACAACCTTTGTGTAGTGGTCATTTATGTCCTCTGTGAAAAATAATGGTTTCCATTCCTCAAATTCAATTTTTGCATGAGTTTTCACACCCAAGATGAGTGAATTTTTTTTTTGTTGTTGTTGTTTTTAAAAAACATCTACTCTATATAGAATCCTAGTGGAGGTAAAGAAAGAGCTCTCAACTTCATGAGATAAATCTCATATAGAAATACAAGCAATGGTCTCCTCTAGCCACACCGAAGTAAGAACTATGTATATTCAATCTTTGACACGATATTTGCTGGGAATTAGCTTTATCTTTATAGGATGAGCTGGTGAATGTGAAAGCTGTAATTCTGAGACTGGTTTTTTGTCCATGCCTTTGGGGATGTGTTTGCTTGTACAAGGCAATTCAGAGAGCACTAACCGAAACCTCGTCTCAGAAGGAGTACAGCTTGTACATTCCAAATGAATATCTGCATTGCTGTTAGCTCCATTGTGCTTTGGGTGTGCTCTACATTGTCATTATTTGCTCAAAACTCCCACTACATCACATGAATATCACATGTTATGAGCAGGAATGTTGGATTTCTGGCATCAAAAGCAAATGTGAAATGAGGTCACGTATGTGGAGGCGGTCATGATTAATTTCCTTCAAATGATGCAAAAACATCAACATGCTTAATAAAACAACAAATGATGTAATTTTATTTTTCTCACATCTGCTGTGATTTTCTAAAGGATGCTTTGTATATAATTTTTTTTTTTTTTTTTTTTTTTTTTTTTTTTTTTTTTTAGTATGGGCCTTGACCTTCCAAATATTTATGCTTGTTGAACAACTGCTTATCTGGATGATTTTAGTGAAAAAAAATTACCATAGGATCAAGTATTTTTTAAGAAAACAATCTCTTCTGTACTTCACAGTTTTAGAGTAAGGCTTTGTGATGCAAAAAAGACCATTTAGTATCATAATCTCTATCTGAGAAATTATTAACTACAGATAATTCAGTTCAGTATGAAAAAAACCCCACAACCTTCAAGCGTATCTTCTACCTCAGGAAATAAAGAACTTTTGAAATAATTGTTTTGAATTTTCCAAGTTCATTTCACCCTTGGTTCTTCCATGGTTTTAGGTAAACTGTCCTTTTTATTGGCATAGAAACTTTCTCATTTTGCTTTGTTTGAAAAAATAAATCTGTGTTTGGTAACAAATTATGTTACTTGAGAGACAGAAAGGAAATAGATTAGAAATAGGAATTATTTTATATCTCTCTACTTGAAAGTTTTAAAGTAAAAGGAAACCTCTGAAGAGAATTCAGAGTTGGATATTTAAGATGGGGAATTATTGGACAGAAGTGGACTGAGATGATGGTTTAATGGGCAAAGAGTTCCTTAGCTTTTGTGACTTAAAGGCTTTGAAAACATGGAACTGAGAGAAATGCATGAGAGAATAAGTTTTGGTGTGTTTTTTTTTTTTTTCTTTCCCCTTTTCTTGACTGTAATCGCAAATGTAATCTCATGAGTTTTTCAAAACAATTTTAGTCACTTTTGTTTTAAAAGTTTTGAAGGCCAGATTGTCCTTCACTGGACAATCCTGGCCCAACTATGGTACAATATTTACTAGGTGTGCCGGTAGAATAATCTCAGGGGAAACACGCAGCTTATTGTCCTTATAAACTTCCCAAATTCTCTGCTCAAGCAATGCCTCAGGTGTCAGCAAGGTACCTCTTCTTTGTAAGAATGCAGTAGGAAACTGCCACACATAACAAGGCATAGCAAAGTAACAGACTTCATAAGGATTTACTGAATATAAATCCTGAAAATCAATTTCTTAAGAGACTGCAGGAGCTGATAATGCAAAGCAGTTTTGAGAATCTTTTCATGCTGCTGGTTGCAGACCATCCTGATTTAAGCTGGGCTCAGGCCAGCAGTGTTTGTGCTAGTAAGAGTTAACTCTAGTTGTTACTAGAATATCATCTGCTGTATTAGTGGGCTTTGTGCCCGGCAAACTGTACCAAATCTGCCGTGCTTGGGGGACAGGGGAGGCTGTGGATGAGGATTGTTAGGCTGTATGAGTACAGATTGTCTCACAACAGAAGGATACTACCACAGTCACCTCTTTGAATAGGCAGAGGAAATGACATAACCCAGTAATCCCTACTTTTTTACTGTTCAAACATTTTCTGATGCATCAGGAAGAGATACATGCTTTATGTACAACTCAATCGTTAGTAGAGGACTTATCTACTCTACTTTGTTCTTTGAAACCCCATTTCAGGCAGGTTCTGTATGTCATAGGAATGGTTTGTATCATCCTCCACTTACTTAGCAACTTCACTGCAAGGGTGCCAAACAGCTGCCTGAGCTGGCAGACTGAAGGGAGCTTGGTTTGTGCCAGAGGCTGACTGGCTGCTCGACCCAGGAGGCTGCTCGTGGTTCCTGCTCAGCCATTCCTCTTGGGAGAGCAGGCAGGAGACCTGTGTGTCTGGGGGTGTTTGTGTGCAGCTTCTGCAGCTGTCCCTGAGCTAGCTTTGCAGGAGCAGTCTGTCTGGACCATGTGTTCTCTCCCAACAGTGGGAAGGTAAAAGGGAACATCTTAACTTGCCCCAAGAGACACGAATAGGGGCTGTTGTTCAGTGCTAGGAACAGCACTAGATGTGTTGGAATCTTGTTGTCCATGGGTGGGATGGTTACTGAAAAAAACTGCCATTGCATGTTGATATTGGGTTAAAATATCCCAGCTCTGCCAGCCAAGAGGGCTGGAGTGAAGACTACTTTTTTAACTGGAGAAAAAGGTGGAAATCCTATGCCTTGGGTGAGAGGAGAAGGAGCCACGAGAGAGATGGAAGGAGGCATTGATGCCATCTTCATCAAAATTACCATTTGTCTCTTGTTGAGTCCTTTTCCCATCAAATTTAGGGGTCTGCCCTCATGAAAACCTGATCATATGTTCTAGAATTTTTAATTTTCTTGCTCTCAGACATTTCCTTCTTCCTCCCAGGAGTTGCTCTCTGGTCATCTCTTCAAGCCTGTATATTGCCTGTGTTTCTGAAAGGTGTTGCTCAAGTTCTATTATCTCTTTTTCAAATAGTCCAGGAATATGGAGACAACAGCCAAAATTCCTAATAAATAAAAGATGCATGATTTTGAATAATGCAATAAAATGGTGCAGATTAACCTACTTGATCACATTGTGCCTTTGGCAAAAGTATTTGTGAGACTAAACCCACGAAAGTTATTTAACATTCTCTAATCTTTCAGTCCCACAATGCCAAGAAGTTTCAGGGTTTTACTGCACTACTCACATGTGCTGATTTCGAAGCTGGCATTGCAGTGGTCAGTAGAGAGAAAAAAATACTGCAGTGCTGTGCAGTAACATGAGAGGTTAATTGTCACATATCAAGGAATGGGAGGGTCCAAATTATTTTAATTTAACCCCCAATTCTACCTCCTTACTGAAGGCAGAGCAAAGTTCTTCTATCAACAGAATGTTTGTCAAAAGCCAAAATGATTTATCACAGATTTCACTCTTCCTTTCCCCTCAGTTGAAGTTGTTTGGTGGTAAATCTTTCTGGGTGAAACATTTAAGTTAATGCTTAGAAAACTTTAGTTCAAAACTTTGTTGTCGCTGTTGAGGCAGGACGGGAACAATGAAGACTCCAAGTCAGAAGGCAAGAAGGAAAACTCCGATTTATTTCAAATACACCGCTCTGTTTATAGAGAACATTGTGCAGACTAATTTCATTGGTCCTAAAGTAAAAACATTTCACCTGACCGGTGTACTCTGAATGATGCGCGGTGGCAGAACATATGTATAAACAATGTGAACGACAAGAGGGATAGAGGATTATTTCCAGTTCCTTTCCAACTCTTTCCCAGGACCAGACTGGTTAGAAACCTCTCTTTTTCTCTCTGACCGAACTGAGAATATCCATACTTTTTCACTGAGAAGTCATTTAAAATAATATAATGAAATCTAATTGTCCATTTTTTTTTTTTATTCCCTAGGAAAAGTTGATACAGTGTTTAACTCTGAATTTTTAAAGAATAGGTTGTTTCACTTAAAATCTCATGTTGTCTTGCCCTCATCACCTCCCTTCAATTTCCCTACATGCATCTGCTAAAGATCAGGGAATCTCATTGTTTCTGAAATGAAACAAGAAGATTTGTTTTTCTGCAAGCTCTGCTCATCTGAGTGAAAAAACAGAACATGACAATGAAGAATCTGTTAACTGCTTTGTTCCAAACAGAGCTTCCATCTCCAAATAACAATACTTGATTTGTAAGCAGGTTCTAAACAAGGTTCTGTATAAATTAAACCTCATGGAGCTGGGACCAATTTGTTCCCTTTAATTTGATTTACTCTGTAGAGAGAGATTTACTCTTGGAGAGAGAGATTGAACCATTTACCAGATACTGGTTAAGAAACACGGAAAAGACTACACCTGAAATGGAGAACTCTGTTGTTTTACTGGGATTGCTGTTCTTTGAACTCTATTCTGCCCTTTAAAATACACTAGTTAAGCAAAAACTCTTACTAACACTGCAGATGAGCACAGTCATGAAGATACAAGAAAATACCTCTGCCACTAAACTTAATTTAGTAAAATCTATTGTATTTGAAGGTTCTTTAATCCTGTTTATTGTCTCAAATAATAAACAGCACCCTTCTGGGCTGTTGCTCGTTTATGGAGTTTTAGACAGTGGGTGCACTGACACTGGAATTCACAGTTCTGGAATTCCACTGACACTGGAATTCACAATTCTGACAGGATCTGAGCTGGCTACTGTGTAGACTATGGCAGCACTGTTCAATATAGCTGAGGACTTGGGGTTTCAGAAAAGGGACCACGATGCAAGGAAATAATTTGGGGGTTTTATGGTTTTACCTTAAAGAACATTCATTTGAAGCAAAAGCTGTGTGAATGTATTCGAATGCGCATGTATCTGGTTTTAGGTGAAGTGTCTTGCTTTCCATGGCTTGCAAATAGAAAAATGTTTTTTTCCTTGATACCAAGCATAAATACTTAAAAAAATGTGGGTGGGGTGGGTGGAGTGGAGGTCTGACAGACTGTATCTAAAGTCTAGAAAGGTGCTCTGTAGTGAAGATCTCTTGAAAGGCATTGGTTGTAAGAAGTGGCAGAATATTTATTGGGGCTTTTCAACTGTCTTTTTAGGGGTTATACTCATGCCTTTCTGCTATCCAGCATTTGTTTAGATTAAAATTGCTAAGATGCCATGAACAATGCTATTTTAGCAAAAATGTCTTTAACTGGACAAAAAGTGTATTCAAGTCACAGTTTCTAGTAATATCTTTCAGATCTTGACCTTACTGTGGATGTTCAGTGAGTTCAGATGATTTTATTTGTTCCCTGGAATCATGACCTGCTGATTTGGGTAAATTTTGTTATTGTGCTGATTCTGTATATTACATTGTGTTCTACACAGGGGAAAGATGTCTTTTTAAAAAAAATAAGTATGCTTAACTTTTCTTACATACAACAATCACCAAAATATTAATTAATGCCAAGCCCTGAAAACAGGATTTTAATTCACTCATGGATAGCTTCTGAACACCTATACATTCTCTATCTTGGTGTCTTGTTAACCTTGTTTATGAAGTTCTAATTGGGACACTGTAAACAATTGTTGATGATGGTATTACATAAACTTTCAAAGTGACTGGCTAGTGATTGGACTGATTAAATATGGATTAGATTCACAATAACCTGATAGAAAGATCTTTTATTTTCTGACATGTTTATGAAGATGTTATGTCACACTGTATCTTATCACATTATGCTAATTTAACACTGTGTAGGATTTTGATGTGATTTATAATGTTTTCCAACTTCAGAGAAGTTTGTTACCAAGAGGCACAAGACTTTGGTCATTTGATAAAATTTGACACTAATGGAGTGGCAACATTTTAAAGGCTACCCAAGTAAAATGCAGTGTGTGTGTGTGTGTACAACTATATAGTTTGAAAAGGAATTGCAGGAATGGACTTTATGCTTCCCAGTAAGAAAAGTCACTGTCTATTCTGGTCTCCAGACTGGACCTTAAAACCACTGCCAGACTTCCACAGAGGTCAGGTAAGGTCTCTGAAGAGGAAGAGTCAGCTGCTTCGTTTTTCAAGTGTAAGGTAATTTAGTATGTTTTCATGTCCTCAGCATACATATTTTTTGTTTGAGTCATTGGCAACCAGAATTACTTCATATGAAATTGACAGGCATCTTGCAGGAGTGGCCTTGGGAGTCAGTCCTTATTTGTTTAGTTTTAGCTAATAGCACAGTTTAAGAAAAACAACAGTAATTTAAGTGACAGAAAAGGGGAATTAATTCAGAGCCTGAAGCAAGAACAGTCCTTTCTTTTGATTACAGTTCTGGTGTCTAAATCTGAATTCAGGATGCCTGCATCTTTCTCTATTAGTGTGCTGTCAGATATCTCAGGGTGAAATTTCTCTCCCTTCTTGTTACAGTACCAGCAAAAAGCAGAGCTAGGAGAGAGATACTGTATAAAAAAAGGAATTATTCTATCCTTTTCAGTATAAACCCAGCTCTCCACCTCTTCTTTCTCCAAAAAACTCCCCCTCCTCCTCTTGCATTTTCTATTGTCACGTTTTTCCTACCTGTAATTCCTCTTGAGACATGAGCAGGCACTTGGCAGTCGTGTTCCCACATGCAGCAGTCTGGAGTGTGGAGCTGCATGCATTAGGTACATACTGCAAAAAGCAGAAAATATTGCAACAAAAGAGCAGATTTTTGGGAGATTACTCAGAAGCACGGTTATTTTGTCCTGTGCTGGGCAACAGCATTGTATGAATAAAAGAAGAGTAGGTCCTGTCCGGAGGGACACATGCTCTCTGAACTGCAGTGCTGTAGCACAGAGACAGTGTTTCCATGGATAAGAAGCACCTAATTTATACTTCCTTTCAGGAACCCAAAAAGGCACTTCATAGCACTTAACTAAAAAGTTGAAAGGTGAATAAGTAAAAGAGACTTGGTTGCGAGTCTTGGTTGATTTGGTTGCAAAATAGCATCAGTGGAACTTGGATAGGACTGACATTGTGAAACATTTGTGCAGAGCAAAATCTCTTAATGGATGTTGCTTGTATTTTGACATTTGTAATCAACTGCTATGGACTAAAGAACAGCTTTGCTGTCTTGCCTGCAGACCGTAGAATTACTGGGAGGGAAAAGTTGTACAGGTTGCAAAGAAAATTTTAATGGTTACAGGTGAATAGGACTGTAATGAAAGGATAAAATCTATTGGTCAGAAAAGTGAATTGTCTGTGCAGCCAGCAGAGGTTCCCTTTTTGTGAGATTTAAGCACTTCAGGCAACCAACAGGAGTGTGTGTGTCTTCTCTGCCAATGGCAGACGTCTTTAGCCAGTGAAAATGAGGGTTGTGTTAATTAACACATTAGTGTTGTGTTGGTGAAAGTGGCTGAACTGAATCTGTCCAGCAAGACTTGAGGATACACACGTATGTGTTTCTTGAGATCTATGTGTTTTCTGAAAGTAGTGTCTTATACAATCATGGGTATGTTGGGATGCTTTCCAAAAAGGTTGCAATACTATAACATGAAAATAGAAGCTAAAAAAATTAGAATTTTTGTAAAATTAATGTTTCCTGTTATCACCATAGACACAGATCGCTTGAACACTGAGAAAAGAATCAGTTTTAGAACTTTTTCCCTTCCTATCCTCACCATGTTTGCTTCATGCCCATCATCTTGCTAATTCCAGATATTTTCCTTCACCTTGTAGAGAAAATGACAGTAAGGACTATTTTGCTAGCTTTTTTCTTTTGTTATGCTGTCTTTTTCAATTTATTCATATCATTATTTTCTCCCTAACTTGATCTCTGTGAGGCAGCTGAGCTCAGAGGATACTCAAAGTGCATGATTAATGACAAATTATCAGTCAGCACAAGTGAGTCTGGAGTCAGAAACAAGCAGGGGAAAAAGAAACTGGGTATCTATAAGCAAACAGCAGTTCCTTAGTGTCCAATTGCTGATCAATGCCAAGAGCAGCCAGTAAAAGGGAATATTAAAATTTTTATTGAATTTAATTTTTTACAATTTATTTAAAAAAAATATTCAATTTAATTTTGAATTTAATTTTTTATAAAAATATACTCTAAATTAAGCCATAGCATTTACGAGGGAAAATAAGGCAATCTAACGATAGTTTTTTAGGTGAATTTATAGTAGTTCTTTCTCTCTGTATATATAGGATTGAACTTGGAAAATTATGTACTTATGTTGATGAGATGGTAATAAGTGGTAAAAATAAAATTAGTGGTAGATCTAAAGTTCCTCATGGAATGTAGCATTTGAAGAACATAATGCTAGTGGTCTAAGTTCGCCTCTCTGTTTATGACCTTGCCTTCTTATAATATCTTATACTTGATGCTTCCAACGTGAGCTTGAAAACTGCACTACAAAGACAGGGATGCTGAGACAAGGAGGGATTTGTGTCAAATGTTATGCCTAAGTTGTTTCACTGTCATTTTAACTAATTCCTGTCTTGTCAGGATTTGGGTTTTATTAGTTCATATTTTCTGTCCTTTTAGATAAATGTATTTTCAGCCTTTTTGAAAAGGGCGTGACTGGTCTTTTGCTCCAATGGGGGACTGATCTCTAGGAAAACTTTGCCCTGGATAGATGCTCTTTCTGCTCTCTGTACTTGGCAATGTTTCATACCAGAGGTCACAGCTGCAGCCAGGTTGTTGGTCACCAAAAGGATGTTCCCAGTTTGTGCAAGCAGCACTGTCAATATTGGTTTTAAGTGTTACTGTAATGTGAGAGCCTGATTTCAACTCTAAGTCCAAGAGCTCCTTTTCATAATGAATTTATGTCATGAAAACAATGCATTGCTGAGGTGAATTCCATGTTCTGTTATATAATAGAGCTGCCTTTTTTCCACCTGAATCCAGCTTCTCTTAGGTAAACTTGTCCACACTGTTAAGTGTCTTGTTAACATATGGTCCTGTGGGGCATATTTCTCTGATGGACTTACACCTGTTTTAGAAAGTCACCCCTGACTCCTGTGAACCTTTTAGAGTAGGCATTAACTTGATTAATGGTGTCAAAAGGTTTAGGAGGTCTGGAAGGGTGAGAGTGGTACTTGCTTATCATCTGTTGATGTGAGGAGGCCATCTGGTAATCCTTTGTCTACTGCAGGACAGTACACTGGATTTAGCTGTGACCCCTTCATTAGCTCTTAGCTTGTTTTCCAAGGACCCTTAATCAAACTGATATTAAGTAACAGTTTGGCTGTGATCCATGTATTCTTGTTGCTTTTTATGAAGGAAAACTCTCACTTCTTGGAAACACGCTTTTGAAAGATGGAAGTAAAATTTCCTCTCCAAGTCAGACATTCGCAGTTGCGACCAGCTAGAAGGGAAAGGCAGGTTTTATCTTGTTAGGTGCATGCTCTGAGCCCAGTGCTGTGGGCTTAGGACCTTTCTGAGCCTAAAGTGCTGTCTTCCTACTGGATTTTTCCAGTTCTTTTTGAGCCACTGTACATCTACAAGCACTTCCACAGTAGAACTCCATTTTCTGGAAATAAATTTGTTCCTGCTAATTTTACACGACTCTTGGTTCTTGTTTTGGAACAAAGAACAATCATTTCATGTTCTGTGCATTACTCAACACTTCAGTTTGTAAATGGAAAACGTTTTTGCTGTTGTCTCAGAAGTTTTCTATTGATAGAGAAGAATTAATGAATCACATAATGCATACCCTTTGCATTTTGTATGTTCAGAGAAAGGCAATATAATGTCTTATTTCTGGTCTAGGCTGATGATGGGTGAAAAACTCTGCTGGCAGAATAAAGCAACTTATCAAAGGTTTTTCATGTCAAGACTTAAAAATGTCTTTGCTTGTTCTGGCCTTGTTATATTCCATACCTCTTCATAAAAGCAGTTTGTTTTAGTCATGGGAGTTATTTATTCCAAGTTCCAAAACTCTGTAATCCCATGAGGGTGGTTCAGCTTTACCCAGTTATACAACTGGGAACCCAGTGGGAGTGGCTCTAGCAAGGCATCCACACAGAACTGGGAAGACATCTGAATTTCTGTGTGGAATGGATGGATGTTCTCTTTCAGAAATGAGGGAGAAGACACTGTAATTTTTCAAAGAAAGAAAATTTTAAAAAATTCTGGTATTTCATCTTGGCATTCTTTCATCCAACATCCTCATAATGTCCTACCTGCTGACTTATTTTTTTTCAAGTGTAAAAATCTGTAATTAATTTTCCTGAAGACACACCCCTGCCCCTCCAAGCAAGCCCTAGACACAGACTCCTGTTTTTCATACAGACTGGAGATTGCTACAGATCTCCCAGTGAACAGGGGATTAACCTCACTTTACATAGATGATTCAAAAATGCTATGTCCTCATACCAAGCACTGATCTCTTGCTCAACAGCTGTCCTGTAAACTTAGAACAAAAACTTAGCTTTTGCATTTGGAAGTGGGCATGAAAGAAAACCTGAACACAAATATTTATTCAAGAAACTTGGGTAATAGTGAGCAGCTCTTTATGTAGCCAAAGACACTGGGGACTTCCTGTATAACAGAATAGTTGTTTTACGTGGTAAGCCACAGCCCCATGTTACTAGATATACAAGGATAGT
Source organism: Vidua macroura (assembly GCF_024509145.1). Classification (NCBI taxonomy): domain Eukaryota; kingdom Metazoa; phylum Chordata; class Aves; order Passeriformes; family Viduidae; genus Vidua; species Vidua macroura. The sequence continues at coordinate 36,531,493 of NC_071578.1, read as the reverse complement.
GCAATATGAGTTTCCAGAAATTTAAAAAGGAACCATGGAGTTCACTTTTCAGCTGTAGGTACTGAACCCTTGTAGTTCAAACAGCTAAATTTGGCAAGTCCCTGTATTTGCATTCTACTTCCTCTGGTTTTTTTTTTTTTTTTTTTTTTTTTTAGTGGAAACACCAAGGAAAATTGACTGAAATCAATTGAGGATGACCCCTATAAACATTATCTACTGTGCAAGTTTTGAAAATGTTTGCTCGACATACTGTGATTTTTACTTTACCTTCTTTCATACACTGAGTAAAGAAGAAAAGGGGGAATATCAGGGAGACAGTATTTTCTTTCTTTTCTGAATCTTCAGTGAGAGGAAACAAGTCAATATATAAGAAGTATTTTGCAGGTTGTATTTTCACTTCAAACTGCACTGCAAATATAGTTGTTAATAGAATTTTTTTTACCTGGCATTTGTGTTAGAGTTGAATTACTACAATTTATGGAAATTTTAAATTAATATACTGTGATGAAAACCTTTCTTCAAGAGAGTCTGAGTTTTTAAAGAAAGATTTACTTAAAATTTAATACTTAGTAGTGGCTCTCTCTAAAATTGATTTAGATGAAACAAAAATTGGGTTTTACAAAAGCCTATCTGAGCTGCAAAAACCTGTTGGAGATCTGAGTGCTCAATAAACTCTCTGAATTAATTAAATCACTCTAGTAAAGATTTTGAATTTAAATTCACTTTCTATATTCAGTTTTTTTCTTAGTCTGTTTAACAGCATCCTTTGACAAAACTGTTTCTATATAAATTCAGCAGAAAGAATATAAAATGCAGTATGAGATCCTTTACCTCAGAGGCCCTGATACAGATGGGGTATGGCAGGTGTGAATCTGTGATTGCAGCTTCCCAGAGAGGGAAAGACGAGCTTTGTTTCAGCACACAGAGAAAATCTGCATGCAGTGGCTCCTGCACCCATCCATCCTTTCGGGAGGGGTAGAGAAGGGCTGAGAAGGTGAGAGTTTGGGCTCTCCTATGAACCATGTCCCTGTGGCCTAAAGCACTTCCCCTTGTTCTGCCTACCCTGGGAGGGCTCACTGCCCTCAGCACGGGTGTGCAGGAGCAGCCCCAGCCCAGCTGCACGCCTTCACATGTGGCGTGCTGGGGATTTGGACATGGCACTGGGCAATGGCTCTGCTGGAGTCTGCCTTTCTCTGGCAGGTCGTGGCTCAGGGCTGTCACTGCCAAACCCTGAGTGATGAGCCATCTGTCCTGCTCCTGGGATTTAAACTATCTGCTTCTGCCTTTATGTAGAGTGGCTCCACTCCCAGCCTGGGCAAGGGCTTAATGATTGTACAGGAGAGTATTGGCTTCCACGGATAAAAATACAGGTTATGTTTTGTAGAGGTCTTTACTGTTAGCAGCATTGTTTTGTAAAAAGGGGATGGAGCACTAGGGAAGTAGATGATGCTTTATGCCCTTTTTAGAGTTGGGGCGTTTGTTTGGTTTTTTTCTTAATTTTACTAGCTGAGAAGCAAAATATGCACTGAAATTATGGGCTAATTAGATATCTGCTGCATCTTTTCCAGAATTAAGACCTCAGCTGTAACCAAATTTGATGTGATAAAGATGGCTTGTTTTGCAATATGAGGTCAAATGATCCCTGTGGTGTCTGGTGCAAGAGTGCACAAAGCATGGCCTCCTTTCAGCCTGGGCTTCATATACTCAAAGGATTGCAAACAAGACTATGGGGACAATGGAAAATCTTGTCTGAAATCATGTTGAATCTTATACCTGCCAGATCTTATGTGTCATGCTTTTTTCCTCCCTTTTTTTTCCTGTTGCTTTCTTCCCTTGCCCTTTTTGTAAGATTTTGTTCATATTTTAAAATTTAGCTATTAGCTCAAATCTTTGAGGGAAAAAAAAAAGGCCAAATAGAGTTTGAAAAGTCACAGAAGGGATTAGATCACATTTAATCGTTTTTATATATTAGACCAAAGGATTAAAAAATCCTCTTTTTCTACATCAAAGTTGCTCTGTGCTCCTGTGGATTTTACTTGTTTCACAAGCTACAATAATTATTGGTTGGTTTTTTTTTTTTTTTGAATGGCAACAAAAATTGTTCTTTCAATATGATGATTGTGTACTAGACCTATCAAAAGGGAAGTGTAAAACTCTTTGTCAGGGCAAGTTCTTCTAATACCACCTGAAATTTGATTTGTTGCATTCCAGAGAGTAATAAATGACTACCTTTTTATTGAGGCAGGTGTTCTTAGGAAGATCAGCATCACACTTCAGGCAATGAGAAGGGATATTTACATGATGTGTGCCACATTGCCAGCCAACCATATTTTGCTAGAGTATGCCCAGTCTCACAGCTTTCCCTGTTAATGTTTAATAGGAAAAGTAGTAGGACCCAGCACATTAGTGCTCCAGCATTGCAAAATGAGTTTGGAAACTGCACTAGGGTTGCTAGCAAATTTTTTTCAAATACCTGGATAATTGCTGCTAATAAGTCGGTTCTAAGAAGGTACCAGATGGTTGTATTAAACAAGCATGTGGCAATTGTTGGATAACAAAGTGTTATTTGACTCTAAATGTTTGGGTGGGGAGCAGTTGTGCAGTCCTAGTCAAACTCTTCTTCTGCAAAACAAAGGAAGATTTGATGCCTTAAGTTTTAGCTTTCATATTTTTCAGATTCTGTACTGTTTTAGTATGTAACTCTGAACTTCATATTAAGTGTTAGTAAGTTCTCTTCACAGGGTAGTTAGACAAAACAATCATTTTCCAGCTTGAGAACCAAGGACAACCATTACAGCCTCAGGCCCAAAAAGTATAAACAGTGGTGAATTGAAGAAAGCAACCAGGAGGATGGATCTTATTAACCTGAAGCTGTAACTGGACAATTAACCCCAATATGTAAATGGATCAAAATTTATAAAAATTTGAAAACTCATGACCATTGTCCATCTTGTGACCATCTTGGGTCCATCCTGGGTGTAGCCCTGGGCAAACTCCTGTACTGCCCAAGGTATATCCGTTTAAGGCCTTTTAATAAATACCTAATTTACTATCTTAACTCTGTCTAGTCTCTGTTCCAGATCAGCCTCTCTAGGCATCAGTTTGAGTCTTCTTCCTGCAGACATTGCTCCTTGTGGTCTTATCTTGACATTTGTTTGTGTATCTGTTAGAAGTTGTGTGCTAAAGAGCTGCTAATTTAGCTCAAGTCTTAGTGCTCCTGGAGATGAGAAGTGGTGTAATATGGGCATAGCCAGAGAAGGGGGGAGAGCTACTTTTCTAAGGTTTGTGTCCGGCGAGTACAGACTTCTGCTGCTTGGAGTAGTTCATGAGCTGGTGTTACCTCCTCGTATTCCAGGGCAGCAAAACTTGAGTCAGATTAGCTTATCAGTATAGTGCAGTATAGTCTTAAAATAAATTTTTCCATGGAGGTGGATTTTTCCCAAGATAGCCACTGAAATATTCATCCAATGCAGTAATGTCAGTTTGCTTGTTTTTCTGCTATCACTGCTTTTACTGATGTAAGGAAGGGCATTGTTATGCCATTTATAGTACTTGAATTAATTTTTTTGTGGTCTAGGACTATTTAATTGACTTGAATTCTCTTCTTTCTCAGTTAGTCCTGCTCTGCCCTATTTAGTAGAATACCTTAAATATCTATACAATTTGTGATGCATTCTCCTTTGTGAAAAAACAAGGGCCATATTTATGTCCCTAAGTGCACTGTAGCTGAAGGGAACAAATGTCATCAGCTCTTCTGCTGAAATTGATGGTATTGACTCAGCCTCCTTCAATCTCCAGTGTGTATTCAGCATGTGTCATGTGCAAATAATGAAACATGAGCTGGCAAACTGTCCCCATGAAGTATACCTTGGAGCTTATGGAATGCAACTGCCAGGTCTTGCTCAATCAGGGATTCTGCGTGCTTTAATAACAGCTGCCAGTATATACACTGGTGCATGTAAACTGCCATCTTGTACCACTCAGGTTTCCCACAAAAAGTAGTCCGGTTTACAAGGTCATTTCCAGAAAATCCTGAAGGAGAGGAACAGTACATTTTAAATGTCATTATTTTTCAATGCTTTGCCATTATCTGATGACAAAACTAATTATTCTTGGAAAATGTTTTTTTATTTAAACAGTAATTCTTTAGTACCTCATGTTGAGAATATTCTCAATGGGATCAAATAATTTCTTATAGTATTAATCAGTAAGGAGAATGAAATCATCTTCAAGAGCGTAATTACTGGTACCGCAACTAGTATGCAGCAGAAATTATTGTCAGGTGCAGACAGATATGGATGTCTTCACAGGGCATCATTAAAGGCAGCAGATGAAGCTGAAATTTATGATACTGGTATAGTGACTTTGAACTGAAAGCAGTGAAGTCACTGAGCAAGCTGCAAATCATCCATGAATTTATGAATCCCAGTTCCCTATCTCACCAAAGTCTAATTGTGTGGAAGAGCCCCAAACGTTGTCTATTTTTCTGTTCCACTGAAAAAGCAACTCGCTAATCAGGAGTTGCAGTGCTCTTCACCATCCAGAAGTCTTGACATACTGTCTTGGTTTGGAAAGACAGGTGTCTGCTAAGGAAGACAGGAGCCTCCCCTGAAATATTAAAAAAAAAAAAAAAAAAAAAAGACCCCTCCCTCCAAATTGTTATAAATTTAAAATTAAGGGGGGCTCTCAGGCAAAAATATGGGAGCAGGAATAACAGTTCTTTATTAGGGAAGAAAATAAAAATATAAAATAAACAATGCAGTGAACCAAAACAACACTGACAGAGTCAGAATACGACCTGACACCCTGTTGGTCAGGGTGTTGGCAGCAGTCCAGTTGGGAATTATGGCTGCAGTCCTCCTGGAATGACAGGTGTGGTTCTGTTGGAGTAGTGATCTTGTAGAAAAGGGTGGAGTCTTCCTCTGAAGAGGCAGCTGTTCCTCTGGGAAATCCAGTGCAGAAAAAAGCTGTGCTCGTGGGCCAGAATTTCAAGACTATATACGCAGGTAGGAATGCTTGGCTCCTCCCTCTGGGCAGAGCATCTCCCAGTGGGATGTTACAGTTCTTATCAGTCATGCAGTGACACTCAATGGCCCCTTATCAGCAGATGTCTCCCCTGAGAGAGGATTGGTGGCAGAAGAGATAAGGAAAACTGCCCACTTAACAGAAGACAACTGCCATGCAGATGGGAAATGGAATGCATCTTGCTTTTCAGTCTGGGATACAAGGAAGGGACAAGGTACAGAGAGCAGTTGTTTTGGGTTCAGACAGTTCATGAGAGATGTGGAATTGGGAAGAGGGTGTTTGAGAGGGAAAATCCAGCTCAGGCCCTCTGCATAAGCAGGAAAGGCAGGTGTTCCTGCTTTTTCTCATTGCAGTCATCACCTGAAGTGCTAATGATTCTGCTTTTCAGAGCAGTAGCTAAGGCAGTTTCTTCCATCCCTAAATTAATAAACTTAGTAAATAATATCCAGCATGATCTTTAGTAGAAAGTTTCACAATTTATACTGGTACTAACAAGCCCAATGAGCTCTCTACTTACAGTACAGTAACAGGGATGTGTGCTCTCTACTTACACTACATTAGACCTTTCCTTGGCAGTACAGATTTTTATACAGACACATAACAAGTATGTTTCAATTTTGTTGCACCTTGGCATGTAACACTTCACAGTGACAAATATAAATCCCAGTTCTGATTTTGGATTCCTAGCCAAAAGCAGTAGTAAGTTTTGTTCTTTCATACAATTTGGGATGCCTCTTTTGAGATATGTTTTTTCATAAGACTCCAGGTGCCTTGTGTGCAAGGCAAGTTCTAGAGGCGCTTTAGCACAGCACTAAAAGTTGTACCAGCTGTCAGGTCCTTATTTTCATTTCATCTTCCCTTCTCACTGGAGCATTGTGCTCTCCTGTGCTTTTCTGTAGTTGTTGCTTTATGCTTCTCAGCTGCCACAGAGAAGACAAACTTTTGTTGTTTACCTTTGGTTCTAAAGCTTGGGAAGGGACCTTGTTTCTTCTGAAGAAATATATGTTGAGCTTCTCAAGTGGTTCATTATGCAGTACAGTAATTATGCTCACTTTGCTCACCAATCTTAGTCTTTAAGTGCATATATAGATACAGAACTTTGTGAAGTTTCTGAACTGCATTCATGATAATCTCTCAGCTGAGTGCTGAAACTGCTGAAATTTGCACATAGTAGGGTGAGCATTTTCCCAGTTAAGGCAAAACCTGTTGTTAAGGATATTTTTAACAGTTCTTTGCTCACTATTAAACTGTTAGTTTTTTAATAGGAAGATGAGACTCCAGCTGCATCAAGCTTATTGTAGAAATCACTGTGTAGTTTTCTGACTTGTATTTTTCAGTAAGCCTGACAAGATGATACTAATGCTCTCTTCTGGTCATAAATTCTATAAGATGCTTAGATACCACATGGTTATAATGTTGGCATAAATATGCTGATGGATACTGTTGTCATTAATTTTTAGACATTTCTTGTAATTATTCCAGTGACGGATGTCTAAATTTGTCCATAATCTACTAGAGAAAATGTCCCACTCTATTACTGCTTCTTGTAAAATTTAACAGCTGCAGAGTCTGAAGTTGTGGTTCTGCTGTTGCATTTTTGTTCTACAAGTGTACTTGTGGATCCCCTAAAATTACAAGCTGGGCTGCACACTAAAGCGTGGAGTTGGGTCCTAGGCATCACAGCCTAGTGTGATGCCTTGTGCTTGAGAAGGGCTCTTTGGAAGGGCAGGCTAGTGGGGCTGCTGGTGTTGTTAGATCATGGGTCTGAAGTGCCCCAGGTGGAAACAGCAGATGGGTGAAGAGGTAGACATTCAATTTTGAGGCTGAGCATTGTTTCCTGAAAGTCTGTTTCAGAATTTTGGGAGGATACACGACTTCTCTTGTCCTCACTGAGAAGGTGTTTGTGCTGCTGTTCTACATTAGGTTTTAACTACCAGTGCATCTCATTGGTTTTCAAAGGAAGGATTGGTGACCTCAGGACAAGTTTGTGTTGGCCTATATATTTTTTTAGTTGCAAAAAACTATGGTGTATATATTTTATGCTGTGCTGTCAAAAATTTCTTTGGAGATGCAAGAGATAAAAGTTGGTCAACTTACTTACACATTTTTATTTTGCTGTAGCTCTTGTCAAAAGCAGAGATATCATCAGGGCAGTAGCACTTCAGTTGCTTTTCATTTGCTTTGATATATTTTGTAAGTGCCAGCTTTTAGGAGTAGGACTGTTTCAGCCAGAGCATTAGGAAAAGGCCTGTATGTGAAGTCTCTAGGAGGATTACTACCAGGTACTGCTGTTCTACCTGAGAAAGGAAGTAAAGAAATAAGATGATGGTGGTGAACTTCATCCATGCAGAATGGAATCAAACCTTGTATAATTTAAACTACTACTGGACTGAATTAATAAAGTTCAGAGAATAAATGTGGACCATGTCATTTTATATATTTTTCCTGCAGAGAGAATAATAGGGAATACAGGGGAAAGAGATCAGCCATTTGACAGCTTTTGACCCATGGTGGGCTTTTTACCATATATGTTTTGGCAGTCTGACACTCATTCAGTCTATCTGATTGCCACATGGTGAATAAAGTATTTCCATTTTTTAAAGCATGGAAAAGGTCTGAATATTCTATGAAAGGAGTTTTGCATAAGCATCATGTTTCTTTAGCAAAGAGTGCATCTTTCTTTTCCCTTCAACCAAAAGGACTTGACATTTGCCACTTCGAGTGAAAATTTGAATACTGAAGCATTAAGTTGATGGAGATTAGCAAAGCAGTAATTGTTACCACATTATGTACTCTTCAGTGTGCAGTCTTTGTCAAAGCTTTTTCTGTCAATAAAATGCTGTGTCCAAAGATGCACTTACCTTGGAACTTAGAAAAAAAAAAACCCGATATTTGCATTTGAACAACTGGTAAGCCTTAGAGAAAAACACTTGCTCATCTTTCTTTCTGATGCTTACTTTCATAGGGTGTATATTTATAACCTTACTAGTTCTAATAATCTTAAAACAACTAGCCCTGAAAATAACTAAAGAGTGACTTTGTTGCAATTTATCCTTCATGCTGAAAGGGATTAAATAGTATAAATCAAGGGTTAGTGGAAGCATTGCCTTGGATTTTGGATGCTTTTCAGGGCCTCTTTTAGAAGGCTCTCTTTTAATTTCTTTGTTAAAAATGCTCTGTAGGAGGAAAAATACCACTTGGGATCTCTTATTCCATGATTGTTGTGCTGATAGCAACAGGATACAATGGGTGTCAAAAGAGCCAGGTGCAAGAATTGCTGTCCAGGTGCACAACAGCACTGTGCATGAGTTCAGGTCCACATGCTATTTGGTGCTTGGTGAGACTGGTGCCAATGACAGCGCCAGTCATATATGACATGAGGACTGGAGAGAAAGCCTAAATTTGTCTGCCATCAACAACTGTCTCTGTTGGACAAGAGAATATTAAACAAATTGTAACATTTACTTGGAAAGCGCCATCATTTATAACCTGCTCTATCTGTTGATTCTACTGAGGCTGGCTGTGCTCTCTGTTCAGTGCAGCTGTGCTGGAGGTGAGCCAGAGGGTTGGTTGAGGAAAGCTGCTCCATTGTTTCTCGGAAGTTCTGGTAACAGCAAACTTTGGTCTCTCTGGGTTGCCCATGCAGCTGGCTCCTGGAGCTGCAGCTGGTACTCTTCCCTGTAAGAACATCCTTAAAGTTAATAACAGGGCCCTTCTGGTGGTGATCAGGTCAGGAGTCTGATCACTCTGTCTCTGGAACCAGGCTTCCCTCACGAGTGGAAAACCTGACAAGATTCAGAATCTCTATACTTCATTATTTGCAACAAAGAAAAATTTGGTGGTAGGGGTGGTGGGGACTTTTTGATTGGTTGGTTGGTTGATTTTTTTTGTGGGGTTTTATTGTTGGTTCTTTGTACATGGTTGTTTTTTGTGTTGTGTTTTTTTTTTTCTTTTTTTTTTTTTTTTTTCTTAGCTGCTGGCTTTAGAAGAGATATCTGAGTAATTACGGAGATTAGATTTAATGTAAACCATCTTAAAAAGACAAATGCCACCAGAACCTTAAAAATCTGTCTTAATCAAAATCTGTTTTCAATGTCTGTTTGAAGGATTTTCTAATTTTGCAAAATAAACTGCATAAGGCATTTATGGATCTCCCACACAGCTAAATGTATTAGCACTACTGGACAGCTTAATCCATACCACAGCTTGGTGGTACCTCATCTTTCTGCCTGGTGAGGCCACTTAATTTATCCTTGTGCCAGAGGAGCACCTTTCCTGCCTCCCCGTTAGCTGGGGTGGCAGTGTGATGGGAAGAGTCCCCTCTGTGGCTCTGATGCCTCAGAGGGGCTGCTGCTGTCTGCTCCCTCCTCGATGACTGGTAAAAGGTACCCAGAGTGGCTGCTGGTAGAGCACCCTGGGCGTGGGGGCTCTGGTCTGACAGCAGCCCACCAGCAGCTCCCCAGTGCCAGGCTGTAGGACACTCATGTCTGAGGTTGTTTGCATCACAAGGGTGGTGTCCAAGACTGAGCACCAAGATGTTTCCTATCACCATCCCAGTAGCAGTTGCATCTGGACAGTTTTCCTCATCTCCTGTTAATGGCCCATCAATGTCTCGCCTCATGACTCAGAGATGACACTCTCCAGGAGCCAGTTCTGTTTAACAGGTGATTAGGAACACACCTTGTGACTCAAAATAACATCAGCCCATTGTGAGATGCTCTGCCCAGGGGGAGAAGCTAGGCATTCCCACCTGGATAAATCCAGAGGTTTCTAGACAGAAAGGCAGCCTTTCCACAGGTTTCCAAGAAGACACAGCAACCACATCTGCCACTCCAAGAGGACTGCAGCCACTCCAGTTTGGACTGCTACCAGCACGCTGGCCAAAGGGGTGTCAGGTTGTATTCTGACTTTGCCAGTGGTCTTCCTTTTGTATCATTGTGTGTATTTTTGTCTTTTGTTTTCCCTTTTCCCAATAAATTTTATTTCTGACTTGGAGTCTCTCACTGGTTTTGCTTTCAAACCAGAACAGGTGGATGAGTCTAGTCAGAGCTCAGGGTTTACCTGGCCTTTGGCCTTTTCAGGCTCACCTGCACCTCTCAATCCCCAAAAGAGAAGCATTTACCCATTGTCTTTTATCTGCATAAGATGCCATGTTTCTTTCAAACCAGGATTGTGAGGGTACAGCTGCCTTGTAACTTGCTCTAACTATACTCCAAAGGCCTGACTTTAGGCCAGAATCTGGAGTTCTTGTTAGGCACACTATCAGTATTGCATCCCAGTCCTACTTGTTTTAAAACAGAAGAATGCTGTAAACCAGTAATTCTTTACAGTTTTCAAAGCTTAGAGTGTATTGTTAGTTACCTGCTGGAGGGCTGTGCTTTTTTCAGTTGCCAAGTTTATCTGGTTTTTGTGTTAAGATGCATCTCTGTGTTCTTGTACTGGTTCAGGCAAGAACAGTCCCACTCATAATACTGCATTGCTTCCTTCATGTCCCTGCTTCACACTAGGATGTAGAATTACTCAGAAAGCCAGGGGGGTTTTCAAGACCTGCCTGTTAATAATTTCTTCTCCATAAAAACAGACATTTTTCTGTAGTTACACACACAGGCTGAACAGCTCAGGTACCTGTTGCTTTTGGCACGTTGCCAGGATTTGAGGCTTCCATGCTTTGCATCTGTCATGGCTCCTTTCATTCCCTCTGGAAGTGAGAGAAGGAGCTCACAGATGTGAAGGTAGACTGAGTTTCAGATGAGTCTCGTATAGTAACTTTTTTGTTGTTGACTGTCCAGTTACTTACACAATTCTACCCACCTGCTTACAAAGGCTTACAGCTGTGCAGCCAGGGTTGTTTAGGTCAGTAATAGCATCAATCCCAGTCATTCATGTTTCCCTAAAAATGGCCCTTTTGTATGTGCAGAGAGAAATTACTGGAAGCGTGCTCAGAGTGAGAAGCAACGCTGTGATGGTTCAGACACATGGATGTCCTGTGCCCCACCTGTGTGGGACACATGGATGTGCCTGTGCCTTCAGGCCTGCCAGACAGAGACAAGAGATGATCTCTGCAGAGGCTTGCGGGATGTAATCCTCCTTGTTCATTGCTTGTGGGTAGTGCCTTAAAAATCAGCCTGAAGTAATTCCTGGTTTCCAAACTGCCCTGGAGGGCCATGAGCAACTATAGTTCAGAGGAATGAGCCAATGTCTGTTGAAAATTACTCTGATTATCAGGTTCTGCACTGCAGGACTGGCTTGTAGTGGAAAGATCTTTAATACTACGTTGAGAAATGTGAGAAGGTCTATGATATGAGAATCTGACAATGAGATTGCGCCCTGCTGCAAGCAGTTTTAGTTTCTCTTGATCCCAGTGGATTGCTTGAGTGCTGGTGCTGTAATTGTTGCACATTTAATTGTCCTAAGGAATCCTGAAAGTCATCTTCCCTTAGTCATTTTGCATGGGATGGAGCTGGATCTGAAACCTGGGCTAAACTTTCTTATACAGTGAACTGCTTAAAGAGGGTGTACAAAGGATGTCAATAATGAGAACAGTGCTGGGGTGGGGAGGGGGGAGGTGGTTTAGTGTTTGGTATATTGTGTTGTGATCCAGAAAGTTCCTGTATGAGTTCACTTCCTTTATGTTACCTAGTTCTTAGATTTACTAGGGAACCTGGCTGAGGCCAGAGAATAAAATGTACCCCATGAAATGCTGATCAGTGCAAACTGCAGAGCTGTAAACTATATATGTTTGTTAATTATTAAATATTCTGACATGAAATGTGAGCTTACATCTTTGCAATTATCTAGTAAGGTACAAGAAAATAAGTTTAATTAAACAAGCGTATCTTGGAAACATAATGCAACAATTCCAGGTTGGTACTAAATTCAGAATATATTTGAAGTACATTGCAGTAGAAGGACATTTGACTGCCCTACAGTAATCCTCAACTTGTGTAAAACAAACTTCAGACCATTCCCTGTGTGCTGCTCTGATCAGCAAGCTAAGCTGTTTTCCCCAAGATGAAGATATCTCTAGCAGATGTCCAAGCAGAGAAGCATGTTCCAGTGTTGTGTGATGTGTGGAGTGTGCACTTGAGATAGCACTTTGTGGAATCTGGAAGTGGTAGGAGAATGCCTTAATTTTAACAGTGTAACTTGAAGCAGGTTTGTTCTGGCATGCTGAGAGCTGGTCAGAAGCAGCATTGCCTGACAAAAGAACAGTCACTTGCTATCTACAGAAGACTTGGGATTTCTGTGGCATGATTTGACCAGAGTCAAGACAAGAAAGCTTATTTTGCATGCACTGAGCTCTTTTCTTGAGCTGCAGGGCTTGAAGTTGTGGCTCTCAACTTGGGAAGGAGAGAAAAGGGATGTTTAAGTAATCAAGTCACCAATTCTGGGTATATTTGTGAAGTCTCACAAATTACAAAGCTTGTAAAAAAAACCAACCAAATCAAGCCTTGTAGTGCTATACAGCAAATTCTTATGTGCACAGTTCTGGACAGGCTTTCCTACTCTAACAGAAAAGCTTAGAAATCAAGGTTTTATGAAAACTGATTAAAAATAGTGGTGTGACTATAGTACAACTTTCTGCAGGAACAATTTTCAATGCTTAATCAGAAAGGTTAATTACAGGTTTGCAGCTTCCTTTTTGAATCTTCTCCATGGTCTCCATTAGTCTTCCCCAGAACCTGCACAGGTTAGTGGATCCTGTGCTGGCAAAGCCCTTGGCATCCCACTGTGGTGACAGAGAGGGTGGCACTGGTCCTCAGCTGTGTCAGACCACCAGTGCATGCAGGAGAAATTCAAGCCAGTCCATAAGCTTAACAGTATTCCCCTGCCTTAAATGGCAAAAAGTTTGCACATTTGTTAACTTCAATAAGTTTCAAGAAAATAAACATTTGACTGTCAAAAAAAGTGCTTTTTAATTTTTATAGAGAAGGCAATTTTTAATAGAGAAGTTGTTCCAAGTATCAGATGCTGGCTTTCTACTTGCAAGTCAGGATATCTGTGCAGTGGCTTGGCATGTAATATATGAGATTAACCCCATCTGACCTCGATGTCATCTTTTCAAAATGTGCAGTAATTGTATTCAGCAGAAACTGAGCAAGGATGCCTGCAACTGGAGCTGTAGAAAATAGTCTACATCATTTATCATCTTGGTCTCCAAACAAGAAGCAGAAAAGTTCTCAAGAATCCTTAAAAGAATATTTTCAAATTAAAATTCCTTTCATATGATCTTAGAGTGCTGCTTTATTTCTTCAGTAGAAGTGTCAACATGTGGAACTCCAAGTTCTATGAAAATAGCTGCATATGACCAGCAGCTCAGAAGCTTGATAGTTTCTTAGGCAACTTAAGAAACCATTTCTTCTGTTAAAACTATTTCTTTGGAATATTTGGCTGTGATAAAGATTGTACAACACCTTTGCAGTTCAAAACAGAAGACAATTTTTCGTCCACGATTTGGTGTACTTTAGCTCTGGACATTGTTACATTAATTTGCAAATACATTATATTGTCAGTCTCTTGTCAATGAAGAAACAGTTCTCTTGGCCTGAAAACAGAAGTACGTTTTGGGGTTTTTTGTTTATGGGCCATAAAGTTGAAATAGCGTATTTTTTACTTTATGCAAAGAGAAAGTTTTTTAAGAGTATTTGTTAATGTCCTGTAATTAGGAACTTGATCAGCACATATTTTTGGGAAACATACTTTGTATGCACATGCACAGCTGTTCCTAAATATAGAACAAGTGGGAGCTTAAAGCCCTGGGCTTACATGTTTGATCCACTATTGGTTTGGGATTTAGTCTGTTTTATTTAGCATGTATTGCTTGAGAAGCAATTACATGGTTCATCCCTTTCTGTCCATGACTACTCTGCATGGCCAGTGAACAAGTTCTTACATTTTAAAATTTGAGATGCATTTTTTTCCCCATCTCTGCATGTAAACATCTGATATGCACATGATGCTTAGAAAAAGGTAATGTGCATAATGCTAGATTAAAGAGCAAAATAGCTAATAGGTTGTTGAGTGGTCATTTTCAGATAATGTTCTAAAATGAGTGATTTTCTATATTCCTTAGATATGAGTGCCATAGGCTCCTAAACTGTTTCAACTAAAAGGTCAGTGTTTTGATAGTGTTCATATTTACTTCATTTCTTCATGTACTTTCTGCCACTTTGTTTGCTTTTTGAAGAGGCAGAAAACTAATCTGCTATATCGTTACTAATCAGCTATATCCTATCCTTATGAATCAGCATATCCTTACTAATTTTGTGTTACTTCAAACGTAGAATTAATAATCTAGTTTTAGTAAATGTCTTTTTAACCATTTAACGCTTTTCTATGGCTTTAAACCATTTTTCAGTTACAAAATCAAGTTGTTATTTTTCAGTAAAAAATAAATGGAATGCATGTCCTTTCTTGTAAGTAAGGAGATAGGGAAGGGAAAGAAATGTCCAGAGCAATAAAATCTGTTTCTCATTAAGACCATTATCTGCCTTAATGCAATCATGTTCAAGTCCAGACATCCCTTAATCAATGCAGTCTGGACAGATAACACAATAACTCTTCAGAAAGTACAGATAACACCAGTGTCAGTAGTCTGACTTGGGCAGAGGCTTAAATATGCATCCAGAAAGCAATGAAACGAGGAGATAAGAGAGAGCTCTGAACCGTGTCTCTGGTGACACAAGTCATATACTTCAAGTAGTAATTTTTTGATAGTTGTGTGTACTTTTTTCATCAATAAAGGCAGAATGACCAGAATGAAAAATATTTGCTGCAAGGGCAAAGCTGAAATCTCTTTTGGAGAGAGGTAGTGGAGAGACCTTTAGGTGTTTCTCAGTAGCCTTGTTTAGAAGCCAGCACGTTTAACACTCCAGCAAAAAAAAAAAAAAAAAAAAAAAAAAGTCAATGTTCTTTTATTTTCTTTTTTCCTTTTCTTTTCCCTCTTCCTCCAACTTTTCATATTTATTAACATGGTTTTCCCAGGGACCCAGGCTTCTGGCCAGCTAGTTTGTTGTCTGTTCTGAAGGAGTTCTCTTAACAACACTGGGGAATCAGGAGGCTGGGATTTAAGTGCTTATGTATTTTAAGGTGTATAAATGAAAGAAGGCCCAGGAATGCTGAGTATTATGAATGGTGGTGTGACCAACAAATGGCTCCTAACTTTGGTACTGCCCACATGACTTACACCCCCTGATTATGTGACCCATGAGGAGAACGGAGGAGCTTGCCTAGTGTATGAGTGACAGGAAATTCTGCAGTGTTTGGGCTTAGGTGTTCATTTGTTTCATTTTTGTTTGATTTTTTTAAGTCAGAAATTGGGCCAATTGCACTCAAGAAGGATTCTGTAAGTGCAGGGGATCTCGTTCATGTGCAGCTTTGAGGGTGACGACTTGCAAGGGGAACCTTTAAAGGAGAGAACAGATCCCTGAGAAAACTGCAGGTGTTCAGGAAAGGATCTCATTAACACTGCCCCAAAATTAAAAAGTTTAATTGGAAGAAATAGAGCTAAAATGATGCAGGAGAGGAGTTAAAATGGAAGAGTGTCTTCTAGTTAGCAGAACCATCAGCTGTTGATTTGGGATTCCTTCCTGCCAACTTCCAAAGGGAGCATGGGACACCTGTCCTTGTACTGCTCCTGTCGGATGTGCTCTGAAAAGCCCTGAAGCCCTTATTCCTACTTCTTGTGGTGGAGTTTGGAGAATTTAAATAATGCATGTGAGATTAATGTTGTTAAAATGGGTGTTGCCTTGTGTGCCCAGCTCTCTTAACACTAGTTCTGCGAATTTCTATCCTGTGGAATAGGACTGGTGCCTAGGTCTGCATTTCTGATTGATTCGAGGGGTTGAGCTAGGAATGCAATTAAGATAGTGAGTACTATATATATTTTAATTAAGAGCTTAAATGAATTAAGGGGTTAAGTTAGAAATGTAGTTAGCAAAGATCATATACTGTGATTAGAGGTTAACAAGGAAACAAATTGATACCAAGTGGGGATAACTGAAACAAGGCTGGGAATGACAGCTGATATATGAAGTATCGTAAGAGTGCAGGAACCATAAACAGCACAGACTTCTAAGAATGAGAGGAGCTTTGGACTGTGACCAGCAGGCCAAGGAGCCCTGCTAGTTTGACATGGTTGAAGAGTTTACCATGAGGAAGGTGTCGTGCTTCCTCTTCAGAAGTCCACCAACCCAATTAAAGAGGACAGTTGTGCAGCTGTTATGGACACTCAGCTAATTATAATACAAGGTGAGAGCTAATGTTTATGTAATAGATATCGTAGAAACTGTCCTGGAAACCATCTGAATATGTGAAACCATTTTGGATAAATAAAGAGCAGGATTTTCTGACATTTTTACACGTCATTGGGAGGTTACTCTCCATGTGTCCAGTGCTGTAATAAATATACCTTCTTTTCAACTTTAATTAGCTGAAGAGTTGTCTGTCCATGCTTCATAATCATAGTAATGAGACTGGTCGCGTGCAAAATCCTGCAGGATTACAAGCAAAACCCTGGATATGTTGCATTTGAAATGGTGGTGAGACTGCCTTCTGCAGTTATTTATTCTTGGTTTTCCCTGGCTCACCAAGGCAGAAAATGGCTATAGAGCAGCTATTACTTCAGCTTTTCCCTTTCTTCTTGTTATCCCTTTTTACATCTCTAGATCAGCGGGGTTGGTTAAGAGGCTGTTGTTTGGTATAGGATATAGCTGTTCTTTGTGATCCCCATTACAGTTTGTGCTCCTAGAGCATTCTAGAGGAGTAACATTTTGAAGCATAATTCTTAGTTAAAATAAAAGAAGATTTTGAGTTTTTTTAAAAGAATGAATAGTTTCTTCTGCATCCTAATAGACCCAAGGCAATGAATGAATGCTTTCTCCTTTTACAGATGGAAATTATGGAAACTCCTGTGCAATGTTTGAGTGAGAGTCTTGTGCAATGGATATATTTACCATTTGCACAAAACTCGTCTCTTGTCCTAACCAGTGGTGAAAAAAAAGAGAACTTTTTGACTGACTTATTTTATTCTGTATCTTGATAATAATTCTACTGGAATGAAGATTCTCTTATGAGAGTGTGGCAAGAGAGGTCTGCCTTTTCCTTCTACTGAGTTTTCCTGTCTTTTCTCTGAATCAGGTTCCCTCCCCCCCCCACCCCCTGCCTCGAGAAATTACTAAAGTAATTCCTGACAACCTGTTTGTTTCTCTCCTTTAAACTAGAGAAATCATTGAGCAGGACCAAGGCAATAGCTGTGGAAGAATGATACTTAACTGCACCCCCTGATAATTGAATGATCTCTCAGTGCTGTTGTTGCTGTGCAGGTTTAATGCCCACCTTGTGAGAAATCATTCCTGCCTGCTTCTTCCTTGAGCTTTAACTCAAGTAGGATTGCCACTGGAGGGCTTGGTCCTTTGGATCCTTTTGCTTTTCTGTGCCTGACATGATTTGTTCAGGGTAGGAAAGAGACTGGCTTCACGAAGTAGGAGTTGCACTGTGAATTTCAATAGCTTATCTTCTGGCATTTTCTAGCTGCAAAAGGATGATAGAAACATTGCCTCAAGAAGTCTTCCCCACGGAGTCCTGTGGGGGTCTTCTGGAAGAAGTTCAGGCTTTTCAGCCTTCTTTCCTTGGGGAAAGAGGGTTGACTTGGCTAAATTTAAAGGTACAGTACCACTAAATGAGCAAGGGCAAAGAGATTAATGTGGGCTTTTTGTTATTACCTTTTCCAACTGCTGTTAACCAGAGGCATGGAGGTAGTACACTGTATTTCATGAATTTACTGACGTGTACAGGGGTGATGTTTAATTAAGCCTTTGTGATTACAGGCACTGCCCTCAAGCACAAACAAAGCTGCAGCTGTTTGGGATGATGTGGGTTGTGTGATCTCTGCTGCACAGAATGTACTCACTGCCAGAGGAGAATGAAGGGGAGAAAATAAATCACTGCCAGAGCATGATACACCTTGTATTGACCTGGAGAGGAAAGCAGTTCACTTCCACAGCTCTCATTCTAGTGCTTTGTAACATCCAGGTTTGGAAGAATGTACATAGGAAGCTGAGATGTAGCCACTGAACCAAGCTATTGTTTTTTTTTTCTTTTTTTGGATGTTGGTTTTTATCTTCTTCTTCTTTGTCTTCTTCATCTTCTTCATCTTCTTTGTCTTCTTCTTCTGTGGTAATTGCTTTTTCATGTTGTATGCTAAGTTATTTAGGAAGCAGCCTACTTGTTTGATGCATCCCAGAAAAGCATTTAATTGTGATTAAGCCCTCTCTTTAGAGAGTGATCTGTGTGAGCATGGAATTGGATAGCCTAAGATGTTAATGGATTTCAAAAGTTTAGGATGAGAGGAAGTAAGCTGGAACAGATCAAGGGCATCTTATAACAGAGAGGAAACAGACTGGACAAAGGAAATTCAAGTACCAACCCAGTGGAAATATTAAAGGAACATTATAGCAAATGGAATTTCTTAAGAAGTTGATAAAGAAAGTAGGATTAATGGGGTAAGCTGAAATAGCTATCATGGTGGTACCAGTATGAAGGCAGTGATGTATTTCCATATAACAATCTCTTTATAAGTTGTAATTTTTGTCTTTACTTAAAATAAATATTTTCTGTTACTACATAAAGATAAGATGTACCTGGCAAGTTGGAAAAGAAAATGTTATTGATTAAGTTCTCCAACTTCTCATTCTATCTACAAAATTGCAAAGGCAATAGTATTGCTAGTACACCCCAGTAAAAATAAATCTGGTAGGTAAGTTGGAGCAAGGCTAGGAGTTTGATTCTTGAATAGTGTGTATGGCTAAGAACTTGGACTTTGGTGTTTCTGTGGTTTTATTTACTTCACTCTAAGATTGGTATACTTGCTTGGTCTCGCTGTGCCTTTGTTTACCCTTTACTTAATGAAAGGGTAAAGATTCAGGCGCTAAAAAAAGAAAACAAAACCAAGCAACAAAAAATTCCAATGATGGAATTCAGGGGTGTGTGTTTTAACTTCTGATGGTTTTGTATCACAAAGGTCTGTTTTAGCTTAAAGGTATGCTTTCAAACTGTTTTCTGTTAGGAAAACTGCTTTAATACCTTTAAAGATTCTTAAAACCATAACATTAGAAATCCAAGGATTTATGCTTCATGACCTTTCAGGATTGCCTACTTTCCTTTTAAGTCTCCAAGGAAGCAGTTTTGCATTTATGTGCATTAGTTAAAAAATAGTGCTACAGAGATCAGCATTATCTTTATGCTTTATCACAGAGGTAGTGTTTACTCTGTGCAAGTCACTTCTGCCTCTCTTTTCCCTCTGTTATATGGGATCATTTGTCTTCAGGGTCATGCTGTCTTCAAATCTTCTGCCCTAGTGAGAGACACTCAAATATTCCAGAGACAGAAAATGGAAAGACTGATGCAGGTAATGCCATGAGTTAAGGTTTGGTTCCCACTTCCCATAAACATTCAACCATCTGAGACAGTAACTTAATGTCAGAGACTTCTATGGAGACCTGTTCTGGTGTGCTTTGCTTGAATTTCACTCAGGCTTGTGTGGTTTGAAATAACAGCAGCTGAACACAGATTGACTGAGGACTTAGCAATGTGAAAGCATCTGGAAAGGGCAAGACAGACTAGGAGTCAGGTCAAGACCTGAACTGATAAAAAAATATCCTTTCACATTCTCAACTCTCTGTCTTGCCCAGAGTTTTGGTTCTAGAAGAGAGATCATCAAAACATATGGCAATATTTTTTTCAAAGTGCTTATTGGCTTTTCAAAATATTTTTTTTTCTTTTAAAACAATGAGCTTTCCCCCATAACTGTGCAAAGAGGATTGTCTTCTCTTCTTTGCTTGTTTGGCAAGACACTGAGGAACTGTGAAGATAGTATCTCCAGGGACAGCATAACACAAGAAATTTTTCACCAAAATAAGATTTTTTTTCTAGCTGGTAATAGGAAATGAAATTTTGAGAGGTAACTGGAAAAAAAACAAAACAAACAAACAAACCATGAACAGGAAAGTTTTTATTTCCTTGCTGATCCCTGACTTTTACAGACAGAAAGCAAGGGAAAAGAAACATAGTTGGTCAGAGATGACCTAGGAAAATGGATGCAAGGAATAGTTTTTGTGTATGTATTCCCACATTATCAACAAACTGAAGTATGTTTTGGAAATCTTCTATGAAGAAGCACCTGGCAAATGCTTTAAAATTAACAAAGCAAAATTTATTTCCACATGCTCCTACAGCTTAGAAAGCAACTGAGAATGTGCTAAGCCTGTAATTGTTTGTGTCTGAATAGGAACGCCTCTGTCATTTTAGTAGGGCTTCTTTTAATTTTACATATATTACTGCACTCTGATCATATCTTTTATTATAGTAAAGCATTAAAACATGACTGGTAACTATGCTTTAGCAGTAAACCTCCACATAACCCAAAAAGCAAGACATTTTTATTGTGGTTTTCATCATTCCTTATTAATACTATAAATGGGGACTATAAATTTCTTTCTTCTACAATATATGTAATAAAATACTTAATGGATTGTGAATGACATGTTATAAAACTTGGCATTAAGTACTGCAATTTATATTTAAATGCATCTCAGACATAAATAAATGCTCTATAAATAGAAAAGTATCTGAATTCAGAATACACATAGCCACTCATTTAGGTGTAGCATTTTGGATGTTGAAATCATTAGACAGTAATTTATATCTTCAGAAACAGGCATTTGTTCTACTTTGAAGAGAGATCCTTAACTTCCCTGAGTAAACATAAATAAAGAAAAATTTTACAAAAACTAGAGTGTTGTATGTATTCCTAGTGGAATTTTGGTAACCTGTAAAGAGAATCCATAATTTCAAAAGCACTGAACTGGCGTAGCTGCTGCAAGCTAAACAATAGTCATGGGGAACAGCTTCTAGAAGAAGTCAGAAGAATCAGAGGAGGAGCAAAGAGTTTCACAAACCTTAGTGAGGGCTAGGGACCAGTATGTTGAACTGCTCATTCAGCCATGAAGTGAGAGCTGAAGGATCTACAGGACAAGCATGGATGAAAGTGGCCTTATGGTTTGTTTGCTAAATGCAGAGGAATTAAGCAGGACTTGGAAAAAGGCCACTTAGTGAGTCCATTCCAGATCACTCCTGTCAGGATTTTCAAGTGAAATCAGACTAAGTATTTGCGTGGGTACAGATCTGAGTACTTACTGTGAGGGAGATTAGTAGCTCTACCTGTAAGACCACCCATGCAGAAAATCAGCAGCACAGCTCAGACATGAACAAATCAAATAATTTACTTGCCCTCCTGCCCTCACTCTCTGCTGCCTCCCCATGCCAGCTATGGGCTGGGGCTGTATCCTAGTATCTCTTCTGCAAAAGCTAAACAGCAGTGCTTGTAAATCAGTGTTAGTTTGGAGCAACAACCAGAAACTAAATGGGCTCTTCTACTGGCTATTTGTGTACCACTGAGACATACCACCCTGCAGAGTGTGGGTGCAGTATGCAGAAATAGGCTGTGAGCTCTTGGGCATCTGGAAGATCTGTTTTGTGAGATAAGAGGTTTCCTTCTTTCTTGGTTTGAAAAGACAGCTGTCTGCTAAGGAATGCAGGAGCCTCCCTTGAAATAGAGAATGTAAAACCCCTCCCTCCAAATTATTATAATTTTGAAATTAAGGGGCACTCAGGCAAAGATATGGGAGTAGGAATAACAGTTCTTTAATAGGAAAATTAAGAATATAAATGCAATAGTACAAAAAAACCACTGACAGAGTCAGAATATGACCTGACACCCTGTGGGTCAGGGTGTTGGCAGCAGTCTGATTAAATGGTGGCTGCAGTGCTCCTGGAGTGATAGGTGTGATTCTATTGAAGCAGTGATCCTGTAGAAGGGTGTAGTCTTCTTCTGGAGGTCCAGTGGTGGTGTAGATGGTCCTGGACTTCCTCTGGGAATCCAGTGGGCAAAGGCTGCCTGTGGTGTTCCAGATCTCAGATTATATTCAGGTAGGAATGCTTGGCTCCTCCCCCTGGGCAGAGCATCTCCCAGTGGGATGATGGAATTTTATCAGTCATACAGGGACACTCAGTGGCCCATGAACAGAAGAGATCTCCTGGAGGGAGGATTGGTTGTGGAAGAGATAAAGAAAAACTGCCCAATTAACAGAAGACAATTGCCACATCTCTAACACAAGGCAATAGAATACATACCCCCAGCCACATCCTGCATTTCCAAGCTTAGACACCTCCCTTGCCCAACTTGTTTTCTCAAACACTACCTTAACCAGCATCAGCAGCGTAAAGGAACATGAGGAAACTATTGGGTGATTTCTTGGAGTTAAAGAAAAAAAATAAAAGCCAAAAACAAAACCAAGCCAAACCAACCCAGGTGATTTCCTGGAGTTAAAGAAAAAAATAAAAGCCAAAAACAAAACCAAGCCAAACCAAACCCCAACAACACCGAAAAACCAAACCAAAGCCAAACTAAAGCAAACCAGAAAAAAACAACACTAAAACCCCAGATGCTGCTGCACAGGTGGTGTTGGGGTTAATCCATACAAACTTCCATCTGTATCTCAAGTGGGTTGAAATTCACTGAAAATGTAGTGGGGAAGTGGCAGCGATATGATGGAGTGATTGCATATCCTTATTTCCTTGAGAAAATGGTTTGAAATTACTTGTTAAGGTTAGTAATTAATAGTTGCTAAGTTTGTCTCTGAAATGGGTTACTCTGCTGCTCCAACAGAAATGACAGACAATTGCTATAATGGTGCTGCAGCCCATCGGGGAAGTTGTACTAAGTAGAATTAAAAGAGAGGGGGCTATGATGGGGCTGGCAGTAAATCATAGGTGGGGGGGGGAGGCGGGTTTCCCCTGGTTTTATTCCTCACTCTTTCACATACTTGTACTTCTGCTAGAAATGGGAGAATAACCAAGGATTTGCTGTGGAGTAAGGGGTCAAGGCTGAGTCTCTGTATGTACCAGGACATCACTATTTCATAATGTGCCTTCTGTCTCTGTATCACTGCAGTGTGCTTGCTGAGGTGACAAAGCCCACTTCTGTCTCTGTCCTGTGAGGGAAAGTGAGAGAGGAGGTAATTTGTCTGGGCTGTGGCACTAACTCTTCATTACATAAGCCTGTTGTGTGGCTTTAGCCAGCAATACCGCCGAACACTAAACCCACTGGTATTGACTCTGCCACTGCAAAGATATTGAAAGGTGTAAAGGGTTTGTGTACTTTCATTTTCATCAGATTGCAAGTACTTTTCTTGAGCATCAGTAATAATGTCTTTTTGAAAGTGCTCTGTAGAAGGTGAAAATCCGTGAATTTTTACTGTAGTATATTGTAGACCTCTATTTCCTTGTTACAATTACTTCAACTTGTATAATCTGAGGATTTCTCTTTGAGATGAAGATTTCTCTTGAGCACAGAGTTTGATGTTAAAGTTTTGCTCCTGCAGGTCTCCTGATATCTGAAACATTCATAGTAAAAGTTATCTCCCTTGCATTACAAGACATAACCCTCCGGATTTCTACATAGAAGATTGAGCCTGTATGGCACCTACTATTGTAAATTCTCCTGGTACCACTGAGATGTACCAAAGAGGTTATCTCAAAGTCCTTTATTTTTCAGTATCATAAGATGTCATTCAGTACCCAGCAATGCCTATGAGGAGTATCAGTATCCTCATACTCAAATGGAAGATCACAATCCAGACCATGACTAGGTTGATCTAGTTCTGTTAAAGTTTCAGATGTTTTTTGCAGGACTCATGGAAGACTTGGCCTATATTTGTAGGAGTTCAGCTGGTTTTACTTGGTCCAAAGCTGTCATGCTTTTAAGAGGACAAGGGTAAAGTGGCTGGTTGATTTTCAGTGTAAAGGTAGATCTTGGTAGCATCTTGAGTAGAATTTCTGTACTGTTTCCTTCAGAGGAGGAGACTTTGAGAGAGAAGATGCTGTTCAGCTGATGGAAGGATACTTGAAGAGGAGTGGTTGCTACCCTTTCCTTCTGTATCTTTTCCCACGTGCTCTGTTTGTGTTCCCCAATTCTGTTAGTCTGTAGGGCTGATAAATACACTTATTTATTAGATAGTCTTATGGGCTGTAAGGTAACGGAAGGTTTGGTTTCTCTTTCCTGTAGAGGGAAGGAGAGAAACCAGGTAGGCACTCCTAGCTGCAGCCTTTACTGCTCAAGAGGCACACAAACACCAGAACTGAATTGCCTTCAAATAACCCATCTTAAGGCCAAAACAAAAACTTGTCAAAACAAACCAAAAAGCAAGTAGTTTTCCTTTCATTAATGCTGCATTTCCCCTGCTTGAAGCTGGTTCATTAAACTGAAAATTGCTCAAAACAAGCATCTCTGTAAAGAATGCTTGGAGCAAAATTAATTAGTTTTGCTAGGTTAGTAATGCACCTTGCTTCAACTGAAATTGAAATTATTTTTTCCAATGAAGTCACAACACTTGTTATCAGAATTGTCATTAATTGTAGGTAATAGGAGTGTGAGGGAAGAATTTGTCAAATCTAATTTAATCATACAGTGACCCTTAAAAATTACTGATTTTCCTTATGAGATGCAGTAAAATTTAAATAAACATCTGAACATCACCTGACTGGCGCTGAGTCTGTGTCTAGTCTAAGGAATTCCCAAGTGTCCTTTCGCATTGTTAAACAATAGATGGGTAAATGATGCCTAAGGGTATTCATAAAATGTTGAGAAAAAACATTTAATCTGACCATACTCATGTTTGCTGTTCCTTTTTTTTTTTTTTTTTTTAATGATGATTTATGTCCTTTTAAAGTTGCAGTACAGTTTGGAGAAGAGCTTTATTCATATGAACTGTGTTTGCAAGTGGTGATCCACTGAGAAATTAGCATGGAATAAATAGAATTTTAATTCTGCAGCCGTTTCTTTGGTACTCTAAGTGGTTGGGTTTGATGATTTTCAGTGGCTAAGACAAAACACAACTTCAAGGTCAAATGAGTAAATCTTCTGAAGAATTGTTATTTGTTCTTACAGTAGATACTCTCAGAAAACTGAGTGCCACAAAATTGCCCATCACAGAAACTAGGTTACAGACGAGCTCATAGAGACAACACCCTGCTAGGTATTTAAAGCAGTTCATAAGCTGGCAGCTGGTGCACTGAGAATTTTGGTTGGAAATGTCAAATAGATTCACTTAATGATCAGTGCTTTCTTCTAGTAGTATCCCTAAGTATTTTTTTTTTTTTAATGAAGAATGAGGGTATATAGAACATATAATGTGTAATAACATCACATTTGATATGTCCTTATGGGATGAGACTAAATTTCTAATTCTGGCTGCAGTTCAGCCTTATCCTGGTAGTCTGGTTCCCTCTGTGAATAATTGAAATGTTGCTGTTGCAGTGCCAACAGAAACAGCATGATTTGGGTTTTGAGGGGAGGGGTTATTTTTGCTTTTCTTAAAAACAATTTTTTTAAGATTTCTTCCCACCAACAGTGCTTTTGTTATCTTGGCATCCTGGCTATGTCTGTCTGACTTTTTTTTTTTTTTTTTAATTTTATTTTTAATCTCCTCCTTATGTGTAGATCTTGGTGCTGAATTATGCTTTCCTTACATTGCATTCTGCCAAAACACATAAATGTGGGAATATTAGGGACAGTAAGTATCCAAAGTATTCATCATTATGGACATTTTTATTTCTGCTGGAGTCCCAAATTTCCTTTTTTTCCCTCCCACTGTTAATCTCTTATTGTGTTGATTGATACATTCTTTACAGTATGTGAAGGGTTTTTTTACTCCTTTTTTTCTTCCTGCATAGAGAACATTTCTGCTGCAAGATCTTATTTTTATGCTGCTGATCAGCTCATTATCTCTCTCTGAGTAACAAACTTATTTTTAATTTAAAAATTAAATTTCTTTCATGATACAAAATCCATGAAAGGAAGAGACACTGCTTCCTCAGCCAACATTTATTATCATGCTTTTGAAAATATTCACCCTGTTGAAAGTATCAGATTCATAACTTGAAAATCACGTTCTGTGTCTAGGTTTAGATGTCACATCAATCTGGCAAGATATTCCTCTTCATGGGAGACCTGATGAGTTCAAAGCTACAGCCTGAGCCATATCAAAGTGCACAGCCTGCACTTCCTTCCACAGATATGGAACAATAACTGCCCAGAATTCTCTGCAGACTTGTGCAGTCACACAGTAACTAAAGGGTTACAAGCAGCACGGTAGCAGAAATATTCCAAAGGGTTTCTGGTGATTGCTGTTCCCTTTGCTTTCTCCTGCTTGCTAGAACTGCATGCATGGAATTGAACACTTGTAGTAGTATGATCGGAGCCCCATCACAGGGTTTATGTGCTGCATTAAAGCCTCCTATCTGAGCTTAGCATACCAGTAATGTAAGTAAGGGAATAGTAGGTCTGGCTATGAGGGCTGGCTGGAGGAAGAGGCAGTACTCTGTGAGTAGTTGATTTTGGGAGGGAGGATGAACGGAGTGATTTCTGATTTAAAGACACTCAAAAGTCTATTTTCTCATTTAAATGAAAACAAAACAAAAAAAAAGATGCAACAGTTATGCTCTTTTTTTTGTTTGTTTGTTTTGCTGGCAATGGCATTTACTACTTTTGATGGTAATTTTCAGTATTAGTTTTCCTGAAATGAAATTTAATTTAGTGGTTATGAAGGTACGTGGACAAGACCCTGCTACATCTCTATCAAGTTACTTCTTATTTTCTCCAAACATTTTACAACAGAATTCTCAGCCAATCTGTCCAGTTGCTGTAGTCCTCACACCTTGCCTCATGGTGCAGCAGGTGTTTCATAAGCCGGGCAGTGATTTCCACCTGTTCCCGCTGCACACTGCGGCCGTGGCAGCCCTACTCCTTCTTTGTCACTGCAGGCTCTCTTCTCATCTCCAGATGGATGTATCCATTCAATTAATGGCTTTGGGAGTGTATTGGTGTCGACAAAAGATGATAGGGAATAGGGGTCTGAGTGGGGACCACTGTGTGGGCGCTCCTTTGTTCTTGTCCCACTTGCTGTTTGTTTTAAAGGGATTATAACTGATGCTAATTTAGGGCACTTGGCACAGGATTTGAAAAGGGAATACATCCACTTGGCAAATGCTAGTTCTTGGAAATCTTGCTGCAGAGGAACAGAAACAATAACTCTTAAGAAAAATCTCTCTATTTACTTGACACAAACTGCCTCCATGAGAATTTCCTTAATATATCCTCTTCAGTGAATGCCTTTTTGTTTGTTTTATAGTACTTTGTCTTTGAGTGGCTTAATGGTTTTTTTAGAAGCGTTTTGTGTTTAGAACTTGACAGAGGTTAATCCTGAAGGAAGATTTCAGGTCTGCTTTTCCTGTGAGCTGGGGAGGCAACAGAAAAGAGAAAGGAATGAAAAGTCTTTAAGAACAAGACATAAAATGAAATAAAATAAAACTAAATTTAAAAAAATAGTCTGACATAAATAGTTGGGTTAAACTGAAATCTGGGCAACATCAGAACCTATGATCCCTTTTATTATATGGATCAGGAATGTAGGACATTTTTATCAAATCAAATTTAATGATATTAGACTTTTCAGTGTTACTTTGATAATGAAGGTTAATAAATTGCTTATGACTCATTACTCGCTTGCTAGAAAATGTGCTGACCGTGGAAAACATCCTAGGTGATGAGTGAGGGGATTGTTGAAAGTGTTATCATGTTGGAGGTAATTGACTTGCTTCAAAAAAAGACTTTTTAAATGGACTTTTGCACTGGGAGTATTAAGTGGGAAATTCACATATACTTCTACTAAACTGAAATTGATTTGTAACATGAAAAACATGTGCTCCCAATATCAAACAAGAATAATAGCAAAGCAAAAGTTACCACAGCTAACTAGCTCTGTGCTAGAGGGAGGAGTGGTAAAAAAGGTTAACAAACACTTGCAAAATGCAGTTTTGCCTTCACAGAGGGAACTGAGCAAAATTACTTGGCAACTGGTGAGATTCCAGCTGTTCCTATTGGAAAAAGATCTGTATGCAGAATAACAAAAAAAAAATCCTAGCTGTCAATAGCTGATTCTGAACTTCTGGTGTGACTTGAACCATTGTGAATCCAAGGTGAGTTGGATGCCCAGGGTAAGGCAGAATTAATGCACATCTATCAAGTTTACATGGCTGTTCCAGCACATGGAAGCTCTTGGGAAGCTTTAATGAAAGTGCTAAGACCACCAAGCAAAATGTTTTCTACTCGATTTTTAGAGTGCACAATCCTTCTGACATTCCCTTTGGAGCCCAGTTGTAGCACAACTGTAAACTGTAACATAAAGAGTATTAAATATGCCAGAATGTCTTTTTCATCTCTCTTGATTGCTATATTTCACAATCTAGGTATGTTACATTCTTGCTAAATCCTTATGGAGTCCATTTATGGATTGTAAGGATATTCTGCTTCCTATGAGGTATTTTCAAGTGTTTGTTAGCTTACAATTGAGTAGTTCTTTCTGTGCAGTAAAATCAACTCCTGGAAACCCTGGTGGCATTTTTTGAAATGAGAAGATTTTAAAGATCTCTGTTCAAAACTATCTTTTGTAAATAATTTGTACTCCTTTAAAAAAAGTATTCATATTACATCATCCAATCATTGTAATTTTTGATACAGAATTTTTTTGATTAATTTTTGTCTGGACAAAAATAATTTTCAGACACGCATATTTTACAGCTCCTCAAAATCTTACCTTGTTTCCCAAGATTTTAAACTTCCTCCTTTTTAATTGAGTGTCAACATGCCTACTTGCACAGTCAATACTTTTAAGACCAATCAAAACTATAAATACATATATTTGGGGGAAATTTGAGCAGGAGATCAGAGCGTATCTGTGTCTTTGTGGAGATGGACTCAGTGGCTGGAATGAGGTTTTTTCCCATCTCCGTAGGAAGCTGCACATAAGTAGCACAGTCAGAAAAACCCACCAGGAGCTGACGGGCTGATGTTCCAGGATGGTTTTAGCACACTCCTCCCTATCCCCACAGATCAGCCACCTGCCTGCATGAATGACCACTTGTGTAGGAACAAGGGACACTCATTCCTTGCTTAAAAACTTGTTGTTAGGCAAGGGCTTCACTTCTGCAGAAACTGTACAAGGAATGAAGGAGGTAAGTTGCCTAAAGCAGGCTGGTGCTCTAGGTAGGGCTTTTGTACTTTTGTACAATCTGAGAGTACTGTTTCTGCTGAGCAGGCAGGGGGGGGAATTCCCCAGGTGTTCTGTACCTGTAGGAGGGGAAGAGGTCTGATCTGGTGCCTTGCTTTAGGCCAAGCTGCAGTGCTGTATCCGAGGAATGTATCTGTGCCATGGAACTGGAAGGTGTCACTTCTCAGAAGGAACCTCTGTGCTGCCAGGGCAGCTGGCTCTGGGAGTGCTTGGTTGCCATCCCCTTGGGCGCAAGGGCAGTAACACCTTGTGGAAGCCCCATGCTAGTCCTGCTGTGGTTTTGTAGCTGTTTTATGAGAGCCAGGGACCTGTTGCTGTAACATCCTGTATGGGATCGCATCCAGCTGAGATTTCTGCCTCAGCTGCGTTTGCAGAAGACTTTGGCCACAGACCATGGGAGGCAGGGTACTGAGGGGAGGGGGGACCTGACCAGGCCACATTGGGAAGAGTGAGGTCATGGGAAATAGTAGTGTGCTAACAGAACCATCCTATGGTCAAGTTTCTAGTTCTTATTCTCAGCTGGCTCAATGGCTAGCTCAAATAGGGTCATGTTTGAGTTCACGTTCATGATTAGACCTTTGCCTATACCTGGCTGCGTTTGCCACGCCCATGGGTCTTTGGTTCTAGTCTCTGTACTCTGCGGTTTCCACGTTTGTTATTTTCATTATTAAAGTTTTTATTTTCCAGGCTAGACCATTATTCCTGTCCCTTATTTTGCCAGCTCCCTCTGGCCAAGCCGAGCAAGGGGATCACAGCAAACTCTAAGGTGTAATAATCCCAAATTTGGGATTGAGCTATTTACTGGCAGAGGTCCACATTGCTTATTGTGAGCCCTACAAACCCATAGACACCAGTGATATTTCAAAAAAAAACCAATTCCTGTTGTATTTTGCAGAAAAATTAATTTTGATTGACAATTTTAAGAAGTCACATTCATTTAATTAGAAATTGTATTCACTCCTTCTACTGTTGTTTTATAAAGATTACTCAGATTTTTTGTGCAGTTTTAATCTTTCTGTTTCCTTGGAAAACTTAAGATGCTGCAAAAAGACAGAACCAATTATCTATCAAGCACTTACATAATCCTAAAATATACCTCTCTGTAAGTATATAATGATAGTGTGCATTTTAAAATAAATTCTTCTAGCACTAGCAAAGCTGGGGATTTGATAAGTCTCACAGGCCAATTTCAAGGGAGCAGAAAGAGACAATTTGTCACAGTAAAGTGATCTTAGGACCTGCTGTCTTTATTTTCTTAAAATATGAAGTATAACAATTTAATGCTGTAATTTTATGGAGATGTTCCTAACTCAATTCATAGGGATTTAAATACAGTAAAGTAGCAGTATATAATCATTTTTGTGAAAAGAGTTTTGAAGTCAAACCACCTACATTGAAGTAACTACCAGTCCTTGGAAGTTAGAGGAAAATGTTGAGGTAAGTACATGGAAAAATCTTCAGTTATTTTATACATATGAACTCAAAATTCTTGGGGGTTCCCCCCCACCCTTCCTCTCTACAAAGTGAACTCTGGGTTGCACCTGATTTACACATAAGAGTAAATTAAACACCTAAGAGTTTGGATTGCAGAGGGTGATTTTGGCTCCCTGTCAGACTTCTGTACTTGCTTTTTCCACTCCCCAGCCTCATTTGTATGCTTTACTCAAGGACACAAAGCATGGTCTGAGTGGGTTATTGGACAGAATTAATGAACATTGTTGTACTGCTCTTTATGCCTCTTAGACAGTGTTCTGCATCTGCTAAGCCAGTAAAAAATAATGCAGGCATTGAATAAATTACACATAAAGATTTTTTAGTAAATACAGTGGTATGGTTAACCTTTTATCTTTGCTGATACAGGCTGTGAAAATGGGCAAATTGAATTTGGAGCATACCTGTGCTCCCCTGTCAGATCCCTGATCTTCCTGAGGCTGCAATTTGGAGGGACACCTGCACCACTCACCTGCTGGCACCTGCATAATTCCTTGGCTCTACACCCCCTGCAAGCCTTCCTGACAGTTGCATTTTTCTGTGGTTCTTTTCGGTGGCCTTGAAATGAGTCACAGCATGTAAAACCTGGTGTTGGGGGGATTGTGTGTGCTGCCCTCTATTTGTGTGTTCATTTTCATGGATGAAAGAAAAGTGTGTTCTGTAGAAGCAATTTGACCTGAATAGGAAAGTGCAAAGTTTCTACTTATATGTGATTTGTTTTTCCTGCTGTTGCTGTACTCAAGCTAATATTTTGTCCTAAACATTTAACTCTAATTTCTAGCAAGAAAAGTGACTTCTTATATTCCTGTAGTTCTTCCAGTCCATCTTGCATGCTGACAAGTGAGCCACGACACCCATATATCCTAAGCAATTTGGTTTCCTTTTCCAGTGTAGCACTTCCACCAATTGGATGATGACCATGCCACCCAATGCTTTACAATACTCTGTATTTTCTGTTCCTAAGTATTCAAATTCTTACTAAGTGGTTGTTTAATTGTAATAGCTGGTGTGGAAAACACTATCAGGACCGAGCTGTGCTGTTTTGCCAGCTCCTTGTTATCACCTGGATATCTTAGAAGGGATATTTACAGCAGTGAGCATTAGAGCGTTAACTTTTTTGGAATGATTTAGCATGACTGTATAATACTGTCCAATATCTTTATCTGGTTCAAGTAAGTGAATATCAGTTTGAGTGAAGCTTCTAGATTTTATATTGTAGAAAAATGTCAACAATTACAGTGCAGTGTAATGTCATTGGTTTGACATAATGGTATTGCACTGATGACTCATCTATTACCTGCAGCTACTTAGAGCTAAAAGAGAAAGGACTCATAATGTCTTTTCATTATATAACGAGAGAAAAGGTGAATCTTGTGCCACACTGTTGACTTTCCTCAAAGAAATAGGAGTGCAGAAAGCCAACACAAGATGATGAAGGACAAAATGGTCTGTAGGAGAATAAAAAAGTTAAAGTAAGCTGAAATTGTCTTTAAACTGAGTGAAATGGAAGAAGATAGTTTGGTGTAAATTTATTTATCTTTTATTTAAAATAACAAAGAAGCTGTCTTTCACTCTCCAATCAGAGCAGCACAACAGTAATATTGCAGTGAGTAGTCTCATATTTATGGCTTTTCTAGTGGGTAAACTATGCACATTCTATTGCTTTTACATAGTCTATTCTATTGCAATTTATGAAGAAAAGAAACTATCTTGGGAACCAGAAATGGATAATTAGTGTCAGTAACAAATGCAATTATCTTTGCAAAATTAGACTATTTGGAGAAGATTGGGGTTTTTTAAGTCATGGAATGATTTCAACCAGAAGAGGGCTGCAGAATGTTGATTCCAATCTCATGTTAGCTATGCTTTTCCCGACTTCCCGAAACTATTGATACTAGCTGCAAAATTTAGATACAAACTTTGAACTCTTGCCTTGCAGAGCCATGTCTCCATCTATAAATGAAATGAGGCTCCCTTTCTGACTAAATGTGGAAAGAAATTTACTGAATTAATCCATGCCAAGACTTTTGTTTAGTTCTTTTCTGTTTTCACATTTTATTGTTCGTGAAAGCTTTTCACCCCCTCTATTACTCTGTTCCAGATACCTGCAACTCCTTTCTATGTGATGTCTTCC
Organism: Vidua macroura; assembly: GCF_024509145.1. Lineage (NCBI taxonomy): Eukaryota > Metazoa > Chordata > Aves > Passeriformes > Viduidae > Vidua > Vidua macroura. The sequence continues at coordinate 36,498,658 of NC_071578.1, read as the reverse complement.
ACCAAATGCAGATCACCACTGGAAATATTAATTAGCACTGGATGCAGATGGGGCTGACCCGAGGTGCACTTGATTAACCCTTGTAGAGGGTAGGCTTCCTGCTGGGTGTGTGCTGCTGCATTCTTAGGGTGACATTGGTAATGTGCCTTTGCATTTATGAGAACATAATATTGGGGTAACACTGAGGAGCAGGGAGGAGAGGCGTACTTCCGGCTGGGTGCCACAAAACTGAGAATTCCTTCCGCAAAGAAAAGTAAGAATGATAGGATGTTATATATTTGTAGTTGCCTTACAGCATTGTGCAAATGCCTGCAACATCAAAATATTCTGGAAAGTTAAGTTTACTTATTTTATTTATTTTGGGGTTGGGGTGGCAAAGTTAGGGCATTAAAGATTCAGAGAAAGTTTCATTTAGCATTTTATGTGGTGCACAGTGGCCTAGAGAAAGACCATCTGGTGACTTAGACAAAACTGATTTAGCCATGTATTCTTCAATTGATTCTTCTTGTGCAGGTGAATAAAGCAAACTAATCAGACCCCGGCCTTCCATGACTGCGTGTCTTTATCCCTGATCCAGCATAGCATTTTAAATATCCCTGTTGAATATCTCTGAAGTTAGAGAAGTTTTATCCTGCTAGAGGTGACCATATGGCTGACTGCAAGCCTTGCACACTGCTGACA